>NC_059379.1:36454879-36772379 GCF_019703515.2 Myxocyprinus asiaticus | reverse complement strand
GTAGATTAATTAGTAGTGTGAAATTGAAATAAGTAAACTGCTACCTCATTATGTGAAATATGAGCAGATGTATTGATTAATGTGTCATAATGCTGCATATAAGTGTTTCTAGAAATGTACAGATGAATGTGTTTTCACATAATGTGTGCTTAAGAACTGTATGTTTGGTAAGAGAGGGTCAGCTAAATGTAATGCATCCTTTTCAAATGTACAGCTACTTTTCAATAAAATATTTAATATTCTCTAGAAAATGTGTATTGGCTTGGGAAATTGTACATGCTGAAGTTTAATTCTATAATCACTGAATATGAAGTTTTGGTTTCTGTGAAAGTACAAAAAGGGATGGATATATAAATCATTCAACATTCAGCCACCTACTGGTTGGGGCTGGTCAAAGGTTGATATTGTCATATCATATGCTGCCTTTATAGGCTTTTCAGACCTTCAGAGATCTAGCCACCATTCACTTGTACTGAATGAACCAACAGAACTGAGATATTCCTCTAAATATCTTTGTTTGTGTTCTGCGGATGAAAGAAAGTCATACACATCTGGGATGGCATGAGGTGAGTAAATGATGAGAGAATTTTCATTTTTGGGTGAATTATCCCTTTAAGAGACTAACAGATGGCTCCTCCTCTCATTTGAAAAATCCTGGTGAAATGGCGCTGTGCTCCTGTATATATGCCCTCGATGACACGCGCATAAGGGGCGGAGCATCAAACACCATCTGCCAAAAGAATGGCGTGTTTCTACAAGGGCTTCAGAGGCCCTCACTCCTGGGAGGAGTTCCCATAGCGTATGCTACTGATGCAGCAACTCCTTCCCTCCTTTCAGGCAACCAAGGTTACATTTGTAACTTTTTACTGAATACTGGGTGTTACAGAGGTCTACATTATATCATTGCTTAACAATCTCAGAGATCATAGTAGGTCTGTCTTGAAAGGTTTATATGTTTTCATTAAAAAATCTTTTTTTATGGAGAATATAAAGGATTTTACTTCCCGAAACCGCTCTCATTTTTGTAATGTAATGTAATTGTATTTATTCATTTTATTGGTATATGATAATACAGAATGTATTGTATGTTGCATGACATAGTGTTCAGTTGGTTTGGCAATGTGAACTACACCCAGAAATTGTCAACAAGGTCTCATGAATTTCACATTAAATATTTCTTTACATATTGCTTTTAAACCAATCAGAACATAAGTATGTCACAACCAAGACACAGCATACTCGATTCTGCATTTAATACATCAAAACTTAATCCCGGTAAATCACAACATAATCATTGCATTGATACATCCAACATGATTCAGAATATCTTCATGTTAACTTTGGGTGCTAAAATGTATTCTACAGTATTTACTGACCACATTATCTATACAAATATACAGCCCTACTCTCACAGCAATAACAAACAAACAGCACTGTACAGAACCCCTTGAAAACGAATACAGATATACACATCAGTTTCTCATCGTAACAAAATAATAAACGAACTTTCTATTGTCATGTTTTTTGTGCAAAAATCTAAACGACGGGGAAGTTCACATAGATTACAACAGTTAACTAGACTCCTAGCCACTGTGAGAATAGCAGAAAAGGACTGATCTGCTCTCAGAAGACCCAGCTGACGGGAACCCACTGGTGGTCTGTGTTGAGCCTGTCTAGTGCCCTTCTGAGGCTGCGGTACGCTCCGTCCAGATTATCATTCACAATGCTGAGGTCAAAATAGTGACCGTACGCTCTCTGGATCCTTTCACTCTCATCCACTGTACGCTTGAGTTCTGAGTCCTACAGAGACAAACGAGGGAGACTTTTCAGGGATATCAGATCAGAAATAAAACATATTCTTAATCAGTATTTTTATCTGACTTTCCATTTGAAAATATCTAAACATAAAAAATAAAAAACAATTATTTTTAATTTAATAAAGCAAAATTGTGTATGTTGATGTGTTAATGTGACTTGTTTTCAGATAATATATCTTGAAATAAATGTATTTTTTATGCAAAACTGGCAAATCGTTTTTTTCATATTTTAAGCATATATCTCTCTAAATGTTGTTTGAGTTTTGGTTAAATGCTTAAAAAAACAACAACTAATAATTCACAGATTAATAAATAATTACCGTCAGTTGTTTAGTCACAACACCAGCCTCAATGGCAGATCTGTTCATATCTTTCAGAACCTCAAAGTTTGGGGCTTCGATGAACACCACATATGGAAGAAATTCTGCAGTCCGCAGAACTTTGAGCGCCTGTAAGAGAACAATACATGTTAACTGTATAAACCAAGGACTAAAAACGTTCAGTTCGTTCTGAGCCAAAACTGTATTTTTTCGTTCCCGTTCAGAAGTTCCGCAGTCTCCTTTCCAAAAGGTTACTGGTTAGAACAAAATAAAAGAATGGTTAATAATGTTCTTTTTAAAATGACAGTACTCTGTGCTAAGGGGTGGGTGAAATACCAATTGCAGTGTCTCCAGATCTCGCAAGAGAAACAAGCAACAGGGTCTGGAAAAACAAGCCCAAAATAAGCCACTTGCCTCACCAAAATAATCAAAATTAAGCAATACATTTTTTCCTGTGTGGTGGATTTATCAGCATAGAAATCATAACAAGCATACAGTTAATTAACAGTAAAGTATAATTTTATTTACAGATCTGCTTCTCAGTCAAAACCCGGCAGCATCAAATCTGTATTAATGCATCATATCTAACAATAATTCAGTGAAGACTTGGAAACAACTGAGAAATGTGCTTTTTTCCTCTAATAATGTTTTCCTTGTACCTGAATTAGCAGTGCATGAATATGTAGTAATTAAACATAGTTGTTAAAAAGGTTTTCATTCACAGAATGCGACATCCATAACAGATAATTAGGCAAAGAAATGTGTGATGCAGCAGTTTCCTTCAGGATCAAAGCACATGCATCATTTTTTCAGGCAACATGAAGTGGTGTAGTTCCAAAAGGTTACTGTGGTAAACCCTTTGGCTTTTGGTTTCATGAAAAAATTCTATGAACTAAATTAACTGGTTATAACCGGTTGCCAGCATTTGAAAATAAAGTTTTCACTCCGGAACAATTAAAAATCACTTTGTTTCGGTTTTCGGTTACTCTCTGCTAAGAATTTCATTTATTTTTTATCTTAGTTTTCGTTCCTTGAAACATTTTTAGTCCCTGGTATAAAAATACAAGTGAATGTACTTCTGTGGATCTCTATTGCTTAAAAATTTATTTAAAAGAACATACAGTACAAGAAACTCCAAAGTCCACCGTTATCAGTCACATACTGAGCTACTAACATCAGAGTGAAATATTTTATTATTAAAGATACAAATATTTCAGATAAAACACAACATTAGCTTTATGGACAGAATCTGTGACATACTGTTGATTACCACGAAAAATTTTTTATTTTTTATTTTTATTACAGTAATTCATTTTCAATGGAAATCTATGGGACACGTGTCCCAAAGAGTTTAAAATCAGTAACATGAATGGGATTTTTGTTAATGCGCTTTATTAATGTTTCCATACAAAAATGTATGTTATTTGTACTGTGAAGTCGACTAGATCATTCTTTTATTATGGGACAACTTTTCTAGGCCGAAACACTTCTTGTTATGCATTATCAACAGAATTCCTGTGGGTGGATTTTGCTCCATGTTAAAAATGTTTTACAGATTCAGTCATGACAACTCTCTGAATAAATGTAAGGTGTTATAATGGATAATTTGGTAGGTTTGGTGTTATATTACCTCATGCTAACATGTTTAATGATTCAGTCTTATGGCTATACTTTTGAAATGTTGTGGCAATTGTATAATTTTAACATTTATTTTCAGTGTTGTACAGCTGCCCCATATACTTGCTTTGTAAGTGCCTTACTATAAATACGTTTGTTTGATTTTTACAAACTGAGGAACACATGGAATTTTTTTTTTTCAAAATATTGCTCACATGCCAACCAGGCCAATAGAGCAACACTGGCTCAACAAATGGCGTGAGTCTGGGGTGGGATTATTTGTTCGACCAATGGCAATGGTTGACAAACCAGCCTGCTGTAATGTTATTCTGCATACTTTGTTTAGGGTTTTTCCAAAATCCCTGAACAAAGAACAAAATTTCTGATTGTCAGGGGCGGATTTAGCCATGGGCGCCCTGAAGTCTACCAGCCAACTTGGGGGGTGGGGGGGTCTAGAGGGGGGTTGGCTGAAGGGGGTTTTGCCCAGGGTGCCATGCAAGCTTGAACCGCTATTGCTGATTGTAACTCCTACAAGAGATTCCAAGCTACATCCACCAAACTTGGTACAGACCTTCAGACTGTTCTGACTTAGTTTGCTATATCTTCTCTAACTGATCAGATTTGAGGTTTTGCTGTATCTGACCTTCAAAGTGGTTAAAAATCCCATGGACTTACATTGATGTATCTATCTCTCTGTATGTCTTTTGCAGGTCCAACAAAAAAATATCTGATATTTTCTGTTGGACCTGCACAACCTTCTAAATTTAAGCTTTTAAAATGATTATTAACTTTCAGACAATGCTTTGTCAAGCCAGCACCAAACTTTTACTTGGCAAACTTTATTTGTCTAGTTATTTTTGCAATTCCTTGTGGTGACACTTTTAACGCAGAAATTAAACACATCACC
Source organism: Myxocyprinus asiaticus (assembly GCF_019703515.2). Classification (NCBI taxonomy): domain Eukaryota; kingdom Metazoa; phylum Chordata; class Actinopteri; order Cypriniformes; family Catostomidae; genus Myxocyprinus; species Myxocyprinus asiaticus. The sequence goes on along the minus strand of NC_059379.1, from coordinate 36,767,718 downwards.
TTTTAGTTTAATTTAGCCTGAAATATTCATTTAATATGAGAAGAGTCATTGATATGATCTTGTGAACTGTGAACGGTCACCTGAGGATTGACATCCAGAATGCAGATCTTGCCGGAGTCCACAACCTCATGGATGGAGTCGATCTTAGTGCCGTACAGGTTTCCATCGTATTCACCGTGCTCTAGAAAACGACCACTTTTAATGTCAGCTTCCATCTCACTGCGAGACATAAACAGATACATCTGCCCCTCCTTTTCATCCACCTTAGGTTTACGTGATGTGTCTGTCCACAAAAACATAAACAGGTTAACATTAGTATTGCGAATAATCAGATTCATGAATATAAATACAGTATGTTTATTAATATAGCACCATAGAGACACAGTGTTACACCTTTCAGGGAAATCAACCTACAAACGTCTTACAGTTTACTCTGATTACTAAACTGGGATAGGAGAAAGTATATGTACATCGAATAAATTACACACTTCCCCAAATTTATGACAAACAAAACATATTTTCATTTCTTATTTACAACTATTTTTATTACACTTATTTACATCTAAATGTGATGTAAGAAATATGCATGCGCCGATCTGAAACCAGTTTAAATATTTAATTATATTAGTTCATTATAGTTTTTTTTTTTACAACTGATTTATGTGTTTTCTCAATACTGACCCTTTTTACAAACACTTCACACAATTATTTCTCTTCCAAAATTCACTAATACCACCAAAACACTTCATACATGTCCAGAGGCGATTCTAGGGACTCTGGCCCTAGGCAAAAAAAAAAAAGTGGGCCCTTCAGGTGTCTGGATCACAGTGATTCTGTACAGACCCGGTAGGGTCTGTCAAATACGGTGGTTTGCAGCATCCTTTTGCTCGTGCAAATTGCGTTCAGCATCAATTTTGTGGGCACGTTTGCGCCATTGCCTGATCTGCGTAATTTATTTAGTAAATCGGGCGCTAAACCAGCACAGAGAGTGCGTGCAAAAAATTGCGCTTTTACCGGGTGCAAATCATTCATAGTGAATCTGCCCCGAATGACATTCCAATCTTTTCTAAAGAAATTTGAAGTAAACGTGAGAATCCATTAAATTGTCTTTAAATGCATTAATGGACATGGTTTGTTAAAGCCTCGCAATGATAAAAAGAAGAGAGCTCACTTTAATGGGCAAGTGTGTCTTTATTACATGTTTATGTTCATAACTCTCAATTTGAATTTGCATGTCAGATGTGTACTCCTGATATAAATTAAGGAGTTATCATAAAACAGTGGTGAAATATCAAAGCTTGAGATTACGCCTTTCTAATGATGTAGCTATATTATGTCGCGATTAAATAAGAATTGCATGGAGAATAACGGGATGAGGGCCTCTTAGGTTGGTTGTTGAAAATGTCATTCTAGTCTAGTACAGGATGTGCAGGATGCACTGCAGTGCATGTTACATGAACAAATCACAAATTATACTCTATGCATGCATGCTTGGATACAGCTCTGGGACATTCTTGCACCTCACATATGCACTCTTCTATCTCTTCCTCTTCCTTGTCCTCCCTGTCTACCTGTCTAGAAGGTAATCGTCTGGTTACCTAAAGTCTTGCGAGAGCCGCTTGTGACGTTCACATGCAACAAGTTTATTGTGTTTATTTGGAGTTCTGCAGAAACCCTGCACCTATCCCTACCTCTAAACCTAAGCCTTACCTTAACCCTTCCACTAAATCTACAGTAAGCCTAAACCTGACCTTAGTAACAGCGAAAGAGTCTCTCGCGAGATTACCTGCTATGTCAGCCATGTTTGCATAAGGCAATCATTACAAAGTTGGTCCCCTTTGTATAGATGGATAAAGCAAAACAGCAGAGTAGGTCATCAGCCAAAAGAGAAATCAGCTTTGTTAGGTTTTGCTAATTGTTTTAAATTTGTATATATATATATATATATATATATATATATATATATATATATATATATATATATATATATATATATATAAACTCTATATCTTGAGTATTCTTTAATATGAAATTATGGTAGAAATAAAACATATTGCTGTCTATTTTGGTTTATTTTCCTGTTTTGAACATACGTAAATGTAACAATTTTGAAAACAGCTTGAGTTAGAAAAGGTTTCATTAATTTTGAAGGATTAAATCCATTCATTAAATGTATTTTGTATCAATGACAAGATGATCCACAGTTCAGCCCACGGACAATGATGTTCTGTTGATAGTATGAAGAGTTTTGAAAAAGTATATTAGGTCTTGAGAAAAGCATGTAACCAGTTGTAAAAAAAAGAACTGTAACAACAACAACAACAAAAATGTGCACTGACAGGGAGTGGTGGTTCCATAGCGATGTGGGTCAGACACCAAAAGTTTATTCTTCAAGCTGCGGCGGCCCACACCCTGAGCTCCAATCAGAACCAGCGTCTTCCTGCGGAACGGAGGCACCTTTGCCACTTCCTCGTAGATCCTCAACTCATGACGATCAAACTCTGGTTTGGTGAAAAGATCTCATCTTTTGTTAGTCTGATTTAGTCATTATCCATATTTGATAGGTTCATCAGTTCCATTTCAGTTTGAGCTAAATTAGCCTTTTGAGTATACATCTTCAAACACATTTAAGTTTATGCCTCTTGAACACCTTTTCTAAAATGGAACTGAATGCAAACTTGACACATTAACACAATTTTAGCAAGGAACAAAATCAGCACACAAACTCAAGTTTCATTCACACCGACGAGATGCAGTAACAAAGCGAGTGGAAGTCATTCATTTTCAATAAGAGTTGATGATATCTGCTGACACGAGCGACATCGACCTTTAGCAACACAATGTGTGCGTGTCCAGCAATTCCCAAGTTCAGAAAATATTAACATTATGCAAACGAGCAGCAATGTGATGCAGCTACTACCAATGGGAGTGCAGACATTGGAGTTGAGTGCAGGCAAGACGAAGTTAAAGTTACTGTGAGCGATTTCACTGTTCTACTGTATATTATTTGTCTCTGTCCACATACAGGGATATAATTAAAAAAATTATGCATGGAAAACCATGTCAGAAATTGTCGCCGTTTCAAGTGACTTTGATTCATGCATTGTTAAAGGGATATTTCACCCAAAAATAAAAATTCTCTCATCATTTACTCACCCTCATGAAATCCCAAGTGTGTATGACTTTCTTTCTTCACCAGAATACATTTGAAGAAATTTAGAAATATATCTGAGCTCAGTAGGTCCTTAAAATGTAAGTGGATGGTGATCAGACTTTTGAAGCTCCACAAAGAACAGACAATCAGCATAAAACGACTCCAGCGGTTAATGTCTTCTAAAGTGAAACAATCGCTTTTGGTGTGAAAAAGATCAATATTAAAGTACTTTTATAACTCTAAATCAATGCTTCCATGTGAGACACACGAGAACTGATGCACATGCATCACAGCCGGAAGAGCAACGCTGTTTACAATTGAGTAGGAGGAACGTATCACGTCGTATCACTTTAGAAGACATTGATTTAACCGCTGGAGTCATATGGATGAGTTTATGCTGACTTTCTGTGATTTTTGGAGCTTCAAAAGTCGGATTACCATCCACTTGCATTTTAAGGACCTTCTGAGCTGAGATTTTTTTCTTTTTTTCTTCAAATGTGTTCTGGTGAAGAAAGAAAGTCATACACACCTAGGGATGTTGTGATGGTGAGTAAATATTGTGAGAATATTCATTTTTGGGTGAACTGTCCCTTTAATCATTGTTCATTATATGATGCATTTTATATAGATGAAGCTACTGTTCACAAACAAACACTCAGCTCTGGCACTTCCGGGTTCTTTTGGCACCCCAGAAAAGAACTGCTATCAATGGGCGCTTTGCTCAAATTGAGCTGAAAATGCCCCAAAAGTGCTGATTGTATGGTTAAAACATCCAATCTCAGGATTTGACATAAATTATGATATTTCAAGAATCACGTCATTGTTATGGTGTCTGTTCTAATAAGACCCATTTGCCCTGCAGCTGCTGTTTTTAGATATGAAAGCATTAGTGGTAGTTCTGTCAGGAAGACTTGTAATAACATTATGCCATTCATTCAATTCAGGCATCTCATCCAATCACAATCAAGTGTCTGCTTTGTAAGCTCTTCAGCTCTTTCATCTCGTTATGTCGCCGTTTGTTTTCACCAGAGACTATTTAGCAAAGATGGGCCACTTCTAATAAAATGAATGGGAGAAATTGGAACAGTCACCAGATGTAGAAAAGGAAGTCCCGCCTTACAGGTAAAACAGCCAGTCACCTTTTAGATACAGACACTGCCTGTCAATCACCTCAAGAACATGCACACACATTAGCTAGACAAGCCGGGAAAATCATGTTTTTTTGCGTGAGCTAAAGAAGCACAATTTATGAAACCAGTATTGTCAGACTTTACTGCTGATTTGAAATATGTTCCCCATTCAAGTAGATAGGAGCTGTACTTGTATGTCTCTTGTTTACATAGAAAAACATCTGCCCAGCCTGCCTGAGAGTGTTCCAATAATGGCTGCTGAGTGGACTGACTTGTCTTAAAAGGGACTTTGTTTTATACCCCCCACCACCCCATCACCACCAGTTTAGGTCCTGCTGTAGGGGTAAGCTCCTCTCCCCTGCCGTCACCGTCTTCCGACAGGATCTGACGGTTCGAGCGCTGAACCATAGGACGGCGCTTACCCCAAAGGGAACTCTATATTCATGATTAATTATTATTTATTATCAGTCTTTTTGGTAGAAATGAACTTTTCACGAAGGAATCACACAAACTCTGATCACAATCAGCTGTTTTTATTTCAAAATTGTAACCGCTGTAATGGATTTAAGTGATAAACTTGATCTAACAGTGATCTTATATGAACAAGACCACCATGGATGATCTAAAGAGACAAACCGGACCTCGCCTCCACCACCACAGCATGTACAGTACTGGCTGTTTGTGAAAGGATATGTGAAAAAAAATAATGCACTACTTTTAAAATATGACTGCTTTTCCCCCCCCAAATATTATTTACTGTATCTGGACCAATAATTTAAGCTGTAAAGATGCAAATTGCATGTCTGATGGCAGTTTTCATTTTTAAGTGCCACATTTCTCAGGCTTTAGAAGTGTGTTAAACGTGAAGATGTGTATTCATCAACCTGTTACATGTCTGACATAATCATACAGGCCAATTGAATCAAGTTAAAAGATATATTTGGGTATTTCTCAGAATAGTGGCAGAAATGGGTTGCTGGAATTTTGGGTGTCGTCATTACCACCACGACCTGTGTGAAAAAAGAAAAACTAGCCTCATGGAAGACTAGCAAGTCTAGCTGGATACTTGCATGTAAAGTACAGTAAATTAAATAGAAAAGAAGTAAAAAGTCATCAAAATAATTAAAGTTAACAAAAATATAACTTGTTTGGTGATGACACGTAATAAGTGTAAATGCCTATCACTAAAAATAAAGAATACATTTTCTTACCTTTCTGGACATCAAAACACCAGTCTTCTTTCTTGACGGACATGTGCTCCACTAGGATCTCAAGTTACCATAGCTACCAAGTAAACTTAATGTTGAAAAAACTTTATTTCAGTGCTTTATGTCGAGTGTGTTGGTAATGATGGATACATTAAGGGACAGGTATAAATTAAAGGAAATAAAGAACAAAATCCTGATGTATACTTAAAATTTGCTAATAATATGCTAGATTAAACAATGTTGAATTAAAATACACTAAAAATTGCAATCTTTAGTAGGAAATCTTTCATTTAAATATGGCATTATATTTGAAACTCAGGGTTGGACAGCACCAAAACATGCATTTTCACACAATAAAAAAAAGTCTAGATCTGTCTTTGTCTAAACTGACTATGGACATTTAAAATAGCTTTGTGAAATGTGTTTTTCCTAGAAATACATCCCAGGGACAGAAATATGCCTGTAATCTGAGAATCACCCATTTATTCACTGTAAACCTCTTTATAATAACTTTTATTAACATTATTACACTATATAATGCTCAAAAGATTATTAAAACTACAGAAGAACACACTGCTCAGAAGAACACGGATGCCCGGTAACCTGCTGTGTGAAGCCTTTGTAAAAATAGAAAGACATTTTATTTTTACCGGCAATACATTTAATTTGTAATCGGATTGTCAAAAGCTATGGCCAGTGGTGCAACCCACCAATAATATTAGAGCAACCAGCAGTAGAAACGCCTATTAGCGGCCAGCAGTAAATCGACCTGGCGACCTTTAGCGATTACATTTCTGTCAGTGTAATCAGGACTTTACAGAACTGACTTCACAGCCACAACAAAAATCCACAACAACAGAAAACATGAGTACATGCACATCAGTTAACGGACAGATCGAGCAGTTAGTGTTTACCAGCATTCTTGGTGGTCAAGTACATCATCTTCTTCTTCTTTTTACCCCCCATCCCTGCACACAGAGGCCCTGCGGACATCAGCACACAGCCTGGTAGTATACACATACACTATGACTCCTGTCTCCTGCAGGAGCTTAAACATTATAGTCCATTTAACCTCATTTAAACCAGGTGGCAATCTGTGAGTTGATTCATTTAAGCAATAATGCAATTAAGCTTATCTATAGTGTAATTTAAGAGATTTTTCCATCAACACAATGATTTACCGGGCTGATTATGCCCTTTTCTTCCCCCAGGGGGCACTCTAAGTTCTGTCACTCTAAGTTCTGTGATGACATCATTCAGTTAGCAGACAATTTAAAAGCGTGCTTCTTTGGTGCACTACTATCAAAGATTTAAGTGAACGTCTAAGGAAAAATATTAATGGCTCTATTTTAAAACCTAGTGAGCTCCATGCTGACTACTGAATACATAGGCATAGGCTACTGTACCTTCAAAGGCAGCATCCTAACTGAAATGTAACCTTATAAGTGACTGATTTGGACAGCTCTACATAGGCAGCAACTCCAGGCTACACAAAAAGGGCTTTACATGCAAAGCGCATGGGACGCTTAAAGGAATAGTTCACCCAAAAATGAAAATTCTCTCATCATTTACTCACCCTCATGCCTTCCCAGATGTGTATGCCTTTCTTTCTTCTGCTGAACACAATTTAAGATTTTTAGAAGTGTTTCTCATCTCTTTAGGTTCATACAATGTAAGTGAATGGGTGCCAACATTTTGAAGCTTCACAATCCCCATAAGGACAAAACAGAAGTACTCCAGACAACTGTGGTGGTTAAATCCATATCTTCAGAAGTGATATGATAGGTGTGGGTGAGAAACAGATCAATATTGAAGTCATTTTTTACTATAAATTCTCCTCCCTGCTCTGTCAATTTCCACTTTACTTTCACTTTCTCATTCTCCTTCTTCTGTTTTTGGTGATTCACATCCTTCTTGCATATCACCCCCTAATGGGCAGGGAGGAGAATATATAAAAAACAAAAAATGACTTAAATATTGATCTGTTTCTCACCCACACCTAACATATCATGTCTGTACACATGGATTTAACCACTGGAGTTACATGGATTACTTTTATGCTCCCTTTATGTGGATTTTGGAGTTTCAAAATTTTGGCACCCATTCACTTGCATTGTGAGGACCTACAGAGCTGATATATTCTTCTAAATATCTTAATTTGTGTTCTGCAGAAGAAAGAAAGTCATACATATCTGGGATGGCATGAGGGTGAGTGAATCATGAGAGAATTTAAATTTTGGGGTGATCTATCCCATTAACTCATAATTAATTTCATTAGAGTCTGGCATAAAGTTTATGCATAATAATAATAAATAAATAAACAGTTCTCAGCAGATAATACGAAATCTGTGAAAAGAGATAAGAAGGAAGTTTACTACGTTTTTTAGTTAGTTTTGGTGTTGTGATTTGTATTTACCTTTCCCCTCACATTTCTTCTAATGGTTATATTACTTTTTTTTTAATGTCTCTACACCACTTCAGTTCAGTTTGGTTTGTGTTTAACCTGACAGATAGAACTTTAATATGTTCTGGGATTAGTGTTGTTGTCTATTCTCCAAAAAGAGACTTTAAGTTCAATTTGGTTTACTAACTTTCCGAACTTTCCGATCTGTACAATATTTTGACCATATGATTGACAGTATGATGTAAAGTAAATAATCATATTTCATAAGCTAAGTTATGAAAACAGAACACTGCTAATTTGTCAGCATATTAAAATTCAGAGTTGATTATATTGCCTACTAGTCCAGCTTTTAAGCTTGTTGGTCAAGCGAGTATTTATTAAACAATTTGATGATTTTTACAGCATCAAATTTTTTTTAAATTATTATTTAAGCGACTCAAGTGCAATCATACAGTATATGCTTGATTTATTTTCTTTCTACATGGTAGACAACATGTATAGTACAATAAAAACAAAGATTTGTAATTAATCGGGTTTGTAATTAAAGAAAAACGACACGCGTGAACAGACGAGTTAGGGGCTGTGCACAGCTAACTCGCAGAACCCAGATGAGCGGTCTGATCTGTCTAAATCCCCAGATGTGTGGTAGTTACAGAGCAATATCTGACCGCTGGATGGTGCCATCGACCAATCAGAATCGAGTATTCCAGAGAGCCATGTAATAAGTGTACATATTATACCAGTTATAGACATAAGACCATACCATAAAATACATATCAGTCAACCAACAAATTTGCATGTGCATTTCATGGTCAACTATGATAACAAAATACTCTTCCTCAATATAATAAAATAATCTTAAAACAACATAAGCCAACTGTGGTAACATACTGATGAATGTTGTCATGGAAACCTTCTATAATTAAACTCTATTGCAAACTTCAATGCAAATCTTGTCTCAGTAGTGTGCTGTGTCGTACCTGAGCTAGCGAGCTCCAGATCTCTCTTGACGAAAGCTTTCCTCTTCTCCTCTAGCAGCTGACTGGGGATCAGTCCTGCACTACCTCCTTCCAAATGACACGCCTTCAGGTGAGAGAAGAAGCAAGATTAAATCTTCCAAAGCAGAGCTTACAGAGCATGTCTAAACATTCACACACACAAACACACACACACACACACACACACACACCTGCCACCAGTTGGGGTCCTCCTGGTTGAAGATCTGAAGGATGTCTCCACTGATGAACTTCAGTCCGGCTTCTTTACAGGGGATCAGGTTATCATGAGTGGGGTCATAGTCAAAGTGACACTTTACAAATGCCTTTAGACAGAGAGATGAAGAGAGAAAGAGGGACATAAAGACAGACAGAGAAACGTATTACTCCTCATTTCTGAATGTTTATCCATAAGAGTATCATTTCATCACAGAGAGGAGAGGAATGTGAATGTGTAAGCCCGAATTCTGTTTTCATGGTAACACTAGTCACCTGGGTATGGTTGCACCAGCTGTGCGTAAGGTCTTCCTTAAGTTGAGATGTAAAGTTCACACTAAGGGCTTAGTAACTACTAGTTAGTTTGTAACTAAGTCAGTGCTTAATTTGGTTGCACCACCTGTTCTTAAGGCAAGACTTAACTAGTAGGTCGTGAGCTCTCCGTAAAGTGATGCATAGTCGCATAATATGACATTTATTTGTATTGATCCAATAAGCAGCCTTCAAATTTGTACACAGAAGTGTTAAAAAGCCATGAACTTCAATTTGTTCTAGTTATGGTTGATGTTCAAACCTTGTTTGCTCAAGAAACTGTCAGCTGTGGAGGTCACGTGACGCCATGCAAGAAGCAGATGTGTGAGCGACGAGCTCTGCGCACTTTGCTAAATGTTTTATTATTCTCATATTATAATCTGGTGAAATTTGATACACCCAGTTACACATTTGCTCTTTGAGGCAAAATATGGCAAAGACGTCAAAATCCTCGGGCTCTGGAGACATTAAAAGACACTTACGTGTTCAGGATGAAAGCCCCGACAGGCCTACAAACCGGGGACTCGATTTGGATGGTGCGGCGGGAGAGGAGATCCAGCGTCAGGTGTCCAACATGTCGGTGATGTTGACGAAGGTTCTTGCTTACTTGGAGGAACTCGCTGTAATACGTCGAGCGATTACGGCGATGAAAATACAATTATCTGAGATACTTACAAGAGTGACTGATGTTGAGAGACGAATCGATTTTCTGGAATCTTCAGAGAGGAAATTAACCGCTAATCCGCCCGCAACCAAAGTTGATTTGGAACATCTCCTTGAAAAGCTTGAAGATCTTGAGAATAGAAGCCGCAGGAATAACGTTTGAATTGTTGGAATTCCTAAGCATGAGGAGGGCAGAGATATGGTGAAATTCCTAGACGAGCTTTTCCCTAGTCTGCTCGACATAACAGGACACAAGCTGGAAATCGAGTGAGCTCACAGAGTCCCAGCTCACAGATTTGCTGAGGGAGACAGGCCCCGATCGATTCTGGCCGGATTTCTGAGATCATCCGATAAAGATCTTGTGTTGCGCCAGGCGAGGAGCAAAGGGAAGCTTTCTTAGAGGAATCATAATATTTTCTTGTTCCCAGACTTTGCGAGTTCGTCAAGAGAGAAACACGATCGGTTCAAGGAATGTAAGAAACTCTTACATCAATGAAAGATCATTTTTGCTCTGATGTTTCCGGCCAAACTGAGAATTGAAACGAAGGACGGTCGCAAAGTATTTACATGTCCCAATCAGGCAATGTCTTTTATAGAATCAATGGATGAGTAAACCATTGGATGTTTCTCATGTGAATGGGTCGACTCGCTGTACTTATTCTGGCTTTTGAGGAAGCTGGGCGTCATTTTGGTTTCTTTTTTCTTTTTGTGTTGGCTTCGCTGAGCGGCTGGAGCTTGTTTTGTGAATAACACTTTTCTTTAAAGAAACTTTTGCATTGAAGAAAGATTACTTTTGTATTGAAGTTCCCGGCCAGTTTGAGAGTGGACACTACGGATGACCACAAAATATCTACATGCTCACACAAAGGATTTATTTTATAAAGTTGACGAATTGTGTAAGTCATGGTATATACTTTTATGTGGCCTCCGAGTGAACTGACTCGATCATCCGGGGAACCGGAATGCCGGTTTTGTTTCTTTCTGTATTGTTCCGCCTAGCGGCTGGAGCTTGTTCTATTGAATAACACTCCTTTGGAACAGCTGTGGATTAATCTGTTCATTCTTCGTGCTTATTCCTCCTGGCTGGCTGGAGTGTTTTGTTGAGTATTTTTATGGGACATCGGAATGAGTACGTCATCCATTCAACTCAGAACAGCTGGCTCACTGAACATATCTGAACGGTTTTATATCAGCTGGAATCTGTTTTGTGGAAGATCACCTATTGGCTGGGGTTTATTTTACAAAGTATTTTCTGTTATGTAATTTTGCCTCACAAATTTATGAGGCAAAACTGAACAATCCGATGGCAAAGCTGTCGTTGGGGCTCGTGGGCGTTCATGGACCTTTTGAGTTTAGAGGAATTGTCGCCGGTTGGTGCTTTCGTGCACGCCTTTTTCTTTTTTCTGTTTGTTTTGTTCGGGGTTTGATTGTTTCACTAATGGGGAATGTGCTCTGTATAATTTTGTTTTTGACACAATTTATTTTTTCTACTATATCAAAATGTCAGATGTTAATATAAGTGTACTATCTCTCTCCACGTGTAATGTAAATGGGTTGGGGCACAACATAAAAAGAAGGAAGGTTATTACTTTTCTTAAACGTAAGAAATATGATATAGTGTTTCTTCAAAAAACACATCTCTCCCCGCAGGAAGCTGAAAAATTTGGGAAGATATGGGGTGGACATGTTTTTTTTAGTGCTGGCTCAAGTAAGAGCAAGGGAGTCATTATATTGATTAATAAACATTTACAATTCAAATGTCTCAAACAGACTAAAGATAAATTAGGGAGAGTCATTATTGTTTTTGCTGAAATTCAAGGGCAAATGTTGATTTTGGCTAATATTTACGCACCTAACGCTGATAATCAGTGCTTTTTTATAGATCTTGAAGGGATGCTGCAAACCGCTGGCACCCCTCATGATATAATATTGGGAGGAGACTGTAATCTTTTGATGGACTCAATCCTTGATCATAGTGAAGCAAAAGTGTGTAAACCCCCTAGAGCAACATTGACGCTTCACAGGATGTGTAAAAATCTTGGTCTTATGGATATATGGAGACTTTTGAACCCATCTGGTAGGGACTATACATTTTTTTCATCAGTCCATAAGATTTATTCTAGAATAGATTTTTTTTTTTTTTTGATATCCAAATCCCTCATTTCATCTGTTGTGGATTGCTCAACTGGAAATATCTTAGTCTCAGATCACGCCCTGGTAAGTTTAGAGGTGATGCCACATATAGAGAAAAAGAAATCATATAGTTGGCGCCTTAATGTATCCCTTTTGCAAAATCCTGATTTCCAACAAATGTTAAAGACTGAAATCAGTGTTTATATGGAGACCAACTGGTCCTCAGTATCCTCTGTGGGCATGGCTTGGGAGGCACTTAAGGTGGTTCTTAGGGGCCGGATAATACAGTATGCCTCATTAATCAAAAAATCCAAAGCATGAGAACTCGTGGAGTTGGAAGGAAATATTAAAAGTGCCGAGGCAGAGCTGAAGCACTGTATGTCAGCTGATGAATTGACCCGATTGAAATATAGATATAATACTATTTTGTCACGGAAGGTGGAGTTTTGGTTATTCAGGGCAAGACAGTCATACTTTGAGTTGGGTGACAAAGCAGGGAAGCTTTTGGCTAGATATATAAAGCAGAGAGAGTACCATTCTACCGTTCTACCATTCCCTCAGTGAAATCTGCTGGTGGTGAAATATTTACCTCAGCCATTGATATTAATAATGCCTTTAAAGAATTCTATCTTGATCTTTATAGTTCCATGTCTTCGTCTACTGATGAAGATATTAGAAACTTTGTGGAACCATTAGATCTTCCTAAACTGACGATTGAGTAAAAAAACTCTCTTGATTCTGAGATAACCTTGGAGGAGCTTGATGAGGTAATTAAATCCCTACCTACTGGCAAGGCTCCGGGGACAGATGGTTTTGCCGCAGAATTTTTTAGATCTTATGCTACAGAACTGGCTCCACTTTTGTTAGAAGTTTATACTGAATCATTAAAGAATGGAAAGCTTCCACCAACCATGACACAAGCCCAGATCAGTCTGATTCTTAAAAAAGACAAAGATCCAAGCGAGTGTAGAAGTTACCATCCAATCTCCCTGATCCAACTAGATGTAAAAATATTGTCAAAACTTTTGGCTAACCAGTTAAATAAGGTTATGACATCTCTTATACATATAGATCAGGTGGGATTTATTCGGGGCCGTAGCTCTTCTGATAACATCAGGCGTCTCATCAATATCATGTGGTCAGTGGCGAATGATCAGTCTCCGGTCGCTGCCATCTCACTTGACGCCGAAAAGGCATTTGATATGGTAGAATGGGATTATCTTTTTAAGATTTTGGAAATGTATGGGATCGGGAGTACATTTATTGGTTGGATTAAGTTACTTTATAGACACCCTGTAGCAGCGGTACAAACAGATGGATTAATTTCAGATTATTTTACTCTGGACAGGGGCACTCGGCAGGGCTGCTCTCTTTCCCCTTTATTGTTTTGTCTTGCCCTGGAACCATTAGCAGCCGCGATAAGAAGGGAGGATGATTTTCCAGGGGTGGTGGCGAGAGGTATGGCGCATAAGCTTCTGCTTTACGCAGATGATATTTTATTATTTGTCTCTGAACCTACTGGATCTATGCCTTGCCTCCACAGAATTATTAATTCCTTTTCCAAATTATTCAGGATAAATCCGAAGCTTTAGCTCTGACAGCGTACTGTCCAGTAACAGCTATTATAACATAGCGAAGTCCTTCATTTGGAATGGTAAATGTCCCAGATTACACTTCAGTAAGTTACATAGGCTGATGGACAAAGGTGGGCTAGGCCTACCCAAGATTCTGTTTTATTATTATGTAATCGGTCTCAGACATTTGGCTCATTGGTCGCTTCCACCTGAAAGAGCCCCTCCCTGGTTCTGCATTGAACAAGAACTGCTTGTCCCTATTTTGCCATTGCAAAGCCTTTTCATCAAACTAACCAGAGAAGTTAAATCACACCCCGTTATTTCACATTTGCACTCAGTATGGACAAAAGTGTCCAACGTGTTTAACTCAGATAATTATCTAAATGTTGCCTCGAGCCTATGGCTAAACCCCAAACTATGCATTCATAAGTCCCCTTTTTGTTGGTCAGAGTGGATTGCGAGGGAGGTTAATACACTCGGTGATCTTTATGAGAGTGGTGTGATGGGATCCTTTGAAAATTTGGTTCAATATTTTGTGATCCCCAGATCCCAGTTTTTTAGGTATCTTCAGTTACGCCACTTGCTCTGTACTATTTTTGGGAGTAGCATACATCCCCCTAAAGCAGCAGATACTCTAGGAGAGGTGATTTCTGCTTTTGGAAAAGGTCATGAGGCATCAGTGTATTACTCCCTGTTAATTCAGAGTCTGGGGGACGGAACTTCGACTTCTCTCAAGAGACTGTGGGAGAAAGATTTGAACTTGGTATTGGAGGAGGGAGTGTGGAATAGGATTCTAAAAAACATCAAGTCTACATCTAGAGATGCAAGGGTCTGTCTGATGCAATTTAAGATTTTGCATCGATTATATTGGACCCCCTCTAGATTGTATAGGCTGGGTTTACATGCCTTCTGGTCTTGTTCGAGGATTCAGGAGTTTTGGTTGAGAGTCCAGAATTTTGTTTCCAAGGTCCTTGGCACTCAGGTTCTGTTTTGTCCCAGACTTTGTGTGTTGGGTGATGGGGCGGTTATGGATATAGCTGATGGGTATGTAAAGAGGTGGGTCCTCACCGGCGTGTTGATCGGGAGACAGATAATTGTGAGGGGATGGAAGTCGATGGGCGCTCCCTCTTTTTATGAATGGTGCACCGAATTGGGCAAGGTAGCGTCATTTGAAGTGATGTCATATAGACGGCTTGGCAATTCGGCTGCATATGATAAGAAATGGGCCAGGTTTTTGGCCTTTTTGGGGGGTGTTCGGTGACGGGCTGTGGAGAGAGACATTTTGTTTGGTTTGGATATATATTTGTTAAATTAGATTGTTTTATATATATATATATTTATTCTTAAGTGTTTCCTTTTAAATGTTTTTTTTTTTCTTTTTTCTTTTTTTCTGTATATATATATATATGTGTGGTTATTTTCATTTTGTGTCAGACCACTGGTTGTGTGAAGGGGGGGGGGGGGGGTGTTCAGGGGAAGGGACATACAATTTTATAAATTGATTCAGTGTGTGTATGCTCTGTTTTATGTAATCCTGCTTGTTTGAATCAATAAAAATTTTAATTAAAAAAAAAAAGAAACTGTCAGCTGTAATAAATTATATCACCATTGAAATACGATACGTAATAAAACAAGATGTAAACAAATAACAATATTCAATAACTATCTAAAATGAATAAGAGGCAATAAATACTAATACAACAGGCTGGAAAAATAGACATTTATTCATTATATATTTAGTATATGTTGAAACTTGACACCGTGCGGCGTACATATTCTGTAAATATTTAGTTCATACGTCACAACTAGGTTAAGTTGTAACTTACGTATAGCTGGTGCAACTGGCCCCTGCACTCCAATGGAATGTTTCTATTAGGTACTGGCAATGTTAATCTCATAAAAAAAATTACTGCTAAAAATGTTTTTTGATTCTGTCAATGATTAAAAAAAAGAAGACAAGACAAAAGGATGCATCATGATGATAGCCTAATCAAACAATTTTAATAAAAAAATTTTTTTGAATATATGACGAGAAAAAATAATAATAATGCAAGATATTAGCAGTGTACAAATCTAATCCAA
The DNA here is from genome assembly GCF_019703515.2 of Myxocyprinus asiaticus. NCBI lineage: Eukaryota > Metazoa > Chordata > Actinopteri > Cypriniformes > Catostomidae > Myxocyprinus > Myxocyprinus asiaticus. The sequence continues at coordinate 36,751,847 of NC_059379.1, read as the reverse complement.
TTATCCAGTTTCTGTTTGAGCCGTGTGAACAGAAAGAGCTGAACACCGGCAAAATGAATCACTTTAAACCGGATTAATTACCTCACTCAAACGCATCCTATATTTATACATCAGATTAATCACTATATCCAAAACGTGTGTAAAATTACAACTTACATCTGCACAGACAGTGAAGCCAATGAACAAATTAACTTCATCTAAATTATGGGCTTGTCAGAATGCGTAACTTGTGTTGTAAATAACATTTTTCCATGAAATTGAACTACACGCAATGCAATATGCGAAACTAAAACATGGAAAATTAATAACAGTCATGAAGAATTCAGAATACAGAATTCAGAATAACTTTTAAAAAGTAGCTAATACTTAAGTATATATTATATGCTGTTATTTCAGGAGCTCATGATTTCACAACAAAAACAGTTGTATTTTGTTGTATATTTTAGATGTTTGATTTATAATTAAATTAATAAATGTATATACATTTTCCTAAATGTAAAGTTTTTGACATTTTGCAAATCAAGTGATTTTCGTTGACTATACTGTAATTATATGCCATTTTAGTCTGAGTAAAACTGACAAAATGAATGAATATGACATTAAAAAAATTGACTAAATTTAAAGGACATTTTCATCAAAAGACTAAAACTTTGACTAAAGAAACGTGTAAAAAATAAAAAATAATGCTGGAGCACAAACACATGGAAAATCTGCCTTGATTACATCATAGAGCTCACACATAGTCAACAACAACAACGTAAATCCTCCACACAAACATGCGCTTAAAGGAATATTCCGGGTTCAGTACAAAGTAAGTTCAATCAACAACATTTGTGGCATAATGTTAATTACCACAAAAATGTATTTTGATTTACCCCTCCTTTTCTTAATCTGGGTTACAGTGAGGCACTGGAAGTGAATGGGGCCATAAACAATATGTTCATTAACATGATTTTAGTGTAATAAAATTGCTTACTAACCTGTTCTGTGTAAAGTTCTAGCCAATTTTACATGAAATTTCGTTGCAATGACGATGTAATGTCAACAAGCCTTAAAGGTATATTGCGGGTTCAATAACGTTAAGCTCAATCGACAGAATTTGTGGCATAATATTAATTACCACAAAAAAATAAAAAATAAAATAAAAAAATTGGGCTCGTCCCTACTTTTCTTTAAATAAACCAAAAATCTAGGTTACAGTGAGGCACTTACAATGAAGTGAATGGGGGACAATTTCTGAACATTAAAATGCTCACTGTTTCAAAAGTACAGACTGGTCTCTCTCCTACCATTCCTGTCTAAAACTCTTGAGAGGTTCGTATTCAACCAGTTGTCTGCTTTTCTCTCACAGAACAACCTTCTCGACAGACATCAGTCTGACTTCAAAAAAGGACGCTCAACAGAGACTGCCCTCTTGTCAATAGCTGAAATCCTGCACTGGCGAGAGCTAACTCCAAATCATCCATCCTCTTCCTCCTTGACTTGTCTGCTGCCTTTGACACAGTGAACCACAAGATCCTCCTGTCCACCCTCTCTGACCTGGGCATCACAGGAACTGCACTTGGATGGATTGAGTCATATCTCACTGGCAGATCCTTCAAGGTCTCCTGGAGAGGAGAGGTGTCTAAGACACAACACTGAACACTGGGGTTCCTCGAGGATCAGGGCTTGGACCCTTCCTCTTCTCGATGTAAACAACATCACTCGGACCGGTCATTGAGACACATGGCTTTTCCTACCACTGCTACGCAAATGATATGCCGCTCTACCTGTCGTTCCAGCCTGATGACCCTACTGTCTCAGCTCGTATCTCTGCCTGCCACTCAGACATTTCTGCCTGGATGAAGGAATGACACCTTCAGCTCAACCTTGCCAAGACAGAACTCCTCGTGATCCAAGCCAACCCATCTGTTGACCACAATCTCACTATTCATCTTGGTTCAACTACACTAACACCAACCAGAACAGCCCGGAACCTGGGACCAGCTTAATTTCACTGCACACATCTCATCAACCGCCTGGTCTTGTAGATTCGCGCTTTACAACATCAGGAAAATCAGACCTTTCCTGTCTGAATATGCTACACAGTTCCTGGTCCAAGCTCTGGTCATTTCAAGACTGGACTACTGCAATGCTCTGTGGGCAGGCCTTCCATTTAACACAATTAAGGCACTGCAGATGATCCAGAATGCAGCAGTGCATCTGGTCTTCAATCAGCAAAAAAGGGCTCATGTCACCCCACTCTTGATTTCACTCCATTGGCTACCTGTAGCTGCCCGCATCAAATTCAGGGCTTTGACTCTGGCTTTCAGGACAGCTAATGGAACCGCACACTCTTACTTCAATTCACTTCTTCAGGTCTATGCTCCAACTCACTCTCTGCGGTCTAAGAACAAGCAATGCCTGATGGTCCCATCACAAAGAGGCTCAAAGTCTATTTCACGATCGATCACTTTCTCTGCTCCTCTGTGGTGGAATGAACTTCCAACCTCCACACGATCCGCTGTTACCTTCTCAACATTCAAGAACCAGCTGAAAACACATCTGTTCCACGAACACTTAATGAACCCACACTAATTGCACTTACTACTGCACTTAACCTGCACTTAATATACAGAAAACAAATGTGCAAGCATCTTTACTACTCCAGCCACTGTGAGAAATTGTAAGTCCTATACTGAAGATGTTGTTAAACTTTGTTTAACAAATTGCTTGCTATGTGTCTCATTTGTAAGTCACTTTGGATAAAAGCTTCAGCTAAATGACTAAATGTAAAAGTTTAGCCACAAGACATAAACAGTATGTGTGTTAACATGATTTTAGTGTGACAAAATCACTTACTAAACTTTATATTTTACAACTTTGTTGCCATGACGATGTAATATCAACAAACACTGAAACCCGAAATTGACTGTAAAAATTAAGATTTAAACAAATTTACAGCTCAAATAATACATGAGTTTTAACAGAAGAATTAATGTAAGTGCTTTTATAAAATTATATATAATGTTATAAATTATAACATTATGTCACAAATGCTGTTAAGCTTAACTTGTATTGAACCTGGGATATTCTTTTAACCCAACACAACACTGCTCCAAGCCATGTCAACAATAGACTGCTCTCTACCATCACAAACACCTACAGCAGCTCTGATCTATTATGAATATTCCCACTATATTAGTGTGTTATTTCATTAGGAACATAACACTGTGATGTCCAGTCTTATGTTGGGCAGCAAACACAGGAAGCTACTTGTTTATTTTTGGTCCAAATGAAGATTGGCACAGATGGAACCTAATACGGCAGACCATACGGGCAGACAAACATGCTCATGGCTTATTTTTCAGCTCTGTTTTAGAAGAACATCTCTCTCTTTTATGATTAAATTGAGATTTGGAATTTTAAACAGATCTATGAAAATGTTGAAGGTGGGTATAATAACCGCGGTAGGTTGTTGCTAAAAATTTCAAAGGGTAAATGTACACTTGCAGATTGTTGGGTGTCGCATCTCAATGGGTGGGTTGCTGACAAAAACAGGGAGGGCTTTGGCTTGCCCCACTAATCTCCCAGCTTGCTTTGGTGTGGTGACAGGTGCCTGAGCCTGGTAATGCCACTATGCCAGCCAAAGTTTGGATTCAAGGATGATCATTTGCACCAATGTCTTTGAATGTGTGTTTTTTTGTTTGTGTTTGCATGGGAGTACAAGCTGCATGCGCATGTACCTGGTACAGTGGTGTGTTATAGGTGTTGTGAGTGCATTTGGTTTCAACAACTAAAAAAGTATTTGGACATTTGTACACCACTTAAAAATGTAGGAATTTCATTGCATTAGATAGCAAAACATCAAACAAAGTGACGTCTGCAAACAAATGATGCTAGAGCTTTTCTCAGAACTAACTTCATGTTTCTGAGTCATTTCTTTGAACCAACTGGTGTCAAGGTGATTTTTAGTGGATGTATGAGGTCAATTACCATAATTCATCACATTTACTATTTTCAACTAATGTTTGACAAGTGGCAACCAGTAAGTGTCCAAACACTTATTTGTCTTCATTCTCAAGAGCATGTTTATTGTTTTATCATTTGAAACCTAGTCTCGCATAGCCAGACCTTTGAAAAAAAAAACCAATTTAACATAATGGCACTCCAGTCTCCGCAAACAGTTGTACAAAAAACTCCAGAAAAATAGCAAAACATTACCGTAGACCCTTTGAATAAGAATTTCTTCCCAACCAAAAGGAAATGATTATTTCTCAGGTACATTATATAACCCAAAATGTAATACACAATTCTGCCTTTGGATTTCTAGTTGAATTTCTACTAAGCGCCTCAAACAATGCACTGAATATATATTTCAAATATTTGATGCCACTTACCTGGCAGACTTTGGCAAATCCAGTGATAATTTATCCTCAAACAGTGGGGCGAATTCATTTAAGAGTTGCAGCACTTTTGCATATGGCATTTCACTGCAAAAGCATGTGTCTTCTTCACTAACCACCCATAATCTAGTTTAAGCAGGCACAATCAGCGCTGAAATAGCACTGCTTCTTGTTAAATATTTGCATTTATGAGTGTTTTAAAGAAATATTCCGGGTTCAATACAAGTTACACTTATTGACAGCATTTGTGGCATATTGTTGATTACCACAAAAATTAATTTAAACTCGGCCAACCTTTAATTAAAAAAAAAGCAAAAATCAAGGTTACAGTGAGGCACTTACAATAGAAGTGAATGGGGACAATGAAAGTAAATATGGCCAATTTTTGTAGGGTTTGAAGGCAGAAATCTCAAGCTTATCATTTTATAAAAGCACTTACATGAACTCTTCTGTTAAAACTCGTGTATTATTTGAGCTGTAAAGTTGTTTAAATCTTCATTTTTACAGTCATTTTAGGGTTTGTTGACATCACATCGTCATGGCAAAAAAAGTAGTAAAATTGCTAGAACTTTACACAGAAAAGGTTAGTAAGTGATTTTATCACAGTAAAATCATGTTAACATGCGTAATGTTTATGTCTTGTGGCTAAACTTTTGAAACAGGGATTTTTTTAATGTTAACGGATTGGCCCCATTCACTTCCATTGTAAGTGCCTCACTGTAACACAGATTTTTGCTTTTTTGTTTTAAAGAAAAGGAGGGGCAAGCTGAAATTATTTTTTGTGGTAATCAATATTATGCCACAAATGCTGTCGGTTGAGCTTAAAGGAATATTCCGGGTTCAATACAAGTAAAGCTCAATCGACAGCATTTGTGGCATAATGTTGATTATTACCACAAATATGTATTTCAACTCGTCCCTCCTTTTCTTTAAAAAAAGCAAAAATCTGGGTTACAGTGAGGTACTTACAATAGAAGTGAATGGGGGCCAATTTTTGAATGTTAAAATACTCATTGTTTCAAAAGTATAGACACAAGACAGAAAGGATATGCGTGTAAAGAATAAAATCACTAACTAATCTTTTCTGTGTAAAGTTATAGCCAATTTTACAACTTCGTTGCCATGATGATGTAGTCAACAAACCCTAAAATCCTAAAATAACTGTAAAAATGACAATTTAAACATCTTTACAGCTCAAATAATACACAAGCGCTACCATCTCACAGGACCTGAAGTGGGAGACACACATTGACTCCATTGTGAAAAAGGCCCAGCAGAGGTTGTACTTCCTTCGCCAGCTGAGGAAGTTCAACCTACCACAGGTGCTGCTGATACAGTTCTACTCAGCAGTCATTGAATCTGTCCTCTGCACTTCAATAACTGTCTGGTTTGGTTCAGCTATGAAATCAGACATCAGAAGACTACAAAAGGACAGTTCGGACTGCTGAGAGGATTATTGGTTGCCCCCTGCCCCCCCTTCAAGAACTATACACTTCCAGAGTGAGGAAAAAGGCTGGAAAAATCACTCTGGACCCCACTCACCCTGCCCACTACCTTTTTGAACTGTTGCCTTCTGGCCAACACTTCAGAGCTCTGAGCACCAGAACCGTCAGGCACAGGAACAGTTTTTTCCCGCAGGCTATCCATCTCATGAACAGTTAAAACTGCCCCACTGAGCAATAACTATGTGCAATACACAGTCTAGTCTTTTTATATTTATCCAACACATCCTACCTCTTCTGCCATTACATTCCCTTGCACTGTATATAACAGATTTGTATTTAGATTTGCACTATGTATGTGTTGGGCCTCATGTATTCAGATAGAAGACAAAGGCAGGTAATACAGTCGTAAAAACCTAACTCAAGCCCCCACCTTCCATAAATCGTAAATCTAAAGTCGTAAATCTTACTGATAAAAATCGCGCCAAAATCAAACAAAGGGAGTCCAAAACAGACTACAAATCCATGAAGCCTTGCTCACTAAAAGATCGAACTCTCAACTCCTATTGGATGAGGCACACGACAGAACGCACCTCAACCATGACATCATCAGGAGTAGAAATACCTCTGAAATGCTTCTGGGATTTGCTTCCAGCAACTTTGCTCGCCGTGTTTAGACGCAGTGCATTGCTGCTCTCAGGTGCAGCCTCGTGGCACAAGGAAGTAACGTCCGACTTGAAACTGTGGCCATACAATCTCCATCTCGCTGGACGAGTTGAGATTACTCTGTGTCCAACCGAACACTCTAACGGATCCAAAGGAGACCGCCGAGCAATTCGCATCTTCATCCGTTTGCCTACAGAAGTGAAGAGATTAAAGATTTCTCTTCCATCTTCAATCAAGTCGACATTTCTGAGTTCTCCGCCAGCCCGCCGAGAATCAACAGCCGTACCGCCCGCCGACAGAGCGAGGAAACGGCCTCTCGTCATCACCCAAGCCTCAAGGAACCGGGTTAGAGTTAAAGGACGTTCACACATTCTACCTGTGTCCTCGTGCGATTCAAGTAAGAGGTTTACGTCTGGGCAGAGATAGAATATTATAGTGTGTTATTCTTGTGTTTCAAGGTTTTTTTTGCTTGTACAGTTTACGGACCGCCATGTCCGCTCATTATTAATACTCAGGGTATTAATTATCACAAATTTGTTTTGCTGTATTGTGGTCCAACCAAATTGGATTGTTGTGCAATTTCGCCATCGCGGGTGAGACAGCAACTGAGTTCATCCATTAAAGAGTCAAATAACAAGGGACTTTTACGAGCCGCCCACCACGTCTCTCAGTGATAAACTAACAGCTGCTTTCTCTCCCAGTATCGCGAAATCAGCTTTAGGGCTGTCACTTAATCATCTCTCTCTCTCTCTCTCTCTCTCTTACTAACCACACACCCACACACACCCACACACACACACACCTTATGTGTTATAGGATTATTTTATTTCCATATCTAATCATATCACTGTTTAGTTTGTAGTTGTAAGTCGGAAGTTTATTGACTGCATTGTATTAATTATTAATTGATATTACTGCATAAATAAACTTTGTTTATATTACAAAGAGAAGTGTTTTGGTTTGTTTTGCATACGCCTGTGTCATGCTGACGGGATGTCAGTGCGGATTCAAACCTTCATTCATTGATTTTTCCCGAAAATTTATATTCTTCGGATGTCGATTTTCCTAAGAAAACAATCTAATATTGAGACTGTTTTACTATCTGGTTATTAGTCCCTGATTTCAGGGTGGTGCCCCGTCAATGTTAATCCTTATTAATATTCTATTGATTTTTGATAATTGATAATTATCTTTGATGATTGTTGAATTTGAATGATCAATAAGCTAGTGTTAATTTTAATTAATGTTTCATCGAGGTTAACAATTAACGATTATCTTTGATAATTGTTTTTTTGAAGGATTAAGAAAAGCTAACATTGATTCTCGTCAATGTTCTATTGATTTTAATAATTAATAATTATCTTTGATAATTATTAATTATTGCTAATAACCAAACTTGCTCCTAAACGTAGCGCACTACATTTACTGGAGCCCCATATGAGGTTTTAATGAGTTAGATTCAACTGATTAATTTAAATATGAATTAATAACTAAAGAAATAATTATTAATTATTTCTGATAGTAACACTGATCTAAACAACCAGTAAAGCCCTACATATGTGTATGTATGTATGTGTTTGTCTGTGTGTATATGTGTATATATGTATGTGTGTGTACGTATGTATATGTATATGTGTATGTGTATATGTATATACTGTATATATGTATGTGTACTGTGTGTGTATATATATATATATATATATATATATATATATATATATATATATATATATAGATATATATATACATACTGTCTTATTGTGTATTCTATATATACTTTATTTTCTATTTATTTTTTTTTATTATTTTTTTATTTATTAATTTTGTAATTATTTTTATAATTATCTGTGTCTTGTTTCTGTTTTGTATTGTTGTGCACTGGAAGCTCCTGTCACCAAGACAAATTCCTCGTATTTGTAAGCATACTTGGCAATAAAGCTAATTCTGATTCTGAAGTTTTAACAGAAGAATTATTATAAGTGCTTTTATAAAAATTTTAGCTTCACATTTCTGTTTAATACCTCCAAAAATTGGCCCCATTGACTTTCATTGTAAGTGCCTCACTGTAACCTCGATTTTTGCAGCTCAAATAATGCATATGGATCAGATTCTGGGCAGTCTGTGGATGACTATTTAAAACTCATCAAACTTTTGTGTGAAGTGTGTGCTTGTAGTGCTATCTGTCTTTAAATTAAATGTCACTTGGTTTAATATCTTGTTAATGTAATGTCTTGCAGACATTTTAAAGTGTGGCTTAAGTGTCCAAATACTTTTTCGGGCTACTGTATGGGAGTGTGTGCGTGTGTGCTTACCTGTCGGGGTGTGTGAGGTTCTTGGTAACTGGGCAGGATTTTGAGGATGACACTGCCGCTGGACTCTTTCAGCATGTTCTGAAGAACTTTCGGGTCACTGCCAACCTCTTTCCCATTCACCTCTTTGATGATGTCACCCACATGCAGCAACCCCTGTTGATCAATCATGCCGCCGTGCAGGATCCGGGCAATTACCAGCTCTCCACTCTCCACACGAAACGTTACGCCCTGGGAGTGATCAAGCACAAAGGAGACTATTCGCTTTGAAAAAACAAAGAGGAATAATGAGCTTTGCTTAGGGAACTTTATATATGACAATATCCATGTCACAGTCCTGTCACTCTGTCAGTCTGGGTTTCTGTCTGACAGGACCACGGCATTGTTTTCCCATGTCTGTCTTGTGTTTCGTTGTCTGTTTTTGAATGAGTGCATGGCTTCGGTTGTATTCCCTGCTGTGCGCACTTCGGTCTGTCTTGTTTCATGTCAGAAGCACGGTGTCTGGATCCTGACTTCCTGTCTGGTTCGGTTTTGGTCTGTGTCGGGATCCGGACACTCGTACTCCGTGTCTGTCTGTTATTGACATGGGTGCATTGCGCTTATGTCATCTTGGCAGCATGCACTCGTGTCAATAGTTTGTCTGTCTCTCATGAACACGGGTGCACCTTGTGTTGTGCTGAGGTTCGGTCACTTTGGTCTAAGGTGTCGGATGTGTGTCCAAACTCTCGCACAGGTGTCCTGTCTTGTTTTTGTCACCTGTTGCGTGCATCGCGTGGCATTTGCCTCGCAATGTACGCTCAGGTTTCGTTTAGTGTGAGAATTCGTGGAATCGAGTTGTTTGGCATTGCTACACATGCTACGCATGGGTGAATATTGCTTTATTGTCTTGGCGATGTGCACTCATGCCATTCGGGTGTTTTGTTGTCTTGTGGGAGCACGTGGCTTTGTTTTGTTTCTGTATCGCTGTGTGTCTCTCTGTCCTACGCCATAACCTGCCTTCTTCTTTGCTTATTATTAGTTCATTTGCCTCACCTGTCCCCTGTTAACCCGTTTGATTTCTCTCCCTATTTTAGTCTCCTCGTGTTTGCTGTCTAGTGCCAGTTCTTCTTGTTTCCAGTCTTGTGTGTCTTGTGTTTCCAGTCGGTCTTGTTTTCAGTCCCAGTCCTGTTCGGTCCGGTCAGTTCTGATTCCCCGTTACCCTCTGCCCCAGCCCTGGATTATATTTCCTTTGTTTTTTCCCCTTCAGGGTAGTTTATGTTTATTGTTTTTCCCCCTTGTGGGAGTTTGAGTTTTTTCCCTTTATTTTTTGTATTTAATAAATTATCTGTTTTTTAACTTCTGCATCTTATGCTTGACAATCCACCTTTTCAAACTAATTTATATTTACAAATCACTAGGCTAGAAGTGGAAGTGAAAAAAGGTTACATTTGAGTGGAAAAAATATTCATAAAATATTCATTCTGGCACAACCAATAGCATAAGTTTGGGCGTTACTATCTGTTCAACCAATAGCAGACAGTAGCTAATAACAATCATTATTTCTGTAATTCTGCTTGGTGCTGTTAGTTGTGCAGAAATTACACATACATTTTCTCCTTTAAGAAACAGCTTACATTACAATATCTTACAGTCTTTTTCATTTTTACGAAAGCAAAATTACACCAAAAAGTTCCATTGAATTAAACTGCATAGTGCTTTTTATAATAAGCAACAAAACAGCAAACTGTAATGTTATTGCAGTATGTCAGGACTTACCAGGTGCTCTCCGGACACTTTGCGGATGCCCACCATTCTGACGGCATCAGGGGGCACAGGCTGGTTGATGAGGGCAGGGTCCATAAACGCACAGGGGCTGGGGGGCGGAGTCTCGTAGCTTTTAGAGGCTACAGAGTCATGTGTTTCAAGTAATGACTGAAGAGAGAATCCAGAGATTTCACTTGGTTTGTGGGAAATTCTTCAATTGGGTTCACTTTTGACTACTTTGAAACGTTTCATTTTTGTTTATCATTTTGTCCTGGAATAAATATTTGATCATGGCTTTGAAAAACCTCAACAACAATCTTATCAATGAAATTACTGACATCATTTTTTTTATTTTCACAACACAAAAAAATGCATCATGACAAAAATTAAACAATTTAAATTAAAACATACTGGTGATGAAAATATGTCTAGAAAAAAGGATAATACTGCAAGACATAAACAGTGCTCAAACAAAAGAAGAAACCTCTAGAGAAACATCTGTTTTTAAAACAAACAAAAAAATAATTCATATAAACCAATAATCCAGTATATTGGAGATTTCCCAACCTGAGCTGAGTGAACAGAAGGAACTGAACACCGGCAAAATGTATACTTAAAGCTAATGAAAATGTCATTAAAAAGACAATAAAAAGTTTAATTTATTCTAATCTAAGAATGTTTTTTCTTTAAAATCATACTAGGAAACAGAATAGTTTAGTTATTGAATGATAATTGTAATGTTTGACTCTTTAGTAAGTGAAACTGCTTTTAAAAAATCTAAATAATACTGTACATTTTTCAAGATGTTTTCTGATTATGTCTATCTGAATGTTCAGTGTGTGTGTGTATACCTGGAAGTGTGGTTCTTTTAGGATGCAGACGAGCTCATGTGCCGCCTGACTGAGAGGTGTGAGGGGTGTCAGGTCCTTCAGGATGTCCTGCACTAACTCCACATTGTTATCCCTCACCGCTTCTAGCTTCGGCTCTTCAAAGCACTCACGAGACTACACACACAAACACACACACACACACACACACACACACACACACACAAATAAATTAATAATCACACATTTCTTTAATAAATCTTGATACTGATAAACTGCTGGAACAATTTCTATGTAGCCTGTATAAAGGCAGTTAACGTGATGTAAATGTACTGTCCTCAAAGAAAAATGCCATTTATTTTTTCTATTACACTGTATTTTAAAGTTTCACTTATGCCCTTGAGAAAAAACTCACCACTAAGCAACTCACATCATAAAATAGACCTACAGTACAATACATAAAACTCAGCCTGTGGCCAAAAAACACAGTAAAACAAAGCGAACAATTTTATATATTTGGCAGTTTGCTGGAGCATCAATATTTCATCCATCATCAATTTCTATACTGTGCTTTTCCACCCAAAATGCTACAAAACCTGAGGCATCAACCAGTAAATAACACCTCTCTCCATCACATTCACCACCTATTTTCTTCCCTTTAAGACACCGGTATACTCATGCTCAGAGCCAAAAAAGAAGTTTGAAACAGATGAGCAATGTTATACTGTTTGTGAACATCCAGACACCGGCCACGCAGCTGGGGGAGGCGTTTAGATGAGCATTTAAATATGAGGACACACAAGACAACATGTAAAACCTTAAATAATGTGACATTAAAATGTGTTATTAGTTACTAAAATCCTCGTTCTATGAGTAGACCTCACATGAGATCAGTAAAACAAGATGTTTTAACCACTCGATGATCATTTAAAGTATTAAATATGTAGTAGATAATATGTACTGTAAATTCATTAGCATTCATGGCGCTAATGTGCTAACACGCTGTACACGGCCATAATATGCAGTGGTTACACTCTTTTACTGTCATACTGTCACTGGGGGAAATGCATATTTGCATAGTCCAGGGGGCCAGCTGTGTGCCAGCACGTCTATACCGAGAGGTGCCTCGGTCAGGGTGTACCAGAGCGGGCAGTGGGAGGATTCCTGGGAAGCGAACAGGTCTACCTGTGCCTGCCCGAATCGACTCCAAATCAGCTGGACCACCAGGGTGGAGTCTCCACTCTCCCCTGAGGGTAACCTGTCGTGACAGCATGTCCGCTGCAGTGTTGAGGTCGCCCGGGATGTGAGTGGCTCGCAGCGACTTGAGGTGCTGCTGACTCCAGAGGAGGAGACAGCGGGCGAGTTGTGACATACAACGGGAGCGTAAACCGCCTTGACGGTTGATGTATGCCACTGTTGCCATGTTGTCTGTCCGAACTAACACATGCTTGCCCTGGATCAATGGCCGAACCCTCAGCAGGGCGAGAAGAATTGCCAACAACTCGAGGCAGTTTATGTGCCAACGTAGCTATGGGCCCGTCCAGGAGCCGGTGGCTGCGTGCCCATTGCATACAGTGCCCCAGCCCGTTTTGGAGGCATCTGTCATAACCACGACGCGCCTGGAGACCTGCTCTAGGGGAACGCCTGCCCTTAGAAATGTGAGGTCGGTCCAAGGGCTGAAGAGGCGGCGACAGACCGGCGTGATGGCCACGTGATGTGTCCCACAGCGCCATGCCCATCTCGGGACTCGAGTCTGGAGCCAGTGCTGAAGTGGTCTCATATGCATCAACCCAAGCGGAGTGGCCACTTGGGGGCGGATTTGTGCCACAGCTGGGTGGGGGGGGTGGAGACCACCGCTGGAGCACCAAACCTGCCGAAATGGAATGGTGGACAGTGGTCGTGATGATGGCCGTGCGCACCAGGTATGTGAACCAGGGAACAAGGAAACCGCTCTTTTGCTGAACTCTTGGGTACTGCAGCCACTTGGGCATGCAGCGAAATTAAATGAAAAGGTAACAAAAGATTCTCCTCATGGCCCTCCACCGGGGGATGGAGTGGTCGCCTTACCAGCTCCAGAGCAGTGGGTTTCCTCGCCCTTGGGACGCCCATCTCAGGGGCGCTTCGAAGCCTTTCTTAGGTTCTTGGCGGCCGGCCGTGAGACGGGTGGCGTCTGCTTCCTGCGGTGGGCTCCACGCCGGGGCCAGGCTGCGGGGGTGGGCTGCGGCGGAGCCGGTGCAGTCACCGCAGGAGGACGCCCTTGGCGACGAGCAGACGGGGTGTGGAATCTTGAGCCACGCCGGGGCAGGATGTGTTGGATAGCTTCCGTCTGCTACTTCACCGCCAAGAACTGCTGGGCAAAGTCCTCGACAGTGTCGCCGAACAGGCCAACCTGAGAAATGGGGGCGCCAAGGAACCGTGCCTTGTCGGCCTCTCCCATCTCGACCAGGTTGAGCCAAAGGTGGGGCTCCTGGACCACCAAGGTGGACATCACCCACCTGAGAGACTGCACCGTGACATTGTCACCGAGTGCAGTTCCTGCATCAATCCCGGGGTGGAACTACCCTCATGCAGTTCCTTTAGCGCCTTGGCTTTTTGGACTTGCAGGAGAGCCATGGTGTGCAGGGCGGAGGCAGCTTGTCCAGCGGCACCGTAGGCCTTGTCCGTCAGGGATGACGTAAACCTACAGGCCCTGGATGGGAGCTTTGCGCCTTATCCACCGGGGGGATCACCGGATACCCCTTGGCCGCCCCACCATCAAGGGTAGTGAGGGCGGGGGAGCTGAAAGATCGGGACAGGGCAGTAAAAGGTGCCTCCCACGACCTTGTCAGCTCCTCGTGCACTTCCGGGAAGAAAGGAACTGGGGCGTGGCGTGTCTGTGAGCGGCACCGCGGGCCCAGGAACCAATCATCAAGCCGCGAGGGTTCAGGGGAGAGCGGAGGGTTCCACTCTAGCCCGACGCTCGCGGCTGCCCGGGAAAGCATGTCCGTCATCTCCGCGTCAGCCTGTGACTGGGTGACCGTACCCGAGGGGGGAGGCCCAGCTGAGGCTTCCTCATCCGACTGGACGAGCCGCTCTCCGATGCTGCGCTCGAGAGCTCCGAACAAGAGGTCGAACTTGCCGTGAGATGAGCCGGTGGACTCATCCGGAAGCCCGATCGGGGCAGACGAGTGTGCTGGGGAATGGGAGGTGCGTGGGGGGATACCCGGCGGAGGTGGTTCCATTGAGGTCCCCAAATCGCCCCCAGTGCTAGCCGTGCTGGCCTCATACCCGTAGTTAGAAGGACCGAGGTGGGGAGCTGCTGGGGTGGCTTGCTTTTCTTACGAAGGCAAGCCGCGACCGTAACGTTTCCATGGTCATTTTCTCGCAATGAGTACATGACGCATCCACGAACGCTGTCTCCACGTGGGTAGTGCCCAGACACGAAAGACAGCGATCGTGACCGTCAGAAGGCGAGAGATAACGACCGCAACCAGAAATAACACACAAACGGTAGGGCATCTATAAAAAGATGTTCCGTGTGTGCCGCTCTTTTAGAGAAATATACTCTTTTTTTTAGAATATACTCTTTTATTTCTGACAAAGCGCCCAGGGGTGTTCTCTGCAGTGCACCAGTGCAGAGGGGGAGAAGCCGCTGAAATGCACCGTCAGATCCAGCAGAGGTGAATGGACAGTCGTGAGAATTCAGCTCAGTGAGCATTGACCGTTCGGCTCCAAAGAGAAAATCTGAATGAGTGGTTGCATACCAGCTCCTTTTATACCCGTATGTTCGGGGGAGTGGTATGCAAATACCACTCGCCAATTCCCATTGGCCTTTTTTCAAAGACCAGAGGTGTTTCGGGCTCCCAAGAGTAACCCCTAGTGTCACTACATCGACACAACGTCGAGTGAGTGACAGATAGAGAACCACCTGCAGCTAGGCTGTGTCTAGAAGGTAACACCCCGAAAGCCTCGCAATAAGTCTCGCAAGAGTCTTATTCACTGTTACTAAGGTTAGGTTTAGGGTTCGATTGGTGCAGTGGTTTTGGAGGTGGAAAGACGTCACAACTAATCGAGCCCATCAGTTGAGTCGAATTCGACTAGTCGAGACATCATTCCACCCGTAAAATGATGACTAGTAAAAATCAGTAGTCATGCAACCCTTAACGCATTTCAAACCACATTTATGTGGTTGAAATCCAATTAAAATTAGATTTTTGGAAATTCATTTCAGTTTGAATGGTAAAACAAGTAGTTTTTTTCATACTATGTTGCGCATCCACATTAATTAATTTATTTTAAAATTAGAATCATCATTTCAAAATGTCTAATTCAAACATCTCTGGCTAGCTCAGTTTTTCTCCTCTGGAAAATTAAAGAATTTTTTCAAACATGAGTGAAAGAGCAGATCTCTCAGCAGACTAGAACAAATAAAAGACAGAGAGAAGACATTTTTCCTTTGTCAGAAAAGACTGAGAAAATGCACAGCAAACATAAGGGAGCTGAAATCTTTGACTTCTATGACTTTTTGTAAACAACAAAATGATGTCATCGTGAGCAACATCTTGCTACAAATAAATAAACATGTAAATCGTTTAGCTAAGTTTTCAATGGCAGCAAACTTAGGTGCTTCTCTTTCACCATCTGGCCCTGTTTCTTTGGGCCCAATGATTTACTTATTTATTTATTTGTAGCAAGTTGTTGCTCATGATGATGTCACAGTGACGTCATTTTGTTGTTTACAAAAAGTCATAGAAGTACGGCAAAAAATCATGCAAACGCCTTTATGATTTTTAAGATATGGGCAATTAAACTTTGTGGCCCTGTTTTTTTTTGGGGGGGGAACCTATTGTTCATATGTTCTCACAAAAAAATAAATAAAAAAAATACCTAGAACTACCAATGTAAAAGTCAAATGTATTATAGTAATATATAAAGGTAAATTATGTCATCAAAGGAAACATCAGACCAATCTAAAATCAGTGTTAATGGTTCAGAGGAGATATCCTACCAGCTGAAAGAGGGAAAGTCATGTTATTGTAATTTAATTACATTAATTTAATATATATAAATAAATATATAATAAATTAAATTAATAACTAAAGTAATAGCTACAAACTTATTGCGGAAGTGGCTTTACACTGCTTTACCCTTCCGTTTGTTGTGAAAAAGGCCTATGTATGTCTAATTGTGCTGTATGTAGGTCCCTATGATTTCCGCAATGCGGAAAACTCGGACGGAATTATAGAATCCAGTCAAAAAATTTAATTCACTATAAATTGCGGAATGTCACAGAATTTGACACACTATTTGGGATGAAAATTAATGTTTTAATGCACGATTAATCAAATTAAAACCACAATATGTCCAAGTGTGATTATTAAACTGCAAAAGGCTCAAATTTCATTAAATAAATTTAAAGTCTGCATGTGCTGCACGCTTCAAAATGAATGTGTGAAACCGGATGCTCATAAAGTACACTGAAAACACTGCATCATGAGCTGAACCTGAAAGGGCTTCACTCTGTTTTCTGGCAAAATAAAAGCTAGATTTAAATGGGGAATTGTAGGAAACTGAAAAAAATAATAATAATTAAATATTACAAAACTTTAATAATGATAAATAAATAATATTATTTTTAAGCTGTTGTGCAGCACTTTATTTGACAAAAATAACTCCACTGTTGTTTTGGATTGTAATCTGAGAATCTGTACAAAAACACTTACTGTAAAAATTATTGTTCTATATTCAGCTGATTTAATGTTTTAATGAATTAATTTGTATAGACACTGTTTTGTTTAAATTGAATTAAACTGTCGACTGTGGAATTTGAAAAAAATAAAATGGAAAACAGAATTTGGGAAAAAATAAAATGGAATTTGGAAAATAAAAGAACAAATTTCATATTTTTTACCTAAGTATGTCTGTGTACGTTCTAGCAGTAGCAAGTCTTCAAACTTGTTCTGCAGCAGCAGGATAAAGCAGATCTAGTCCGCCAAGACCTCGTTAAATTTATTCAGAGTTGTTATGACTAAAATATATAATCTAATAAAATGCTATTGCTACCTCAAGCAGTCAAAGAAGCAACATATAATTTAAAGAAGCTTCATGTGGACATGAAAGACAGTAAGTGACTCACCACTGGACTCTCCATGATGCCTTTGAGAAAGATGAGATCCAGATCATTGGCTGTGGTGGAGCTGGTGCTGTCACTCAGAGTGTCCAGAAGACTCTGCATAGCTGAACAAGACATAAGACAGAGTTCACAGGTTACAAAAGAGCACATCTCTCAATGTTTATGGCTCTGAGATAACAGAACACAAATGTAGATATAGATTCTCTCTGCATAGAAGTCTTCTCTTCTCCTCTCTTCCAAAATCGTGCCACTTACGGTAATTACAAGTACACTGGCCCAGTGACCAATCTCCATATATAACATATAAATTAGCAATGAAAACAATTCCAAAACATTTCAAAACTGTCCATGACTAATGTGCTGAATACCAAAGGTATTGCAGTCATAATAACTAGACATTAATAGTAAGTGCATTACTGTAAACTTGATTTTAGATACATGTACCATATGAGATGCTGTCCATACTGAGCAAATATATTGATTAACAAGTTTGTGTGCAATCAGAATTCAATTCAGATGTTCTGAGCACAGAAATATTGGGCAGTTAATGCATAACATGGTCTTTTTTATTACCGACATGAAGATTTTAGGTTAAAATTTATTTGAATGTATAAAAGTGCTTTACAATAACATTTTATTTGTTAAGATTAGTAAAGACTAGTTAAGATTACAGCATTTATCAATGTTTGTTCACGTTAATTTTTAGTTCATTATGCATTCACTAACGTTAACATACACAACTTATAATTGTAAAATGCATTAGTTTATGTTGAAATTAGTGCTGTAAAAGTATTGTTCATTGTTAGTTCATGTTAAGTGATATAGTTAACTAATGTTAACAAATACAACCTTATTGTAAAGTGTTATCAAGAAAGTGTATATCTTAGGTCCTGTAACTGCTCACCATTGTTGGCACCTTTTTGCTTTCAGTAGCTCATTTTAAATGGTCCTGCAGTGTGTCAAATTAATTTTGAAAAGTACAAACATTTTATAGTCTCTCAATTAATACAGCATGAGGTCATAAAAGCTACATGCATAATAATTATAAAAGAATTAGTAATATACAGTTTACAATAGTTTTATATTAAGTATAGTGGGTCAACTTGCCCAAAAGTAATTCATGTCATCATCCCATATTGATTTATTTGGCAGACACTTTGGACTTACAGTGTCATCAAGGTATGCGGTGTAGGTAAATGCCCTGGGAATCAAACCTGTGACCTTGATTTTGCTTTGTTCTACCAGTTGAGTTAAAGAAAAAGAACAAACAGAAATACTAACTACTGAACGCTAGCCTGCTTTAGAGACCATTTTAACCGTGTTAGGCTGAGTGTTTTCAAATGCACTCTAATGTTTTGTTTTGATATCAGATAACTGGCACAAGGTTGTATTTTTACTGTGAAATGTTTGAAGAGCCACAGAGTCATGAACACCTAATCAGAGCCATGATCAAGCTCTCATTGCCTATCCTCCATCTTTAGATTAACTGAATAGTCATTAGAATGTATTCTTATGTATTCTTACAATGACAACAAGGACTTCAACTGATGATTAATTATGTACCAAAAATGTACAGTTACATAATCATTCATTAGTTGATGTCCTTGTTTGAACTTGCTAAAGAGATGGTTTTTTTTCTTGTTTGAAGAACACTGAACTACCATAAAAACTGCCTTTATCTCCACACACTCAGAAAGATACAGGAGATCCTATGGCCGAGTTTGTATATAATTCTCTTTAATTACCCTGCAGTAGACTGCACTGCTCACACAGCACTTCTCTCAGTCTTTAGAGTTCTCAGATCAACAACACCGCATTTTTCAGATATATTCCACAGTTCACTACAAACGGAACAGAGTGAAATTGTTATGAAACCTTATGGAGTTTTGTGTTCCTTGTCACAGTCAACATTGGCTTGCTCACTGGGGGCCTAAAGACAAATCATTTTTAAAGCATGATTTTTAATCACATTTTTCATTTAAACTGCTCAGTGAGGACTTTAAGACATTATAGACATTGCAGCACCATTTTCTGTTAGAGCATCATTTTCTGTAAAGCTGCTTTGAAACGATGTGTGTTGTGAAAAGCGTTAAACAAATAAAAATGACGACTTGAAACATCATGAAATGCTCTGTGAGAGAGTATGCTTGTATGCGGCTGGTCAGAGACTGGGGATAAAACAGTGAACAGCTTCTGAGGAATACACCCATCTGATCTCATTAGTACTAATTGTGGGCATTTGTTCATAGGTTTACACATACATTTTTGTGTGTCTGGATGGTCACTGAAATGTAGAATATCAATGTACTGACAGCATATAAAACTTAAACCTTTTAGACCTTTTACTTGTGTAAAACATGAGGTACAAATCTTTACAAATCCTCTGATTAAACTGGAGTGCAAGTGGTTAGCAGTGTTGTGTGTAATCTGATAAAGTAATTAGTTACAATAACTGCATTACTTTTGAGTCAAAGTAGTGTAACAAATGACATTATAAATCACAGTATTGTTTAGCATTGAACACACAATAACATTATACATTGGAACAGCAAAACGAATACAATGCACTTTTTTAACATGGGTAAGAGATAAAAAACCAAAAATAAATAAAGCAAAATAAAAACATAAATATAATTAAAAAGATCAAATACATTTAAAAAACTGTCTATTATACTATTATAAATCATACAGAAAAGATCTCATTATAGCATATAATAAAGGATATACATTTTTTAACATTAATAGCTGTTAGAGTATATATTGTATATAATCAACTTTTAGCAAATCTAGGCAATTAAGGAATTTTTGCTTGTGAATATAAAATTTTGCTGCATGAATTAAAAAATGTACAGTGATTTTCTTTTCTTTTTTCATAATAATGTCCTTAAGATTAAAATTATAACTTAACTTTAAACTGGCGAAAGTAAAAAACACCAGAAAACAGATGTTATTTCAAACATACACACACACACACACACACACAAAACAGGTTCTTAAGGCCTTTCACTATTGTCTTCACAAAAGGTGCATGCATCACTGAAATCACAGTACTTTCAGATAGTAGTGCATTACAAGGGTAAATTCTGTACAAAACTTTTAGACGTACAATACTTATATGGTAACAACCATATTTTCCTCCAATGTATATTGTCAAAAAGACAGTAAAAGTTTCCTCTTGGGAAAGTTGAATTTCAGGAATGCAATAATTGTCGAATAAATGTATTATTACAGGATTTACTCAACAAAGAGATTCCTTCCAAAGAAAGTTGGGGCAACTGTTTATCTCATAATTTAAGAAGGTTTTCATCAGAAGAATTACACCCAATGGAATGTCTTTTATAACAGTTTTAAACTCTTTAAATGGAATAGGGTGTTGATAAACAGTCACAAACACTTCATACGATAAAATATCCCCTTTACTATCAAATAAGTCTTCAACAAATGTAGTATATTTACTAAAACATATGCAAAAAAAAGATAATCGTGACATCACTGTTGTCATTTAAAATTTTAATTTAAAATCTTTTTTGTATTTTCTCCCCTTTTCTCCCCAATTTGGAATGCCCAATTCCCAATGCGCTCTAGGTCCTCGTGGTGGCGTGGAGGATGAATCTCAGTTGCCTCCGCATCTGAGACCATCAATCCGTGCATCTTATCACGTGGCTTGTTGTGCGCGTTACCGCAGAAATCTAGCGAATGCGGAGGCTTCATGCTATTCTCCGCGGCATCCATGCACAACTCACCACGCGCCCCACCGAGAGCGAGAACCACATTATAGCGACCATGAGGAGGTTAATCCAACTTGACTCTACCCAACCTAGCAACCAGGCCAATTGGTTGCTTAGGAAGCCTGACTGCCCTGCGACTCCAGGTGTGGTAGTCAGCGTCTTTACTTGCTGAGCTACCCAGGCCCTTTAACTTAACATTTTAAACTTTACTACAGTTACTACCTCTCAATTGACCCTTCTTTAAGCCCCGCCTTAAAAGTGTATATAAACTGTTGCTGTGCAACATTTTTCTGACAAGCGCTTGCTTTTTTCCATGAAAATGTCTGGGAGTGATGTTTGTTTAAGCAGTTTTAAGTGGAATTTTACAGAAATTATCCAAAAAATGTAAAAAAAAATGTGGTTGTTGGGTCAGATGTATTAGTGACACGGGGTACCTAGAGAGGATACACATTTTTTCTTTCTTTTTTTTTTTTAATCATTAAATAAATCTTGAGAAGAGCATGCTATGGATTACACTGTGTCATTCCTCATTCCCAGATGAACGTAACATCAGCAAGGAAACCTACATTTGCTCCAAGGTAAATTAAAGCTAATAACTTAAAATTAATTCATTTCCGTATTGATTCAGGTTTAGTAAAGGCGATCAGGTCCGTTTCTGAGCATATGGGGGCCCAAAGTGAAATTCTACTTGGAGGCCCCCCAGTAATGATTACATACAAAATGGCTTTTTACAAGGAATTTGTGTACCTGAATCCCCAGTTGCCTTTGATGTCCCTAAATGTTTCAATGTTGCACCTGAAACTAATGCAGACAAGACAAAATTGGTTGATTAAATCATCTCCAGTGCTGCAACTACCGTCAGCTGGCTAGCTAGCTAACTAACTGAAACAAAGATAACATCGAGTCTGTGAGCTAATCTTGGCTAGATACACTATGTATCTTGTCTAAACCTTAGTTATTCACCTTATTCAGCCCCGCCCCTTTTCAGCGCTCCGCTCTTCCGAATTTTGTCATCTAACTTCCTGTTTGTATTAAAGCTACTGAGAAGAGTCGATCAAAATGGATTACGTGTGGGAGCAAAGAAAGTATTTTTCACCAAGAGTTGATGGTGTGAGTCTACACCACCCCTCTACTACGTGAAAATGTTCGGGAGGTGTTTTTTTCTGTCACTGTAAATGTTAGTTTTTCTGACACCAGTGGAGGTAAATTGGATTTGCGGATTACATTCAGACAGCTATGACACACTGCACTTTTTCATGATACAAGCATTTCATTGTAATACATGTAATTCTGCTTAATTTTTAGGTTTCAACTCATTAATAATTTGGTTTAAAATATGTAGTTGACATGAAATTTCAAACAGGACAGCTTGCATTATTCTACATGCAAGTTAAATAAAACATATACGTACACTTTTATTTATATATATATATATGTGTGTGTGTGTGTGTGTATGTGTGTGTGTGTGTATATAGTTGCACCCCTCCCCCATTCAGGTTTAACAGTCAAAAATTCTGCTCACCTGAACTATACCGTGATGAGTGAATGACACGAGAAGATGGTCAGACATATTTTTTGACTTTGTGTTGTCTCTTGGAGTTTCGTGAGCACAGAGGCATATCAGTATGCCCACTGTGTGAAGGTAGGACCTTTATTAATGAATTAAGTACTCTTGTTTTAAAATCTCTCTGCTTCCAGTTGTTATGACATCCCCTGAACACTTTAAAATACTCATGATAAGTTTTGACAACTCTATAACCTGTAAATCCACTTCGATATATAATTACGCATTGACATCAACACCACAGAAATCTATATAGAATACACTAGACCGGAGGATCAAAGACAAAATTCTTAAGATGGCTGTGCACTAGATTCTCTGGCGCATAAGGTGAATATATCTAGCAGAAATGTCTAAAAACCATGCACCTTTGAAAAACAGGACACAACTGGAAATAATTAGCTAACTAATTGTTGCAATTTAATGCAAGACTGGCTTACATTCATTTATTACCAGTGGTCTGACTGTGTTTTCCTCCTCTTCCTTTTCCTTTTTTCTACTCCCGACTTGTAGGTGTGCTTCTTAATGACAAAAAAAACCTTGAGTGTGTGGGTGCTTGTCACATCTAGCTAAAACTCTCTCCTTGCAGTTACATTCTCCCTTTCCTCTCGGGCCACAAGGGGGCCCCCATAACTGTCTAATTGTACCATAACATCTGTGAGTCTTACTTGCAGCTTTTAGTATATACAGTATATATATACGGTATATATACAGTATAAACAACCTTGCTTTGGGGGCCCCCCTGGTGGCTCGGGGGCCATAAGCAGTCAATTATTCCGCTTACAGCTAGAAACTGTCCTGAAGGCGATAGTAAATAAAGAGTTAAAAGCATCATAGTGAGTGTGTTATGAGATGTTATAAGCAGTTTTGTTCACTTATCATGGTTAAACTGCATGCATTTTACCATGCGCACCCATTTTCTTGCAAGCCGGAGAATAGCATAGGATTTATAGACAATTGGAAGAGTTTTTCGGGTAGACCTGACCTTCTAAAGAGAGACGAACTCCATCCCTCCAGGAAAAGTGCCGCTCTCTTCTCTAGTAAATTTGCTCATAGTCTTAATAGTGATAGTATTTGAGTAACTGTGGCCCAGGTCAGGAAGCATACAAACTGGCTAATCCGAACATCTGCTAGTTGCCTTGAGACGTCACACAGGTCACATAAACTACAACACATAGAGACTGTATCATCTAGATATCATACAGAGATGGTGTCTGTTCCCCCAACTACCAAACAAAAACTCACTAAATCATTTAGAAAAAATAAACATCATATAAAGGTAGGGCTACTAAACATTAGATCTCTTTCAACCAAAGCAGTAATTGTAAATGTAATTATTACAGATCATAGTTTGGATGCCCTCTGTTTGACTGAAACCTGGCTTAAACCGGATGACTATATTAGTTTAAATAAATCTACTCCCCCAAGTTATTTTTATAAACACGAGCCTCATCTGAAGGGTTGAGGAGGTGGTGTTGCTACAATTTACAGTGAAGTTTATGGTGTTATTCAGAGGACAGGATATAAGATTAAGTCATTTGATCTAATAATGCTTAATGTGACAGTCAGATACAAATAAAAAATATCTGTAGTCTTTTGCCCTTGCTACAGTATATACAGTTGAAGTCAGAAGTTTACATACACTTAGGTTGAAGTCATTAAAACTCATTTTTAACTACTCCACAGATTTAATATTAGCAAACTATAGTTTTGGCAAGTCGTTTAGGACATCTGCTTTGTGCATGACATGAGTAATTTTTCCAACAATTGTTTACAGACAGATTGTTTCACTTTTAATTGACTATTTCACAATTCCAGTGGGTCAGAAGTTTACATACACTTAACTTTGCCTTTAAGCAGCTTGGATAATTCCAGAAAATGATGTCAAGCCTTTGTGGATGTATTTTAAGGCCTGCCTTCAAACTCAGTGCCTCTTTGCTTGACATCATGGGAAAATAAAAAGAAATCAGCCAAGACCTCAGAAAAAAATCGTGGACCTCCACAAATCCGGTTCATCATTGGTAGCAATTTCCAAATGCCTGAAGGGACCACGTTCATCTGTACAAACAATAGTACGCAAGTATAAACACCATGCAGCCATCATACCACCCAGGAAGGAGACACATTCTGTCTCCTAAAGATTAATGTAATTTGGTGAGAAAAATGCAAATCAATCCCAGAACAGCAAAGGACCTTGTGAAGATGCTGGAGGAAATAGGTAGACATCTATATCCACAGTGAAACGAGTCCTATATCGACATAACATGAAAGGCTGCTCAGCAAGGAAGAAGCCACTGCTCCAAAACTGCCATAAAAAAGCCAGACTGCAGTTTGCAAGAGCACATGAGGACAAAGATCTTACTTTTTGGAGAAATTTCCTCTGGTCTAATGAAACAAAAATTTAACTGTTTGGCCATTTTTATGTTTGGAGGAAAAAGGGTGAGGCTCGCAAGCCAAAGAACACCATCCCAATCGTGAAGCATGGGGGTGGCAGCATCATACTGTGGGGGTGCTTTGCTGCAGAAGGGACTGGTGCACTTCACAAAATAGATGGCATCATGAGGAAGGAAAATTATGGGGATATATTGAAGCAACATATCAAGACATCAGCCAGGAAGTTAAAGCTTGGTCGCAAATGGGTCTTCCAAATGGACAATGACCCCAAGCATACCTCCAAAGTTGTGGCAAAATGGCTTAAGGACAACATCAAGGTATTGGAATCACCATCACAAAGCCCTGACCTCAATCTGATAGAAAATTTGTAGGCAGAACTAAAAAGTGTGTGTGAGCAAGGAGGCCTACAAACCTGACTCAGTTACACCAGTTCTGTCTGGAGGAATGGGCCAACATTCCAGCAACTTATTGTGAGAAGCTTGTGGAAGGCTACCCAAAACGTTTGACCCAAGTTAAACAATTAAAGGCAATTCTACCAAATACTAACCAAGTGTATGTAAACTTCTGACCCACTGGGAATGTGATGAAAGAAAGAAATCATTCTCTCTACTATTATTCTGACATTTCACTTTCTTTAAATAAAGTAGTTATCCTAACTGACCTAAGACAGGGAATGTTTTTTTATGCTTAAATGTCGGGAATTGTGAAAAACTGAGTTTAAATGTATTTGGCTAAGGTGAATGTAAACTTCTGTCTTCAACTGTACAAAGCTTTGAATGGTCCTGCTCCAGGGTACTTCAGTGACTTTCTACCACGCTATATTCCATCACGCTCATTACGATCGCAAAATTCTGGCCTGTTAATAGATCCTAGAATATCAAAATCCACAAAAGGAGGTAGATCCTTTTCCTAATTGGCTCCTAAACTATGGAATAGTCTCCCTAACAATGTTTGGGATGCAGACACACTCAGTTTAAGTCTAGACTAAAGATTCATCTATTTAGCCAAGCATACACCTAATTTATCCATCAACTCACAATTATGCTGCTTTAGTTAGGTCTGCCGGAACCAGAAACATTTATCATGATCTATAAGTGAGGAAACGGCCTCCCATCATCACCCGAGATTCGAGGAACCGAGACGGAGTCAAACGAGGGACGAACACACATTCTACCCGTGATCTCACGCGAGTAAGAGGTCTATATCTGGGCAGAGATAGATTATTATAGTGTGTTATTCTTGTGTATCAAGGTTGTTGCTTGTACAGTTTACGGACCACCGAGTCCGCTCATTGCTGCTAATAATACTCAATGTATTAATGTAACATACTGTTACCCCGAATGAGATTTCCTGTGTTGTCATCCAACCACGTTGGGCTGTTTGTGATGGTGCATTTCCAGCATCGCGGGTAAGACCGGCACACTGAGTTTATCCATTAAAGAACCAATGACCATTGCGGATGGATTACGAGCCGTTCACTGCGTCTTGTGAAAGTTTTATCTCATGAGTGATAAAACTAACGGTTGTCTTCTCTCCCACGATTGCTAAAACCGGATTCGGTGCCGTCACTCTGTTCTCTCTCTCTCGTACTAACTGCACACACACATGACCCCTCACAAACATACATTTGCCGAACAGATAACTTGACGATGGAGCCCAGCTTTGTCCCTAATTTATCGTACCAGCAGAGACACGCATTAAACGGGCAGATGCCATTAACCAGTCTCTCCGCCCACATTCGTGGCCACATTTTCTGGCCGGAAACCTCGCGTGACATACTCTACACGAGAGCCATGCCCACCATTTTGTGCCCTCCTTCTCTCCTTACTCACACACACACATACACCTATTCACACACACACACACACCTACCCTCCTCTCATGTATTATAGGCTTAACTGTTACCATATCTAATCATGTTACTGTTTAGTTTGTAGTTTATCGACTGCATTGTATTGATTATTAATTGATATTACTGCATCAATAAACTTTGTTATACTTTAAAGAGAAGTGTTTTGGTATTGTTCTTCATGCACCTGTGCCAAGGGCTGGCAGGGGATGTCAGTGCTCGGATTCAAGCCTTCATTTTTTTTCTTTTGAATGTCGATGTTCTCCAATCCTATATTGAGACTGCTACACTGTCTGGTTATTAGTCCCTGATTCCAGTGTGGTGCCCCGGCAATATTAATCCTTATTAATATTCTATTGACTTTGATAATTGATAGTTATCTTTGATGATTGTTGATTTGAAGAATTAATAAGCTAATGTTGATTCTAATCAATGTTCTATTGATTTTAATAATTAATAATTATCTTTGATAATTGTTGATTTGAAGGATTAATAAGCTAATGTTGATTCTAATCAATGTTCTATTGATTTTAATAATTAATAATGATCTTTGATAATTGTTGGTTTGAAGGATTAATAAGTTAATGTTGATTCTAATCAATGTTCCATTGATTTTAATCATTAATAGTTGTCTTTGATAATAATTAATATTCTATTGATTTTGATAATTGACAGTTGTCTCTGATGATTTTTGATTTGAAGGATTAATAAGCTAATGTTGATTCTAATCAATGTTCTATTGATTTTAATAATTAATAATTATCTTTGATAATTATTAATTATTGCTAATAACCAAACCCGCTCCTGAACAAAGCACCCAACACCAACATCTTACGGAATTTTGTCTTTCTTGACACAGTAGCCTTCGGCCTGAACACTGGGGTTCAAAATACAATTATTATTTAATTATTTGTTTTTATACACAATTTACAATCATATTTAATCCAACTACACAATGATGACTCTAAGACTTTATAGGTATTACAGTTTCATTTTCTGTTAATGCATGAATTTTCTGTAAAGCTGCTTTGAAACAATGTGTGTTGTGAAAAGCGCTATACAAATAAAAATGACTTGACTTGAAAAGAGGACAGGTAAGAATGTCACGTGACTTACATTTTTGTGTTTGTGTTAGGTGTGGTTTAGTGTGAGTAGTGTATGTCATAGGCATTATAATCATGGCTTTATTAGGGCCCAAGCACTGAAAGTGCTTCAAAGGATCTTTCTTTGTTCATCTTCTTTTCAAGGTTTTGGTACTTTTGGGGTACTTAACATGTGTGAAAACTCTTGAAAGTTTTCACACACATCAGAGCCATCGGCCATTGGAGCTGGGAAAAGTTGCAGGGTGGGGACATGCAGGGGGGGCTCTGTAGTGCCACCTAGAAGATGGGCATCTTTGGGGGGCTCTGTAACACATCCCTTTTGAGCTACCATCACCAAACGTTGTACACATATAGATCTCATCAAGCCGGACAACTTTCGCACTGACAGTCATAAGCTCTGCCCAACAGGAAGTCTCTGGAATTTGAAATACTCGTCCTGGGGATTTCATGTTACAGGTACCAAATGTGGGCGACATCATGCCAAGACATTGACGATGCTAAATTACGAACGGATTTTTGATATATTGAACAGTGTTGCCAAGGCAACGTGATAAAGTAACGTCAAAAAATGCTTCTGCGTGCATCGTGTGATTTACATCAAAATTGAGCCAAATGTTTGGCCTTGTGGGCTGATCACACTGATGTGGCTATTGTGAGTCACGGTTGTGTCGCCACCAACTGGCAGAAGGAAGTGAGGAATGTTTAACAGACTTTGAAATATCCTTCTTATGTTTACCTGAATTGCTTCAAATTTATTTAGAATAATGTCAAGACAGGGGCCTGGGTAGCTCAGCGAGCATTGATGCTGACTACCACCCCAGGGCGTGCTGAATGGCTCCAGTCAGGTCTCCTAAGCAACAAAATTGGCCCGGTTGCTAGGGAGGGTAGAGTCACATGAGGTAACCTCCTCGTGGTCACTATAATGTGTGGTTCTCGCTCTCAGTGGGGAACGTGGTGAGTTGTGCATGGATGCCGTGGAGAATAGCGTGGGCCTCCACACACGCTACGTGTCCATGGTAATGCGCTCAACAAGCCACGTGATAAGATGCGCGGATTGACGAACTCAGATGAGGAGGCAGCTGAGATTCTTCCTCCACCACCCGGACTGAGGCAAGTCACTACACCACCACGAGGACTTAGAGCGCATTGGGAATTGGGCATTCCATATTGGGGAGAAAAAAAAAGAATAATGTCAAGACAGTGCAGATTTTAAATTCTGAAGGGATTCTTGATATCTTACACTTACACATTAAATGTCATTATTCCTTTTTATGTATATTCACATGTTTTTGAGGTACTTGGCATGCTTGAATTTTCATAATATTTTGCACATACGTCAGAGATGTCGGCCATTAGGCCTGGGCAAAATTTAACACATGGGCATGGCTGGGGAGCTCTGTAGCGCAACATTTTGACAAAAGTGGTAGGGTCAGTTTCTTTTCGGTCACCAAACTTGCTACATACATTGTTCTCATCAAAATTACAGTCATTAGGAAGTAAGGCAATTTTATCAGACTTTGAAAGAGCCCTCTTGTGTTTACATGAATTGCTTCAAAATTCTTTAGAATACTGTCAAGACACTGCTGACATAAAACTGTAAAGGGATATTTAATATCTTTTTAATTTATTGTGCAAGTGAAAGCAGTTTAAGTGAAATAAAAAAGTTTATTGTAATGAAAATGTACTGCACAAACGTTAAAAAAAAAATAACATTAAAATATAATAAAAATATCTACTGAAATGTACAAATACTAGAAAATCAAAGTCAGTTCTGTTCCATATTTTATGTTGTGTGGCAAAGAGCTCAGAAGCAGTACCAGACATGTCTAATAGAGGACAGCCAAGCTCCATTGGTCAGAGGACAGCCAAGCTCCAAGAGGTCCTCACTGCAGCCTGTGACGCACCGAATTAGATCCAGTATGTACTGGATGTTGTAACACGCATAAACCAAAGTGGATTTTGGTGACGTCATTATTGTTTGAACATGCGCTAACTCAATGGCACCGATGAACTGTTATTGTATGTGTTTTTAGAGCTCAAGTTGTCTTTGTTTGGTAAAATTGTTTATGTCTGGATTAATTATATATATATATATATATATATATATATATGATGTTAGAATACTCACGCGCAAAACAGATTGTTATTATTTCATGATATATGCATGCTTAATGTTTGTGTTTGTTGCAGAGCTTCAATAATTTTTTTTATCATGAGATCTTAGGTTTAAAAGCTAAATGTATTTTGTGATTAGTATAAATTCATAAGCAATTAGTAGATTTAATGTGTGTAAAATGCTCTGTCGATCACTCACAAGTTCTCCTGCAACATGAATGGAGACAGAGAGCTAGTTTACACCTCCGAAGAAGATCAGAGGCCTGTACCATGAAGCTGGTTTCGGTGGCTAGCCAGGTAAGTTTTAGTTTAGTTTGCCTCAACCCCAGGTTTTAAGTACCATGAAAGTTGGTCAGCTTTTAGTGGTGTTCAACTCCATAGTAACTTACGCTACATGGCTTACCTGCTCCGTAGCAGGTTTAGTTCTGGATTACAGATCGCTATCAGATGCTGAACCAATCAGCTGTGAGTAAAATGACATCTCTGATGCTATCAAGTCACTCCCCCGTGTCTCTTAATGCACACTTTACAAATAAAATCTACAAAATCGACTCTTCATGATTAATTATTTATTTGAGAATCTAAATGTAGATTTTCAGCAGATAGAGTATTGTATTTTACTTAAAATTTAATTGCTTTTCATTTAATTTAGCCATAGCAAAAATATCTTTGAAAATATAAACATAATATCTTAGGCTATCTATAAACAGCCAGGCAGATGGATTAATATGATACCTGCAAAAAATAATTGTTTTTATAATATTAAAAGCTTAAGATTGCTATGGAAAGGGGTGAATGCCACCCAAACCCCTTCTTTCTTTCATGGACTCGAGATGAACATACAGTATTTTACATGAAGTTATAATAATATAAGCAATAAGCAATATAAGCAGTACACAAAATACATCTTTTATAAAAAGAACAAATACATCTTATTATTGCATACCAGTTTTTTTGCTTACAGTATTCCAAGTGCTCACTTTTTAATTAATCAATAGTAGTCTTTTTATTTTTGCATGTTTTTTTACTAAAGACAATGTACAAATTGTAAGAAAGAGATATACAAAAAACACAATGCTGTTTTGAATAACCATATCAAATAACCATTCACAGCACTTTCTATAAATAACATGTGTAATTCATTCATTTACATGTTATATTTTATTTCAAATAAAGTGGAAAGTTAAGGCATCACCTCCTTTTTTTATATATTAAATGAGATAGGAGATCATACCTCATATTTTAACTAATTTCGTTCAAAAAACAAGAATCTGAAGGAAATAATCGATCTAAATTTATAATATTTTTTAAGCAAATCCCATTTATTTTCACATCCCAGACTTTAATTATTCATTTTAAATGTTACTTTCTCCATTTGGTATATTTCCGAAATCGTTTCCCTCCATCTTTGTGGGGATTCTGGTTTAAGCCACATTTTTGTAATCTGTTTCAAAGCTGCTATTCTGATTACCCTAAATATATTTTGTTCATATTTAATTCTTAACTACAATGGCATTAAAATACGTTTTTCTGGATGTATTTCTATTGTGTAAATTAACCTAATCACTTCATTCCAATAAGTTGTCAATTTAGAGCACTCATATAGAATTTGACTGTAATGAGCCTTTTTTTCTCCACAATTTCTCCAACAAACCCCTTTTACCATGCTGTTGTATTTACTTTGAATAACAGGTGTTATAAAAAAATCTCATTTTTATCTTTCAAGCATATTCCTTCCAAATACTGGATTGAGTAGTATGGAATGTATTATATGATATTTCTTCCCAGTCTTACTGATTAATTTGTATTTTTATTTCATCCTCCCACCTACATATAATTTTATTCAGTGTCCTGTATAGTCCTTTCAAATGCACTTTAAAATTCCTAACATTTTTATTGGATTAGTTGTATTGTATGTATCAATTACAGGTGCATCTCAATAAATTAGAATGTCGTGGAAAAGTTCATTTATTTCAGTAATTCAACTCAAATTGTGAAACTCGTGTATTAAATAAATTCAATGCACACAGACTGAAGTAGTTTAAGTCTTTGGTTCTTTTAATTGTAATGATTTTGGCTCACATTTAACAAAAACCCACCAATTCACTATCTCAAAAAATTAGAATATGGTGACATGCCAATCAGCTAATCAACTCAAAACACCTGCAAAGGTTTCCTGAGCCTTCAAAATGGTCTCTCAGTTTGGTTCACTAGGCTACACAATCATGGGGAAGACTGCTGATCTGACAGTTGTCCAGAAGACAATCACTGACACCCTTCACAAGGAGGGTAAGCCACAAACATTCATTGCCAAAGAAGCTGGCTGTTCACAGAGTGCTGTATCCAAGCATGTTAACAGAAAGTTGAGTGCAAGGAAAAAGTGTGGAAGGAAAAAGATGCACAACCAACTGAGAGAACTGCAGCCTTATGAGGATTGTCAAGCAAAATCGATTCAAGAATTTGGGTGAACTTCACAAGGAATGGACTGAGGCTGGGGTCAAGGCATCAAGAGCCACCACACACAGATGTGTTAAGGAATTTGGCTACAGTTGTCGTATTCCTCTTGTTAAGCCACTCCTGAACCACAGACAACATCAGAGGCGTCTTACCTGGGCTAAGGAGAAGAACTGGACTGTTGCCCAGTGGTCCAAAGTCCTCTTTTCAGATGAGAGCAAGTTTCGTATTTCATTTGGAAACCAAGGTCCTAGAGTCTGGAGGAAAGGTGGAGAAGCTCATAGCCCAAGTTGCTTGAAGTCCAGTGTTAAGTTTCCACAGTCTGTGATGATTTGGGGTGCAATGTCATCTGCTGGTGTTGGTCCATTGTGTTTTTTGAAAACCAAAGTCACTGCACCCGTTTACCAAGACATTTTGGAGCACTTCATGCTTCCTTCTGCTGACTAGCTTTTTAAAGATGCTGATTTCATTTTCCAGCAGGATTTGGCACCTGCCCACACTGCCAAAAGCACCAAAAGTTGGTTAAATGACCATGGTGTTGGTGTGCTTGACTGGCCAGCAAACTCACCAGACCTGAACCCCATAGAGAATCTATGGGGTATTGTCAAGAGGAAAATGAGAAACAAGAGACCAAAAAATGCAGATGAGCTGAAGGCCACTGTCAAAGAAACCTGGGCTTCCATACCACCTCAGCAGTGCCACAAACTGATCACCTCCATGAATTGAGGCAGTAATTAAAGCAAAAGGAGCCCCTACCAAGTATTGACTACATATACAGTAAATTAACATACTTCCAGAAGGCCAACAATTCACTAAAAATGTTTTTTTTTTTGGTCTTATGATGTATTCTAATTTTTTGAGATAGTGAATTGGTGGGTTTTTGTTAAATGTGAGCCAAAATCATCACAATTAAAAGAACCAAAGACTTAAACTACTTCAGTCTGTGTGCATTGAATTTATTTAATACACGAGTTTCACAATTTGAGTTGAATTACTGAAATAAATGAACTTTTCCATGACATTCTAATTTATTGAGATGCACCTGTATATAGCTAATGGATGCATTTCCTTTATTTCTTTTACTTTAACGTCCGATACTAAATATCTTCTTACCTGTAAATAATTAAATGTGAATTTTTTGCTAGGTTTGAAAAAGGTATCTACTCCTTTATAAGTGAACAGTTGGTGAGACCTTTTCAAACCTCTATCTTCCCAAAACTTAAATGTATTATCTAATCTATTTGGTATGAAATCAGGATCTAGTTAATTTACAAGAAATTGCCATCTTAATTTTAGAATTTGTATTTTTTTCTAACCAAATTCTTAAAGTACTATTAATACAAATATTATCTATTGATTTAAATGTGTAGCTCTGTTTGGGTAGGAACAGGGATATACTAATAAGTTTCCCCATCTGATTAATTTCCATCTCCCTCCATTCCACTTTAGATTCTTCATTCATCCAAATCAATATAGGTGTAATGTTGATGGGAGAGATGAGACGGGAAAGTGTGGATCCAAACACGGACTAATTTTATTAATGTAACTCAAAAGAAGACATAAAGATGAAAATAAAACACTTGAGAAAAAGGGAAAAATCAAACACAACAGCAGTTTGCTGGTTAAATAAGTCTGTAACATTCCAATTAACATTTTAACAAACTAACAAGAACCGACGATGAGGGCAGGAAACCAGAGGGTATTTATACACAGGAGGATGACAATGGAACAGGGAACAGCTGTGGAAGATGGAGGGCAGGTGAGGGTAATCAACAAAAGTGCATCCTGGGAAATGAAGTCCATGAATAAGGAGAAAACAGAGGGTAGTTCGTGGCAATAGGTTGAATTGGGGCAGCTTTATAACAATTTATTAAATTTGGGAATTCTAGTCCTCCAAGCCTTTTTGATAACTTAAGAATTTTAAGACAAATTCTAGGTTTCCATTGTCTAAAAACACTTTTTAGATAAATAAACTGGTAGATTTTGAAAAAGGAAAATAAACTTATATTATTCATCTTTATAGTCTCCATTCGTTTTGTAATCAATAGTAGACTATATTTATTTGTAATAGTTTTGAATGATATATAAAGTTTTCAATTCAAATAAATATAAAAGCTTTTATATTTTAAATAAACTTAGGCTTTTAAAATTAATAAGAATGTGTTCTTGTTGTGGGTCTATATGCATTCTCTTACACATCGATATACCAACTGTTATATATATATATCACATTAAGAATTAGTTTGCAGCAGTCTTCTTGAGCTCTAGTAGCAGCCGCTGTTTCTTCTTGTTGTGTAAATGTCTTTAATTGCTTCATAATTTTACAGTTATCCCTTGTATTGTGTAAATCATGTGTTTTAAGTCTTCATGATTTCGTGCAGAACTCTTGAGCAGTATAAATGCATTAATTTGTTTTAAAAATATATTTAAAACAATATCTTGATTTAAATTCTTATTTTCATTATCATCAACTTTCAGCAGAGAGATAAATCCTGTTGAGTCTCACGCGAGAAGTGAATTGCGTTCTCTCACACGATTGGTTGTGCGCTGCAAACGTCACTCATTCAGAATCTGAATCAGAATCAGAATCAGCTTTATTGCCAAGTATGCTTACACATACAAGGAATTTGTCTTGGTGACAGGAGCTTCCAGTGTACAACAATACAAAAACAATACAAAAACAGCAGCAAGACATAGATAATAATAAAAAATAAAAAATAAAACTAATTATACACATACGTACAGACACACACATACATACATACACACATACACATGGGTAGTGCAAATCTAATACAATCTGTTATCTGTTAAGTACAGTTCAAATACAAATCTGTTATGTACAGTGCAAACCAATAATCCTCTCAGCAGTCCGAACTGTCCTTTGTATTCTTCTGATGTCTGATTTCGTAGCTGAACCAAACCAGACAGTTATTGAAGTGCAGAGGACAGACTCAATGACTGCTGAGTAAAACTGTATCACAACCTCTGCTGGGGCTTTTTCACAATGGAGTCAATGTGGGTCTCCCACTTCAGGTCCTGTGAGATGGTAGTGCCCAGGAACCTGAATGAGGGGGGTCAGTGTTGGGGTGTTTCTCCTAAAGTCCACAATGATCTCCACCGTTTTGAGCGTGTTCAGCTCAAGGTTGTTTTGACTGCACCAGACAGCCAGCTATTTAACTTCCCTTCTGTATGCAGACTCATCGTCATCTCGGATGAGGCTGATAACAGTGGTGTCATCTGCAAACTTCAGGAGCTTGACAGAGGGGTCTTTGGTGATGCAGTCATTGGTGTAGAGGGAGAAGAGAAGTGGGGAGAGCACACATCCCTGGGGGGCACCAGTGCTGATTGTACAGGTGCTAGAATTGAGTTTCCCCTGTCTCACAAGCTGCTGCCTGTTCGTCAGAAAGCTGGTAACCCACTGACAGATAGACATTGGAACAGAGAGTTGGTGTAATTTACTCTGGAGAATAGCTGGGATGATGGTGTTGAAAGCTGAACTGAAGTCCACAAAAAGGATCCTTGCATATGTCCCTGGTCTGTCCAGATGTTGCAGGATATGATGCAATCCCATGTTGACTGCATCGTCCACAGACCTGTTTGCTCGATAAGCAAATTGAAGGGGATCTAGAAAGGGTCCAGTGATGTTCTTCAGGTGGGCCAATACAAGTCTCTCAAATGATTTCATGACCAAAGACGTCAGGGCGACAGATCTGTAGTCATTAAGTCTTGTGATTTTTGGTTTCTTTGGGACAGGAATAATGATTGAGCGTTTGAAGCAGCATGGGACTTCACACTGCTCCAGTGATCTATTGAAGATCTGTGTGAAGATGGGGGCCAGCTGGTTAGCACAGGATTGAAGACACGCTGGTGAGATGCCATCTGGGCCTGAAGCCTTCCTCGTCTTTCGTTTCGGAAAGACACGGCTCACATCATCTTCACAGATCTTAAGTGCAGGTTGAGTAGCAGGAGGGGGGAGGAGGGGGGTTGCAGGAGGTGTTGGTGTTTGTGTGAAGTGAAGGTCAGGGTGGGTGTGGGGTGTGAGATTGGGCCTTTCAAATCTGCAGTAGAACACATTCAGGTCATCAGCCAGTTGTTGGTTCCCTACAGGGTTGGGGGTAGGAGTCCTGTAATTTGTGAGTTGTTTCATGCCACTCCACACTGATGCAGGGTCTTTAGCTGAAAACTTGCTTCTCAGAGTATCTTCTTTTAGCCACTCTGATTTCCCTGTTCAGTGTGTTCCTGGCCTGATTGTACAAGACTTTATCCCCACCCCTGTAAGCATCCTCTTTGGCCTGACGAAGCTGCCTGAGCTCTGCTGTAAACCACGGTTTGTCATTGTTGAACTTTAAATAAGACCTAGTGGGAATGCACATAGGCTCACAGAAACTGATATATGATGTAACAGTATCTGTGAGCTTGTCCGGGTCTGTGGCTGCAGCCTCAAAAACACTCCAATCCGTGCAGTCGAAGCAGGCTTGTAGTTCCCGCTCTGCTTCATTGGTCCATCTCTTTACAGTCCTTACTACTGGCTTGGTTGATTTTAATTTCTGCCTGTAGGTTGGAAGAAGATGAACCAGACAGTGATCAGAGAGTTCCAAAGCTGCTCTAGGGACAGAGCAATATGCATCCTTTATTGTTCTGTAGCAATGATCCAGTATGTTCCTGTCTCTGGTGGGGCATGTAATGTGCTGTTTGTATTTGGGCAGTTCACCTGTGAGATTTGCTTTGTTAAAATCCCCAAGAATAATAATAACTGAGTCCGGGTATTGTTGTTCTGTGTCTGTGATTTGATCAGCCAGCTGTTGCAGCGCTGTTTTCACACACGCGTTTGGCGCGATATACACACTCACCAGAATAAACGAGGAAACCTCCTGCGGCGAGTAGAAAGGCTTACAGTTAATAAAGAGTGCTTCCAAATGAGAACAGCACATCCTCTTTAACGTTGTTACATCTGTTCGGCAACTTTCATTGATATAAAAGCATGTTCCACAGCCTTTCATTCATATGCACGAGCGTGTAATCTAATCTTAAAGTCAGGATCGAAGCCTGAGTTGACAGAGAAGGTTGATGAGCTGCATCATGGTAACAATTAATTCTGATTGGATTGGTTTGTATTTGTCAACCTGAAACCAATCCTGAAACCCTGAGTTCATTCAGCGACCTTCATGGTACAAGCTTCAGGTTAGTAAAAAGAAAAACAATGGTTCAATTATTTGGAAATGGTCTGGATTTAAAAGATCAGATGAGCAGCAAAACAGCTGCACGCTGTTTGACTGACAGGCGGCTTGCACATGTGCTCTGAGAACGCTCGTGCCTAAACCATCAAATACATTAAAAAAATCCGCCAAAATGCCTGTCTTGGTGAGGTGTTCATGTAAACACAGATAGTTATGTCTAAACGCAAACATTAGGAGAAAAGCTGTACGCTTAAATGTAACCTAATAGACCTGCCACTGTCTAGTGTATCCTTAATATTAATCAGACAACAATAACAAGAAAATGACAAAACCACTCACTGCAATTGGCTGGATAACTTTACTAGTATAACTCTAGTATACAAGTATAAAAGTATTATTCATACAGGGAAGACCAGTAGTAGTTTGTCAAATGCATTCTGAATGTTTAATTGAATACTTGATACTGTTTTATTTAAAAAAAAAAAAAAAAAAAAACTGTTTCCTTAATTTGTATTTTTGTTTGGTCTATAGTGTTTTTTTTTTATTCATTGCTTTTTCTTTTATTACTGACTGTATACTACTCTTAAATAATAACTTGGGAACTTAATTATTTATTGTCTTTGGCATCAATATTATGTAATTCTATATTATTACAAAGAAAAGTAATGTAACAGAATTGAATGCATTGTATTTTTATATATAAATACTGGATTTAGAGGCAGAATTCAGCATTCAATCATGGTAGATTAGTCTTATTAATACAATTAGATTAATCACAATTTGTTTAATTTACTGACAGCCTCGGGTTACTTCCATTCATAGATCCTAATTTCTTAACTTTCATGCAGTTTTCAAAGTGTCCGGTTAAACCTTCGATTCTTCATTTGCACAGAACACTAAAGAAAGAACTTTGAGTTTGTTTTGTGTGCAGTTTACAATAGTTTTAATATGCATCTCCCTCTGTCATATCCATAGAAACAAAGCAAGTAGCTCATCGCGTCTCTCTGGTGCTCGCATTGTCATTTCCTGAGTACTGGAACCTGCCAGGGCCAAACATGTTTGGTATTATGCGAGTGGGAAATTCAAGTGAGCCCGGAGTGCATTTTGTTCACAATGCACGTTATTAGCAAACCAAACCAAAGGCTGCAAGCGAACCGTACTCAGACCACCTCCCGAGATGGGCTCGGCTCGGTTTGCTTTTAAGGGGTCTGAGATTATTTGGTGTGTTCACATATGGGCCAAAAATCCTGAAACAGACCAAGTGTGAAAACACCCTAAGACTGCCTCTGTAGCACCCCCATTTTCACCTACAGTCACCACAATTGGT
Organism: Myxocyprinus asiaticus; assembly: GCF_019703515.2. NCBI lineage: Eukaryota > Metazoa > Chordata > Actinopteri > Cypriniformes > Catostomidae > Myxocyprinus > Myxocyprinus asiaticus. Next base: position 36,712,652 of record NC_059379.1, on the reverse strand, counting down.
ACGTATATAGTTCTCATCAAGCCAGACAACTTTTATAATTATAGTCATTAGGCTCGAAATTCGCAGGTTAGAGATAGAGGCTGAAATAGAGGTTAAGTTGCGCCAGCTCGAGCTGGAGGCATCGAGGCTTGTCGCGAGCGCTGCCGACACCTGTACAGGTCTCAGCAGTTTCTCCGATGGTAGATCCACCCACTACAACTTTTGATGTGAAAAAGCACATAGCTCTTGTGCCTCAGTTTAGGGAGACGGAGGTTGACTCCTACTTCTGATTCTAGCTATGAACCATTTCTGATGAAAGGGCTAATTTCTTTGACAGGTAGTTCACAAGATCAGAGACACAGGTGCAGCCCAGTCTTTTATTGTTGCTGATGTGTTACCCTTGTCAGAGGAAACTTTTTGTGGTTGTAATGTGTTGGTTCAGGGCATTGAAATGGTCATCGTCAAAGTTCCATTACACCAAATACACTTAGAGTCTGAAATGTTTACTGGATTTGCGAAGGTAGGTGCACGTTCTTCTTTGCCAGTGAAAGGGGTAGAATTTATCCTTGGCAATGATTTAGCTGGTGGTAAAGTCCTACCTGTGCTCAAGGTTTTGGATAAACCAGTTCTGTCCATTCAGCCTGGCGAATTGTCAGAGGTTTTCCCTGACGCATTTCCCGCATGTGTGGTCACATGTGCAGTCAAGCAAGTTGGACAATGTTGTTGATCTGTCTAACTTGTTTATTGTTCCTATATTTGCTAACGACGTGTTCCCGTCTCCTAATGAGAATAAGCTATCTGAGAAGTTCCCTGTGACAAATCCTGACTTGCTGAAATTGTCACTGACTCAAGAACAATTAATTTCTGCTCAGAAAGATAATCATGGTCTTTGCAGAAATGTTTTGCTTCTGTCATTTCTCCTGAGACAGCTAAAAAGAGAAATGTTGCTTACTTTATGGAGAATGGATTGTTACTGCGAAAGTGGTGCTCTCATACTGATACTGATTTAGGTTGGAATGCTGTTTATCAGATTGTGATTCCCTCTTGTTACTGTCAACAGGTACTCTCATTAGTGCATGATCGTGATTTGTCAGGTCATTTAGGTATAACGAAAATGAACAATAGAATTCTTAGACACTTCTGGCCTGGCTTAAAGAATGATGTTTCTTGGCTTTGTTGTACCTGCCACATCTGTCAGTTCATGGGAAAGCCGAACCAGGTGATTCCACCTGCTTGCTTTTACCCATTCTGTTTGTTGGCGAACCATTTGAGCATGTCATAATAGACTATGATGGTCCTTTGCCAAAATCAAAAACTGGTAACCAATTCTTGCTCACTGTGATGTGTACTGCTACACGATTTCCCAAAGCCATTCCATTACGTAAGCTTACAGCCCCAGTTATCCTCAAAGCACTCATTCAATTATTTTTTAAATTTGGTTTACCAAAAAGACTGACCAATGCTCTAATTTCCTTTTTCAAAATTTTCGCCCAGGTTTTAAAAACATTGAACATTTCCCAAAGTGTCTCAAACGCGTATCACCCAGAGAGTCAGGGCATGCTCGAGCTTTTCATTAGACACCGAAGTCTATGTTACGCAAATATTGTATGAGGTAGTACCTCTAGTTTTGTTTGCTGTTCATGAAACAGTTCAAGAGAGTTTGGGATTTAGTCCCGCCGAATTAGTGTTTGGACATATGGTCAGAGGTCCGTTGAAAGCGCTTAAAGAAAAAATGTTGGCTGTTGATGTTAGTCCTAAAATGAATGTACTGGACTATGTTAGCAAGTTTTGTGAGCGTTTGCATAATGCTTGTTCTCTTGCCAGAGATTCACTCGCTGCTGCCCAGGGCTGCGTTTCCCAAAAACATCGTTATCCTATGTAGATCGTAGAAACCACTGGCGCCAATGGTCTCTACAATCAAAAGATGCTTTTGGGAAATGCAGCCCAGAAGGGTATGAAGCGCCAGTTCGATCAAAAAGCTGTTAATCGATGTTTTCAGGTGGATGACAAAGTGCTGTTTTGCTGCCTGATCCTAGCTCTGCCTTATCTGCACATTTTTCTGGTGCTTATGTGATGGTGAGGTAACTAAGTGACATGAATTATCTAATCCGCACTCCTGATAGAAAACATAAAACCTGTGTATGTCATGTAAATATGTTGAAGGCGTATCACTCAAGGGAATCTCCACAGATAAAGACTACAGTTAAAATTACAGATGAAAGTGCAGGGCCTGTTCTCTCATCTGTCGCAGTAGCCTGTGATGTTTCGTACTCTGTTGATGGTGCTGATGAGGATGGTGTGGTGCTGCGTAACACTCCCCAGCACTGTGTGCGGTTGAACAAGATTATTACAAGATTTACCCTCTCACTTTCTTCATCTGTCCGAACAGTAAAGTTAATTCACAATTTTCCTTTTATCTTAGTTGATCTTCCTTTGCATACAACTGTCTTGCAGCATGACATTAATGTGAATGGTGCCGCTCCGATAAATCAACATGCTTATCGTGGTAATGCAGAAAAGAGGGCTGTCATGAAAGACGAGGTAAATTATTTGCTGGATCTAGCGAAGCACAGTTGCAGTCCATGGAGTTCACCGTGTTTACTAGTTCCTAAACCTGCCCATACATTTAGATTTTGTACGGATTATCGTAAATGCTATCGCCGTAGCCGACTGTTTTCCATTACCCCGTATGGAAGACTGTACTGACAATCTTGGTTCTGCAAGTTACATTAGTAAATTAGATCTGCTAAAAGGATACTGGCAAGTGCCACTTACTACTCGTGCTTCAGACATTTCAGCTTTTGTAACACCCAATGTTTTTTTACAATATTCCGTTATGGCTTTTGGTTTGTGCAACATTCCCGGCATACTTCAAAGTCTTGTAAATATAGTATTGGCAGGTATCCCAAATTGTAATGCATATGATGATCTAGTTGTATACTCTTCGGATTGGTCAGAGCATGTTTCTCTCTTAGGAACGGTATTCGAGCATCTTAAGTAAGCCTCTTTGACTCTAGCCAAGTGTGAATTTGGCCAAGCCACTGTCACGTACATCGGAAAAGAGGTTAGACAGGGTCAAGTGCGACCAGTGGAAGCGAAGGTTACAGCCATCGCTGAGTTTCCAGTTCCCACTACTCGCCGTGAGTTGCGTAGATTCTTAGGGATGGCTGACTTCTATCTGAGTTTTTGTAAAAACTTTTCTACTGTCGTTCACCCTCTCACTTCCCTGCTTAAACCTCCTAGAACATTTATCTGGTCGGAAGATTGTCAACTTGTCACTGTCAAAACACTTCTATGTAGCATGCCTGTTCTAGCTGTGCCAGATTGTGCATTGCCTTTTAAACTGGAGGTGGATGCAAGCACTGTTGGTGCTGGTGCTGTGTTACTTCAGGAAGACGAAAATGGTATCGATCACCCCTTATGTTATTTCTTACGCAAGTTTAATAAACATCAACTAAACTATTCCACCGCTGTGAAAGAAGCTTTGGCCTTATTACTAGCATTGCAGTATTTCTAACTATACATTGGTTCAAGTCATCTACCCGTAACTGTCTATACTAATCTTAACCATCTAGTGTTCCTGTCTCACATGTATAATCAGAATTCTGTTTGTGAATTCTGGTTCAACCAGGTCTCTGGTTGTGCAGGGTTATTATGTGGTCATTAAACACAAGAAAAGTGTTGACAATGTATTAGCTGATGCACTTTCAAGAGTTTAATTGTCGAATATATTATATGTTGTAACAAACATATACTGTATTATGTAAGTGTGTGTGTGTACATATAGGTTTGTTCTTAAGGGTGGGGGTGTTACATCCTACATGTGTCTGTGTTTTGGTTTGTTGTTGTGTTGTGCTCTCTCTTTCTCTCACCCCGTCTCCTCCTATGATGCTCACAGACACTCACCATTGGATCATCAAAGCGTCAATTATTGTTACAAGTCTGACGTCTTCACCCTACCTCTGCCAATCTGCCATCACCCCGCCTGTTTAAAACCCCGTCCAAAACGCAATGTCGACAGTCTGTTGTTGGCACCGCTTTGTACCACGGCACTGTTCGTTATCTGCTCCTGTTACAATTGTAAACATTCGCTGTGTATCGTTGTGCTTTCCTGTTGTTCCTGCATTTTGTCTCTCATTGTAATTGTTCATTCATCGTTCCATAACTGTGACATTTATGTGTGTTAAAACTGGGAAAAGAAGACAGGTAATAACGTGACTTACATGGTGCACATGTAGTTAAATCATTTTTGAATTAGAAACCCTAGGTAAGGAAAGAGTGCCACCCCTTGTATGTTTTGTGTTTCTGTTAGGCAGAGTAGGTAAAGGCGTCTTGATGCTAAAGATTGATTTTGTGCTTCACATTTTCTTTTGTCAGTCAGTCTAGAAGGATTCAGGTAAAGTTAGCGGGCGGTTTTGTTTTGTTCTTTCATTTGGCAACACTCACATCCCTTTTCCCCATTTGTCTATCAGTACTCTAAATATTGTAAATACTCACAATTTTTACCTGTTGCACATTACTTACCATTTACTACATCTACCATTTGTATATAAATAAACCACTTTGCTGGAAATATAGCTGCGTTGTCTTGGTCTTTTCTGTACCCAGTATCCATGAAAATAAATAAATATATTTATATTTAAATGTTCTAAGTAAAGCCTTTTAAAAAATTTAAATGCCTTTTCATTCAGATAAATAATGGCAAGCCCAAACTTTATTAGACATAATCATTCTGTAAATCCATTATGAGCTTTGAACTGAGAGCAGAAAGGTTAAATAAAGTTCTCTCTGCACTCATGGAGCACAATGCAATGAATTCAATTAACCTCTACATACTGTATAATCAAGGTCGAACCACTATCCTGTGACTGTTGCTAAGCAGTGGCAGTGGGTTTGTGTGTCTGTGTGTGTGTGTATTCTCAAAGGGATAAGTCACCTACAAGATAATAAAGCTTCTCTTTTCCCACTGGATCCTCCAATGCAATGAAAAACAAGGCAAAGTTAGTGGGAGATTTGTTATACTCTGTGGCTCTGTTCCAAAACCAAGTGAGCTGCCTACCTAGACAGCCTTTTTAATGCACACTTCTGGCACAGAGATTGTTCATGACTGAAGGCAGCTAAATTACTCTGCCTTATACTTCATTTTGCCCAAATGCACGGTGATGAGCTCAGTGAAAATTTTCATCCAAGACAGTAGACAGAGTTGAGAAAAATGATGATTATAAATACATTTCTATAACATTCAACAAAAAGTATCTGCCACTATTTATAAGTATAAATAGCATCTAACAACTATTTGCACTTATTCCAAAGAACTGCTACTTTTATATAGTGTAAATAGAATATATTGCTATTTATTTTCACTTAGTGCAAATAGCCGCAGCCTTCAGATAATGACACCTAACCAATAAAAAGCACGTTGATATTTTTTAAATCTAAACAGAATGATATAATTGGTCAAGCGGAAGTGTGGAAAGCCCGCACTGTCTTCAAATAACCCAGCGCTGAATCGAGCAGACTGTTGGAGTAGTCGTCGTAGAGAGTTCAAAATGAGTGAGAGAAGTGGTTGTAGTAAATGCAAACGAAAAAGAGAAAAAGATGAGAGGGAGGCATCTTTATTAAGACATGTGCCATCTATTCACACGTTCTTCACTAGCTGAGGCTAGTGTTAGCAGCGCAGCACAACCTAAGGCCAAGACATTGTGCCTCTGGAATCTTAATCCAGGTCTGACTAAGACATAAACTGAACAGGTTTTACAGACATGTGACTAACAGAAATGGAATAATGTGTCCTTGAACACAGGACGGGTCAAAATCAAAAGTAACAGTCAGTATCTGGTGTGGCCATCAGCTGCATTAAGTACTGCAGTGCATCTTCTTCTCATGGACTGCATCAGATTTGCCAGTTCTTGCTGCGAGATGTTACCCCACTCTTCCACCAAGGCACTTGCAAGTTCCCGGACATTTCTCGGGGGAATGGCCCTAGCCCTCACCCTCCGATCCAACAGGTTCCAGACGTGCTCAATGAGATTGAGATCCGGGCTCTTCGCTGGCTATGGCAGAACATTGACATTCCTGTTTTGCAGGAAATCATGCACAGAACGAGCAGTATGGCTGGTGGCATTGTCATGCTGGAGGGTCATGTCAGGATGAGCCTGTAAGAAGGGTACCACATGAGGGAGGAGGATGTCTTCCCTGTAATGCACAGAGTTGAGATTGCCTGCAATGACAACAAGCTCAGTCCGATGATGCTGTGACACACCGCCCCAGACCATGACGGACCCTCCACCTCCAAATCGATCCCTCTCCAGAGTACAGGCCTCGGTGTAACGCTCATTCCTTCGACAATAAACGCGAGTCTGACCATCACCCCTGGTGAGATAAAACCGCAACTCGTCAGTGAAGAGCACTATTTGCCTGTCCTGTCTGGTCCAGCGAAGGTGGGTTTGTGCCCATAGGCGACGTTGTTGCCAGTGATGTCTGGTAAGGACTTGTCTTACAACAGGCCTACAAGCCCTCAGTCCAGCCTCTCTCAGGCTATTGCGGACAGTCTGAGCACTGATGGAGGGATTGTGCGTTCCTGGTGTAACTCGGGCAATTGTTGTTGCCATCCTGTACCTGTCCTGCAGGTGTGATATTCGGATGTACCGATCCTGTGCAGGTGTTGTTACACGTGGTCTGCCACTGCGAGGACAATCAGCTGTCCTTCCTGTCTCCCTGTAGCACTGTCTTAGGTGTCTCACAGTACGGATATTGCAATTTATTGCCCTGGCCACATCTGCAGTCCTCATGCCTCCATGCAGCATGCATAAGGCATGTTTACGCAGATGAGCAGGGACCTTGGGCATCTTTCTTTTGGTGTTTTTCAGAGTCAGTTGAAAGGTCTCTTTGGTGTCCTAAGTTTTATAACTGTGACCTTAATTGCCTTCCATCTGTAAGCTGTTAGTGTCTTAACGGCCGTTCCACAGGCGCATATTCATTAATTGTTTATGGTTGTTTATGGTTCAACAAGCATGGAAAACATTGTTTAAACCCTTTGCAATAAAGATCTGTAAAGTTATTTGGATTTTCACAAAATTGTCTTTACAATACAGTGTCCTGAAAAAGGGAAGTTTCTTTTTTTGCTGAGTTTATTTGAGCTGTAAAAAATGTGTCGTTTTAGGGTTTGTTGACATTACATCATCATGGCAACGAATTTGTAAAATTAGCTATAACTTTACACAGAAAAGATTAGTAAGTGATTGTATCACACTAAAATCATGTTAAAACATATTGTTTATGTCTTGTGGCTAAACTTTTGAAACAGTGAGTATTTTTAACATTCAAAAATGGGCCCCAATTCACTTCCATTGTCAGTGCCTCACTGTAACCCAGATTTTTGCTTTTTTTTAACCTGTTTCCGAGCTCCCCCTTTTTGAGCATAAGACTGAAAAGGACATACTCAAAATCCAATGGCTGTATTTTATCCCCACATTGTATTACAGGCATAATTATGGTCTCTTTTGAAAGGAGACACTTGGAAGATTGTTGTTAAAACATCTGAATTAATAAAAGTCATGAAGAATTTTTTTAGAAAAGCTCAAATTTATTGTAAAGTGATCAGCCATTTTTTTCCATAACTTACTTATATGAAATAATATATGACACTGACCTTGTTGATGCATAGAAACACAATGGAACTAAAGCCACAAGTCTGATTATGTTCTATTTCAAGAATAGCAAAGTCTTTTAATGATCTCATGTGAATTTCAATCATATAATGAGGCAGAAAGCAGATTGCTGGCAGGTGCAGCTGATAGCAGGGGCAAGTTCAGCCCTCACAAAATGTATCAAAACATTTATTTAAATGGAAACGGTGGTGCGTTGAACACCCTGTTGTGTTCCGCAAGCGTTGCAACTGTGGCAGCTGAGAAGGCCATTCTTTGCGTTCTTTTCAAAGAATTTTCGGAGCCTAATGAAATCGGTCTAAATATGTGTTTAATACTACAAAATACGCTTGATGTTACAGTCACTGCCCTTGCCGTCCAGAATAGCAGAGAACATCCCAATCGAGCGAAGGGATAAGTGGAAACTGTGGTTCCTAATTATGGTAATCCAACATTTGCCTCGCATTTCAGGATGACAAGGCAAACATTTCTTCTATTGTCTTCAATTGTTGCATACACCAAGCTGCAGTGGACACATTTGTAAAGGACTTTAGTTGGATCCATTGTGCGCACTGCCTTTTTAATACGGTGGGGCTTATATACATGTCGCTGCTGATTGCGTAGCACCTCTGACACACCCACCAAACAAGAGAAAACGTTCCTCAAAGCCCATTGCACACTGTTTCACACCGTTTCGAGGAAACATGTCGTTCAACCAGGAAACCGTAGCAAAACGGTGCACACCATTTTGAGATTGAACGTGCCCCAGGTGTACAGCTCTTTTGCAACGACAACTACAGAACTGTCAATAATCATATACAAATACCAGAGACTGCATGGAAATAATAAACAACCATATATTTTTGTAATCGTCTATTTATTTACAATAAGTCTCATGCTTTATGCTTGATACATAATTTATCCAACTATGGTATGGTATGGTATGTTATGGTATGGGGAAGTCCCCGTCATGTGGGCACTGAGGTAGGCATGATGTCACAACTTCCTTATTCTCTTGGCCATCTTTAGAATGAGAAATTAACTTGTGAGCCTTCTAGCTTCCTGGAGGATTGGAAATCACCATATGAGAATATTACAGCGTGTCAGCGCATCACATCGCATAATTTAGTGGAAATGAACATTAATAATAATTCTTCATGTCGTAAATATGAGAATCCATTAATATTTCTGTAAATGTGCACACTTCTGGACTAAATGTTCTATTGGATATTGCTCACTGAAGCCTGCTAGGAACAACTCAAAGGGAGTTTATATCACTGAATAGGAATGTGCATCTTTATAACGGTTTCATTTTCATAACTCTTGCTTTGATGTTTTGATATGTTGACATAAATTAAGAAATGACTCAGGCAGTAACATTTCTAAAGTGAAACAATGGCTAAATATCAAAGCTGAAGTATCAGACCTTTCTTATGATGTATAGTTTGTCATGATTAAATAAGAATTGAATGTTAATAACATACAGTTAAAGCAAACATCTGGCTATCTGGCGATAGCTGGCAGAAAAGTCCAAATACATTTTTGTGGTAATAATACTTATGCCACAAATGCTGTCGACTGAGCTTAACATGTATTGAACCCGGAATATTCCTTTAACAAGTGCAAAAATGGCACTGTCACTTTAAGAGAGCAACCAGCATCTCAAAGACATCCCGGTTTAGAGGGAGAAGTCTCTCTTTTTTAGCGCATCCATGCTATTTGTGATTAAAATTAATATTTCTTTTTCTTTTTTATCTGACTGTAAAAAACATAATGGATATTAAAAGACACATTATTCAGTGAAAAAGGAGTGCGGGATCTCATCTTTGATGGACACATTACACGGAAGAAATGATCTGTTTTAATCTCAAGCACCTTTCAACAAAACAAGGCGATTTTCCAGGTTTTCAAGTACTAACATTTCTAAAAGCTAACTTTAAGCACTTCAAGGACCTTGTGTGAACCCTGTAAACAGTGTTGAAAAAAGCACAGTAGGGGTAAAATCAAGCAATAGAAAGATTATAATCTTTGAAGTTTGTTGCAAATTTTGAAAAAAAATGACGAACCATATCGAGCATCGATATTAAATTTTTTTGGATCGCAATATATCGAAATTTGGTATATTGTCCCATCCCTAGTAGCTAGCTAGCTAACCCTGCTAACATGATAAGTTAAATGCTACTGAACCATAGCTCATGTGTAACAGTTAACAATCTCAAAATACCTCTGTCGGTGGGTTTTCAGATGCCTCACAATATTGTACATTGTTGATAAAGTGCCTGTAATTTCTGAACCACAGGTTCTACATGTTGCAATTCTTTTGTTGCTTTCGATATTATTGTTCTTTCTATTCAAATGATATAACCTTTTGTATCATTTTGGCTGTGTCGTCTTTGAATGCGCGATCTTTAAACTTGGTCCTACTCTCGTGGAAATTGATTGGTTGGTTGTCTGATTGGCTCAATGTGGAGCGTGGAAATGCAGATTTGAAAATCAAATGAATTGTTTATTGGGGAAATGACTCATTGATTTGCTGCACATTTTTAAATGTACAACTCTTATCTTTGGTTTTAGGAGGTATTAAGTCTTTCCAAGTCAGTGGGCTTGAGTCCTAGTCAAGTCGCAAGTAGGGTTGCAGTGGTATACCTGTTTCACGGTATACCACGGTATGAAAATTGATGGTTATCATACCATGTACATTTGCTTATCTACGGTATTGAGAAAAAAATGCAACCGGACGGAGAATCTCACCTGTGCATGCGCATCTGCTTTCCTCCTCGACTGCCTGTCAGACTCGTCAACTTGTCCCACACACACACATGCAGCAGAGAAAATGTCAGAGAGAAGTGAGGCGAGGGTGTCTGACATAAGTGAGTGTGTATGTGAGTTAAAGCAGTGTTTATCAACTGGTGGGTCGCAGCTCTATTCGGACTGGGTCGCGGACAGCAGGGAAAGAACAATGCCATGGTTCTCCCATTGAAGATATTTTGGTGACCGTCCAAGTGATAGCCTATTTAGGACTGCCGAGGCAGATTTAATGATAATCTCACAATCAGCTAAAGGCTTCTCATCTGCACTTTCGCACGAGCGTATCGGAACCAGCTCATGATCTTGATCTGCTCTTCTCTCTGGTGCGCGCGTGCAACAACTGGGATTCCCTCGATATTGCGGAGCGCAGACCTCACAACTGATGTGACCAATTTCAATTCTAGTGAGACTTTTCTAGTTTAAAGCATCAAATCAAAATCAAATAAAATCAAATCACTTTATTGTCACACAGCCATATACACAAGTGCAATGGTGTGTGAAATTCTTGGGTGCAGTTCCGATCAACATAGCAGTCGTGACAGTGATGAGACATATACCAATTTACAATTACATCAAATTAACACAACACAATTTAAACATCTGTTATACACATAATTACACTCAACAGTATACAAATAATAACATACACTGTACAGTATACAATACGCACTATATAGATTCACATTATTCAATAAAAATAAAAAATGAAAATATATAAAAAAGTATATATATATATATAGAATGTACAGTATTGTACTGTATTGACATTCAGGCTGTCGGTTGATAGTCAGTTGTTAAGAGAGAACATAATATAATAATAATAATATAATTTATGACAGTCCGGTGTGAGATATAAGAGTAAGGGTAATAAAGTGCAGTGCTGATGTATTTTGATCGTGGGAGATCAAGAGTTCAAAAGTCTGATTGCTTGGGGGAAGAAGCTATCATGGAGTCGGCTGGTGCGGGTCCTGATGCTGCGATACCACCTGCCTGATGGTAGCAGTGAGAGCAGCCCATGGCTCGGGTGGCTGGAGTCTCTGATGATCCTCCGAGTTTTTTCACACACCGCCTGGTGTATATGTCCTGGAGGGATGGAAGCTCACCTCCGATGATGTGTCTGGCAGTTCGCACCACCCTTTGCAGTGCTTTGCGGTTGTGGGCGGTGCTATTGCCGTACCAGGCGGAGATGCAGCCAGTCAGGATGCTCTCTACAGTGCAGGTGTGCTGAGTGCACCAGTGTGTCAGAGTGTGTACCTCCTCTCTGTAGGCTGTTTCATCATTGTCAGTGATCAGACCTACCACCATCGTGTCATCAGCAAACTTAATGATGGCATTGGAGCTATGTGTTGCCACACAGTCATGTGTGTACAAGGAATACAGGAGTGGGCTGAGAACACAGCCCTACGGGGCTCCAGTGTTGAGGGTTAGTGATGAGGAGATGTTGCTGCCTATTCTAACCACCTGGCGTCTGCTTGACAGGAAGTCCAGGATCCAGCTGCACAGCGAGCTGTTTAAGCCCAGAGCCCGGAGTTTCTCATCAAGCTTGGAGGGCACTATGGTGTTGAATGCTGAGCTGTAGTCTACAAACAACATTCTCACATAAGTGTACTTTTTTTCCAGGTGGGAGAGAGCAGTGTGTATTGTAGATGCAATGGCATCATCAGTGGAGCGGTTGTTGCGGTAAGCAAACTGCAGCGGGTCAAGAGAGAGTGGCAATACAGAGCAGATGTAATCTCTGATTAGTCTCTCAAAACATTTGCTGATGATGGGGGTCAGAGCAACAGGACGCCAGTCATTTAAACAAGTTATTTTTGATTGTTTTGGAACAGGCACAATGGTGGATGTTTTAAAGCATGTGGGGACTACAGACAAAGAGAGGGAAAGGGAAAATATCCGTAAAAACACCAGCCAGCTGGTTCGCGCACGCTCTGATGACGCGGCCTGGAATGCCGTCTGGGCCAGCGGCTTTGCGGATATTCACCCGTCGGAAGGATCGGGTTACATCCGCTACAGAGACGGAGAGTGAACTAACCTCTGTAGCTTCAGCCGCAAGAGCTCTCTCCGCGAGGGCGGTGTTATTTCCCTCGAAACGAGCATAAAAAGTATTTAGCTCATCCGGGAGAGAGGCAGCGGTGTTCATGGCGGAGTTTTTATTCCCTTTAAAGTCCGTGATGATGTTAATTCCCTGCCACGTGCTTCTAGAGTTGGTGGTGTTAAACTGTCCTTCAATCTTACTCCTGTATTGGCGTTTTGCGGTTCTGATAGTTTTTCGGAGGGCATAACTGGCTTGTTTATGCTCCTCCACGTTCCCGGAATTAAAAGCGGAGGTTTTAACATTAAGTACCGCGCGAACATCGCTATTGATCCAAGGTTTCTGATTCGGATAGATTCGTACAGTTCTGGTCGGAACGACGTCCTCTACGCACGTTCTGATGAAACACATTACGCTATCAGCGTAAAGCTCAATGTCGTCATTAGAGGCGGACCGGAACATCTCCCAGTCCGTGTGATCAAAACAGTCTTGTAGCGTAGAATCTGATTGGTCCGACCAGCACTGGATCGTTCTGAGGGTGGGTGCTTCCTGTTTCAATTTCTGCCTGTAAGCGGGCAGAAGCAGAATGGAAGAGTGGTCCGATTTGCCAAATGGTGGGCGGGGGAGGGATTTGTAGCCATCCCGGAATGGAGAGTAGCAATGGTCCAAAACCCGGTCCCCTCGTGTGTTGAAACTAATGTGCTGGTGATATTTTGGTGCGACTGATTTTAAACTGGCTTTATTAAAGTCCCCGGTCACAATGAACGCGGCCTCAGGGTGCGCGGTTTCCTGCTCACTTATAATCCCATACAGTTCCTTGAGTGCCCGGTCTGTGTCGGCTTGTGGGGGGATGTACACAGCAGTGATAATGACCGCTGTGAATTCCCTCGGTAGCCAGAATGGTCGACACAGAAGCATAAGAAATTCCAGATCAGGAGAACAGAAAGACGTGATAGAATGTACGTTCCTCTGATCACACCAGGATTTGTTGATCATAAAACATACACCACCACCTCTGCTTTTACCTGAGAGGTCTTTCGCTCTGTCCGCTCGGTGCACGGAGAACCCCGTGGGTTCAATGGCTGAGTCTGGAATCTCCGCAGACATCCAAGTTTCTGTTAGGCAGATAATGCAGCAGTCCCTTGTATCTCGTTGGAAAGAGATCCGCGCTTTCAGCTCGCAGAGCTTGTTATCCAGAGACTGAACATTTGCCAGTAGAATAGTGGGTAGCGGGGGTTGATTTGCGCGGCGTCTTACTCTGATGAGAACGCCGGCTCTGTTTCCCTTTTTCCTCCTGCGTTTCCGTGGCTGTGCTGCCCAGACAAAGGGCTCCGCTTGCGTGTTTGTAAACAGCGGGTCGGCATTGAGGAATGTGAAGTCCGGTTTACGGTGTGAGATTGCTGAACCAATGTCCAAAATTGTTTGTCTGTCGTAGACAATAAGGCAGACAACATCCTAGACAAAAAACATAAGAATTGTGAACAAAACAAACAAAACATTACTATGTTGTGTCGGAGCACGCAACGCAGCAGCCATACTCCGCGCCATCTTGAGTCCAAAAACAGAGGGGACTTCATTACGCAGGAAGTCAAGTCAAACCTCTCAAACAGTAGGCAGCCCTGACATGCCAAACAGCACTGAGGAGGAAAACAGCAACACTGTGCTATGCTATGATTATACATCATCACCTTTGCAAAATTGTTTTACATGAGTAAAAGTAACTGTTATATTTTGACAAAATGTTATAGTTTCATATGAAATAATCTAATGGTAGAATCTATTAGACCTCATTTTATATGAACAGGGGCAGTTGTAGTTAAAGTTTCAAGATGTGTTTCAGCTTGTACTTATTTTTTCATAAATACTATAATTTGTTATTGTATTATATTCCATTTTTAAAAGGGGGGAGAGAAAACTTCCTGTCGCTTTTGTTGTTGATGTCAACAACAAAAATAATGTCACTTGATGCATGTCCTTGTTCTTGAAAACCATGAACAAAACTATGCAACATAAAAGGAAATGCGACCCAGGATACATTAAATACAGGTTACGTTTTTACTACGGTGGGTCGCCACTTGATTTCCAATGTAAAATCTGTCCTGAAGCAAAACCAGTTGAGAACCACCGAGTTAAAGATACAGACAGGAACAGTCTGGCTGCGCTGTTGCGCACCTACAGTATATGTTAATTATGAATAATCATAGGACATTACTTTAAAAGCTCACACAGCTGATGTTATTTTTCATTTAGTAGTTAATTTAACATGCTATGCTAACATGTAAACTAACATGCTTTAGTTATATAACATGTTATAGTTACATGCTATTTTTTTTTATCATGTTTATAATTCAGTTTATTGTTAGCTTTCTTATTTATTCTATTTATTTTATTTTCAAAAGGGAGACTTTTTTTACACACAATTTAAAAAAATGGTTTCAAGTTTCAATTATAATAAAGCGTTGTTCAAACAAAACAAAACAAAACTCCTTTAAGGGTCATTGTAACAGATAATAGTAATTATGTAATATCGTATACCGTGATACCGTTATCGTACTGTGAATATCTCATACCGTTGCAACCCTAATCGCAAGCCACTGTTTAAGTCTACGTTGAGTCGCAAGTCTTCTTTGATTACTTCGAGTCGAGTCACAAGTCATCAAATTTGTGTCTTGAGTCCAAGTCAAGCGACTCGAGTCCACATCCCTGCCAGCCTCTTTACAGGGAGGAAAGATAGGTTAATTTTAAGGGTCCCTCCCTTTCATAAAATATAAAGGCAGCTCTATAATTGAATGTATAACGACCCATTCACACTGCGTGTGAAAGATAGTTAGTGTGATATTATAAAGATAGCATGTTGTTTCCAAAATTATATAATTGGCTTTTACATTATGATGTACTAAGGCCAAAAGAAATTATTAAAATATTAGATGGAAAAAATTTACTTTATATTACGTTGAAAGATAATCTTTTTTTCAACCAACTTTGAGTTGTAACATTTGAAGGAAGTCACGAGAGCAGGATCTAGATACAGCTTAAATTTGATAGAAAATAGATCAAATTTATTACAGGGTAAAACACTGGAAACAAGGCAAGACTAGGAACTGGGAAACAAAACAAAAAATACACCCAAGATAGCAACCGGTACATGAACTGGAGAAAACTACAACTAACAAAGACCAGAAATCAGGGCATAATATACACAAGGGCTAACGAGGGAATGGAACACAGGTGAGAACAATCGGGAACAGCTGACAGAGATGAGGGCAGTGCATGCTGGGAAGTGTAGTCCAGGGAAAACAGAAGACAGAGGATAAACACAAGGCAACACAACAGTGGATCATGAGTAGGCCTACTCTTAGTATATAAACCTAGACTTTAGATATATAAATCCAATTCAGGCTCATTTATAAGGCACTTTTCACAATGAATATGGCTCCAAAGCAGCTTTACTGAGTATATTGCCTTACATTCCAATGAACCAGCCAAATGTGACAGTGGTGAAGATAATTCAGGGCTGTCAAGAATAAAATAATTGTGATTAAGTTCATGATTTCCAATCAGTCTTTAGAAAACAGAATGAAACAGTAATCATTTCATATTGGGCAAATGTTTACTCTTTAGATATTTTTTAATAAATATTATCAATGTTTTCATATATATATATATATATATATATATTTTTTTTTTTTTTTTTTTTTTTTTTTTACTCTCTGAAATTTTCCATGGACCTCCTAGCACCCCCTTGTGTCCCCCTAAGCATCCCTGGACCACAGTTTAAAAAACCCTTAAAGCACAGATGTGTAACTCAAAGGCCACAAACTTATTACTGAAATGTTGGATAGCAGGTGATCAGAAGACCTCTCACTGACCAATCAGTTAGTGTTTTCCACATAAATACACTACCGTTAGATGGGAACTCCTTCAATACTGTTTAAAAAGCATCCCAGGGTGATACCTCAAGAAGTTGGTTGAGAAAATGTCAAGAGTACATGTCTGCAAATTCTAGGCAAAGGGTGACTACTTTGAAGATGCTAAAATATAACACAGTTTTGATTTATTTTGGATTTTCACAACATAATTCCCATTGTTCCATTTATGTTATTCCATAGTTGTGATGACTTTGCTATTATTCTAAAATGTGAAAAAAAATAAAGAATGAGTAAGTGACCCTAAACTTTTGAACGGTAGTGTATATATGAGCCTTCCCCTGTTTCTTTGCTCACAATACCATCCACAAGTACGTAAGTGTATGTGTAATTTAATGCACAAATAAATGTTGAGCCATTTGTATTGGTATTCTTCTACGAGAATGTCTGTTCTGCAGTCTAGACATACACACACGTGCAATGCTGGGGGCATGGTTTGGCATGGCTGACAGCAAATGCCCATTCATTAAAATGAAGGGAAATATCCAGTAGATATAGCTATTTTTTTTTTAAAGAAAAAAGAATGTTCAGTGTAATGTTGTTAAAGATTACAGAGATATAATCTCTATGATCTGAAATAAGGGTTTTATGTTTTTATTTATAATTCAATTCAATTTTTATCCATGATGGCAAAACCCCATTTTCAGCTGCCATTACTCCAGTCTACTAAGAAAATGTGTCACATAATCCTTAAGAAATCATTTAATATATTAACTTAGTACAAAAGTAACATTTCTTTTTGTTAGTACAGTTAAAATGGTTGTCTACTTAATGAAGTGTGGAAATCGCAATATAGTGTCTTTTTCCAGCTGAGGTGTTGAGTACACTTGCAGTTACTTTACACTTACAAGTCAGATTTCGGATTTAAAAATAACCAAAATGAAATTCTCCTCAGATTTCTCCTCAGATTCATTCATTTATTGTTCTTCTGAGAGACGAAGGCTATTCCATGCACTTCTGTATTGAAATAATAAAACAAACTTGATCTAACCAGGACAGAGAGAGAATTGGACAACCCAGATCCACAACAACAAGAATACAAGTACATCAGAGTTTCTAATTTGAGACACAGATCCTCACAGGTCCTAAACTAGCAGCTTTAATTAACAATATATGTTGAACACTTGCATTGCTGCAAGTAAAGGATTCTTGGATGAACAGAAATTTGAAGAATATATAATTTATTTTAAAAGAAGTAGTCAATTGTTACATAATAAATGCATTTACTCTAATTTTTCAATTATTTTCAATCAATTTAATGCATTCTCTGTGAACAAAGTCCCCTCCAAACAACTACAGTCCCCCCAGTCTCCCCCATCACTGCCATTTCCACCACTGGTCGCACCCCACAGAACTTCAAATCAATCAAATCAAATCACTTTTACTGTCACACAACCATATACACAAGTGCAATGGTGTGTGAAATTCTTGGGTGTAGTTCCGATCAACATAGCAGTCGTGACAGTGATGAGACATATACCAAATCTACAATAACATCATATTTACACAACACAATTTAAAGTCTAATATACACATAATTACACACAACACAATATACAAATAATAACATACAATGTACATTATACAATACACACAATATAGAATACACATTATACAATAAAATAAATAGTATATATAGTATATATAAAATGTACAGTAGGTTGTACTGTATTGACATTCAGGCTGTCAGTTGATAGTCAGTTGCCAGTGTGTTGTTAAGAGAATATAATTTATGACAGTCCAGTGTAAGATAATAAGATTAATAAAGTGCAGTGCTGATGTACATTGATCGTGAGAGATCAAGAGTTCAAAAGTCTGATTGCTTGGGGGAAGAAGCTGTCATGAAGTCGGCTGATGCGGGTCCTGATGCTGCGATACCACCTGCCTGATGGTAGCAGTGAGAGCAGCCCATGGCTCGGGTGGCTGGAGTCTCTAATGATCCTCCGAGCTTTTTTCACACACCGCCTGGTGTATGTGTCCTGGAGGGAGGGAAGCTCACCTCCAATGATGTGTCTGGCAGTTCGCACCACCCTTTGCAGGACTTTGCGGTTGTGGGCAGTGCTACCAGGCGGAGATGCAGCCAGTCAGGATGCTCTCTACAATGCAGGTGTAGAACCGTGTGAGGATGTGGCGGTTCACTCCAAACTTCCTCAGCCGTCTCAGGAAGAAGAGGTGCTGATGAGCCTTCTTCACAACAGCCTCAGTGTGGACGGACCATGTGAGTTCCTCAGTGATGTGGGCACCCAGGAACTTGAAGCTGCTGACTCTCTCCACTGGTGCTCCATTGATGGTGATGGGGCTGTGTTCTCTTTCTCTTCTCCTGAAGTCCACCACAAGCTCCTTTGTCTTACTGACATTGAGGGAGAGGTTGTGCTCCTGACACCAGCATGTCAGAGTGTGCACCTCCTCTCTGTAGGCTGTTTCATCATTGTCAGTGATCAGACCTACCACCGTCATAGCATCAGCAAACGTAATGATGGCATTGGAGCTATGTGTTGCCACACAGTCATGTGTGTACAGGGAATTCAGGAGTAGGCTGAGAACACAGCCCTGCGGGGCTCCAGTGTTAAGGGTCAGTGATGAGGAGATGTTACTGCCCATTCTAACCACCTGGCGTCTGCTTGACAGGAAGTCTATATCCAGCTGCATAGCGAGCTGTTTAAGCCCAGAGCCCGGAGTTTCTCATCAAGCTTGGAGGGCAATATGGTGTTGAATGCTGAGCTGTAGTCTACAAACAGCATTCTCACATAAGTGTTCCTTTTTTCCAGGTGGGAGAGAGCAGTGTGTATTGTAGATGCAATGGCATCATCAGTGGAGCGGTTGTTGCGGTAAGCAAACTGCAATGGGTCCAGTGATGGAGGCAGCACAGAGCAGATGTAATCTCTGATTAGTCTCTCAAAGCATTTGCTGATGATGGGGGTCAGAGCAACAAGACATCAGTCATTTAAGCAAGTGATTTTGGATTGCTTTGGTACAGGCACAATGGTGGATGTTTTAAAGCATGTGGGGACTACAGACAAAGAGAGAGAAAGGTTGAAAATGTCAGTAAAAACACCAGCCAATTGGTTCGCGCACGCTCTGATGACACGGCCCGGAATGCCATCTGGACCCGCGGCTTTACGGATATTCACCCGTCAGAAGGATCGGGTTACATCCGCTACAGAGATAGAGAGTGAACTAACCTCTGTAGCTTCGGCTGCGAGAGCTCTCTCTGTGAGGGCTGTGTTATTTCCCTCAAACCGTGCATAAAATGCATTTAGCTCATCCGGGAGAGAGGCAACGGTGTTCGCGGCGGAGTTTTCAATTCCCTTTAAAGTCAGTGATGATATTAATTCGCTGCCACATGCTTCTAGAGTTGGTGGTGTTAAACTGTCCTTCAATCTTGTTCCTGTACTGGCGTTTTGCTGCTCTGATATTTTTTCGGAGGACATAACTGGCTTGTTTATGCTCCTCCGCGTTCCCAGAATTAAAAGCGGATGTCCGCGTATTAAGTGTCGCGCTATTACTCAAAGGTTTCTGGTTCGGGTAGATCTGTATTTTTTTGGATGGAACAACATCCTCTATGCACTTTCTGATGAAACACGTTACGCTATCAGCATAAACTGCTTGATGTCGTCATCAGAGGCGGACCGGAACATCTCCCAGTCTGCGTGATCAAAACAGTCTTGTAGCATACAGTCTGATTGGTCTGACCAGCACTGGATCGTTCTGAGGGTGGGTGCTTCCTGTTTCAGTTTCTGCCTGTAAGCAGGCAGAAGCAGAATGGAAGAGTGGTCCGATTTGCCAAATGGTGGGCGAGGGAGG
The DNA here is from genome assembly GCF_019703515.2 of Myxocyprinus asiaticus. Taxonomy (NCBI): domain Eukaryota; kingdom Metazoa; phylum Chordata; class Actinopteri; order Cypriniformes; family Catostomidae; genus Myxocyprinus; species Myxocyprinus asiaticus. The sequence continues at coordinate 36,692,457 of NC_059379.1, read as the reverse complement.
GATTTGTAGCCATCCCGGAAGGGAGAGTAGCAATGGTCCAAAACCCAGTCCCCTCATATGTTAAAACTGATGTGTTGGTGGTATTTTGGTGCAACTGATTTAAAATTGGCTTTATTAAAGTCCCCGGTCACAATGAACGCGGCCTCAGGGTGCGCGGTTTCCTGCTTGCTTATAATCCCGTACAGTTCCTTGAGTGCCCGGTCTGTGTCGGCTTGAGGGGGGATGTACACAGCTGTGATAATGACCGCTGTGAATTCCCTCGGTAGCCAGAATGGTTGACACAGAAGCATGAGAAATTCCAGATCAGGAGAGCAGAAAGACTTGATAGAATGTACATTACTCTGATCACACCAGGATTTGTTGATCATAAAACATACACCACCACCTCTGCTTTTACCTGAGAGGTCTTTCTCTCTGTCCACTCGGTGCACGGAGAACCCCGTGGGTTCGATGGCTGAATCTGGAATCTCAGCAGACATCCAAGTTTCTGTAAGGCAGATAATGCAGCAGTCCCTTGTCTCTCGTTGGAAAGAGATCCGCACTCTCAGCTCGCAGAGCTTGTTGTCCAGAGACTGAACATTTGCCAGTAGAATACTGGGTAGCGGGGGTCGATTTGCACTACGTCTTAATCTGATGAGAACGCGTGAACTGTGTTTTCACGGCCGGGTAGCCCAGACAAAGGGCTCCGCTGGTGTGTTTGTAAACAGCGGGTCGGCATTGAGGAATTTGAAGTCTGGTTTATGGTGTGTAATTGCAGAACCAATGTCCAAAAGTGTTTGTCTATCGTAGACAATAAGGCAGACAACATCCAAGACAAAAAACAAAAGAATTGTAAACAAAACAAACAAAAAACTACAATGTTGTTTCGAAGCTCGCAACGCAGCAGCCATACTCGGCGCCATCTTGAGTCCAATCTTAATGATCAAGTGATGCTTACCCAAAGATAAGCCACCCACAGGCATGGTTCATCGCTATGGCCACGATGTACACTTTGAGCATAGATGGAGTAAGGCCTGCATCCAACTGCTCATGTAAAAAGTGAAGCACTGTATTCACGGGACAATGCACTGAGTACTCGTCCCCAAACGAACTCCAGTCAGCAAAAACACACCATTTCAAAACATAGAAGCATCTCGTAGATGGGGATTTAGCATGTAAAATGGTATCAAGCACTGGCTGCGACAAACCATTTATATCAGACGAGCTCCATTTTTTGTCCAGACATGAAGTCTCCACAGCTCCGGTTGAAGATGCTATATTGTGTCTTGCATCTGATGCGAGCGCAGACCTCTCCTCAGTGGAATCCTCCATGGAGTAGCATCCAACAGTTTCACCAGCTTCACCAGCGCAACCAATAGAACAGTTCCTGCACGACTGATCATAAGCTTTCAGAGGCAGAAATACCTCCGTTTGAGTAAATTTATACTGTATGTCACATCAACCATGCACCTGCTTAAAGCACGTCAATTGACCTGTAATTTGCGAGCTAGGGCATAAATACCCAGCCCAGCTGAGTTATGGAGTACAACAGGGGGTAATGAGAGGTCTCCCAAGAGGTAAACATGTCCACCTCTGCCTTCCCAAATATCTCATAAATCCTCAGAACAGTCTGAGGGTTAAGTCTCCATTTGCCTTGGTTGATGCCCTGATGCGAGAGCAGATACGCTCCGCAATTCAGGCTACCGGGGACATGCATTGCACGTAACGACATGAGATGTTTTCTCGCAACATAAGAGAAGTCGACGCATCAAATCCAACATTGAGCACGACCACACTCCCCCTTGACGATTTATGTACATCACCACTAGTGTCTGTCTGCATCAGAACGTGAAAACCTTGCACGACTGATCGTAAGCTTTCAGAGCCAGAAATACCTCCATCAGTTTGAGTCAATTTATACTCTATGTCACATCAACCATGCACCTGCTTAAGGCACGTCGATTTCTGTAGAAGAGACTGAGCACATTCGTTAGTCAAACGGGCCACTGAATGTGCTTAAAGCAAATAGTCGTCAAGGTAATTCAACACGCAGACACCATGGAGGATGCCTGAGTGGAGCGATGCCGCATCGACTTATTTCATGAATGTGGGCTCCCCCATAAAAAAAGAGCTCTTTTTTAATTGTGTATTAGTGCCTCAAGCATTCGCAACGAGATCTTGAACCTTTATTGGAACATGACTAATGATTGGCACTAGGCCAACAACAACACAAACAGAAGTTCCGTTTTGAACATCTTCTTGTTCCCTGCCAATCGCAACTAGGAGAGCGAGGGAAACTTCGCTGGGGCACAGAGATGTAGTTGGAGCCAAAACGAACTGCAGATTCTTAGGCTCCCTTCCCGGTTTCAGAGTGCTGACACCATCAGGAACGCTGCCCTGAGTTTAGAAGGGTGCTGCCCCGAGAAAGAGCATCAGCAAGTCACTTGAGCAGCAGAGCCACCCCGCCTCTGCAAAATGTGCTTTATTGCTTGTGACTGCTTCTTTTCTGCTTGAAACCTTTCAATGAAAGCCCCCATGGCATCACCGAACAGGCCTTTCTGCAACCACCTCAGCGTCTAGAAGATCAGCTTTGTCTCTGTCATGCATCACTGTGAGATTTAACCTTAGATGGCGCTCCAAAGACACCAGGCAACCCATTGACCTCCTGATGGACTGGGAAGTGATTTTGGTAGCCCTGAGCAGCAAGTCAGTAGTGCAGAGCAGTTCCCTAAAGAGCCTAGGGTCTGGAACTTGCTCATCCATCGCTTTGAACAGGTTAGCTTGATAGGCCTGGAGCACTGCTGTGTTGTGCAGAGGCGTTCCAGCCTGACCCACTGCTGCATAGGCTTTGTCCACGAGTACGGATGTGAATTTGCACTGCTTAGATGGATGCACCAGCTGGGCATTCCATCAAAGTGCAGAGGGGCACAAGTGGGCCGACCACAGGAAGCACGGCTAATCCACTAGCTGTAAAGATGTGCAATATTAACAACGAATCTAAGATTCAGGTGTTCAGAGGACGAGAGATGAAATTGTGACCCTGAAGAGGAAATTCTAGCATTGTACTCCAGGTTATTTGCTCACAATGACGCACTCATCAGGAGCAGAGCATCAAATGCCATCTGCCAATAGCCGTGATTTTGAAAGTCTTTAGAGATCGGCACTCCTAGAATGAGTTATCCCATAACCTCAGCAAATGCTACAGCATCGAAGTACCTGACTTCATAGGGAACAGCGCCACCCGGACCAATTATCAGCACGGCTGAATAGATAGAGCGGCGTGAGTGCAGAGCAGGTGCGTTTATTTGTGGACCAAACTCAGCCATGCAGTGCAGGCAATTATAAGCGCTCGTCAACCAGTGAGAAGTGTGGCACACACTGCGAAACCCGTTTAAATGCAGCACAGAATTGTCTGTTGCAAAATTCCAAATGTCTAGGTGACATATTAACCTTGTGAGACCCTGCATCCTTATGTGCATACATTGTGCATCCAAAAACTGGAAAATGTTGCTTTCAGAGGCTGTATACGGAGTTAGGATGAAAATAAGGTGCATTTCAAACTGCACTGAGACCAGTGCAGTCAGACAATGCACTGGAGGTTATGTCATTCACTAATAAGGGAGCATCCTACAGCTTTCCTATGCAGCTAAGTGCATTCACTACAAACCTTTGGTCAAAAGTTCAGTTTCAGGCTGCAGATGATATTTGCACAACTCAACATGGTTGGCAGTCAAGGGAAAATGGTAATCAGTACTTAGATTCAGAATTTGTAATGCTAAATTTTATTTTAACATGGTTGGCAGTGATAGGACGATGCTGGCCATTACCTGAATCAGAATTAATTATGCTAATTTCCGATTGGTAAAATACTTCAGCACTGGCTATCACTTGTTTGTTTGCCTCTTATATGAAATCAGCCAACACTACGATATAAGACATGGGAATACTCAGATTCCCGTGGCTGCAAGGTTTCTACAAAGGCTGTCGCCTTTCTTGCACAATGTATTACTGAGATAAAAAAATGGATGTCTCTAAATTTTCTTTGTCTCAACAGTGACAAGACTGAGGTTATGCTCATTGGTTCACCCCACCAGCTTCGTAAAGCTGGTTCTTTAACCTTAAATATGGATGGCTCTGCTCTGGAATTTCAAACAAAATTGAAAAATTTGGGGGTGAAATTTGATGCAAATTTAACATTTGATCCTCATGTTAAGAGTACTTTTAAAACACCATCCTTTCATCTCAGAAACATTGCAAGACTGCGACACATATTATCTTTCTTGGTGGCTGAAAAACTGATCAATACTTTTGTATTTTCTTGTATTGATTATTGCAATGCTTTACTTGTTGGGGTCTCTAAATCTACCTTAAATAAGTTGAGTATGTGCAAAACTCTGCTGCTAGAATCTTGACTAGGACCAGGACAAGTGATCACATCACTCCTATCTTGGAGTCCTTGCACTGGCACCCTGTCAAGTTTCGTGTAGACTTTAAAATTCTCATGCTTACCTACAAGGCTTTGCATGGTTTGGCCCCTCAATACTTCTCTGAACTTTTAATCCCCTACACTCCAATGCGTGATCTTCGCTCCTCCGAATCTGGTTTTTTTAACTGTTCCTCCTGCTCGTCTATGGGTGACAGGGCCTTCTCTTCTTTTGCTCCAAAACTGTGGAACTCTCTTCCCTCTGAGGTTAGACATGCTGAATCTTTTAGTATTTTTAAATCTTCTCTTAAAACTCACTTTTTTAGGGTTTCTTTTTTGTGATTATTATTGTATTATTTTTAAATTGTTCTGATTGCATGTTTTTTTCTTTTTTGTATTTCAATGTATTTTTCTTTTTCCTTTGTAAAGTGCTTTGAGATGCAACTTTTAAAGGCGCTATAGAAAATAAAGTTTTATTTTTATTATTACAATGTCCTCTTCATACAAGTGATGTATAACTGCTATTTATATTTTCCCAGGTCAAAACAACTGCTGGGTGGTTTGGCTTCCAACTCATTTCCATTCCCCTGCTCCTTAAAATTATTCTAGAAAATTATTATTCTTCCTCTTACACTCACACTAATTCAATCTCCGCTTGAAGTCTGGCTGTAGCACAACAAATTCAGTCTGGCTGAAAAATTATGCCATTGGATAAAATTTGGCATATTGTTACATCAAACTAATTTTCTTGGTCTAATTAACTGAATTATCCCATTAACTTTCAAATTTCAAATCCGTTTAAAAATGTGGCACAGATTTTTTTTCCAGTCTCTGCTAACATTTTTTTCCTTCATCTTTGAGCCAGTTTACCAATTGACATGCTAATTTTTTCACCTGGAGCACAAATACTGTGACTGATTGTTTCTCCTACTATACTGTATATTCAGACAACACATAGTAATACTCAACTAATTTCTGAGCAGAAACTTGTCGCTGCTTCACTGAAATTACACAACATGATCACACATTAAGTCAGCAGGTTGTTTCCAAGAGTTCTGGTACCCTAGGATCGGCTACATTATGCCGACTCACCAAAAAGCGGCATCTCCTATCAGATATTTTGGCATCAGCTCCAGTGTGTTTACCTTCCCCTGTGGTGTGACTGGAAGTGCTTTGCATCAGCAGCATGGGACACCTGGTTTCTGATCCTGCGTTCTCACACCAGGAAGTAATCGTATTCGCATAATCAAAGACGAGTATGATTCTGAGGTTGCATTTTCGCCTCTAACATATTTTTTTCACAGATGGTTTGGTGTTTGGGTTGGGGGGTACAGTTTATAAAATATGCATTCCTCTTCACTCTATTACAATCTGTACTTCTGAAAACAACCCACTTCACAACTTGCTTTTGGCGCCCCTCCATGGACTTTTTACCCAGAAAACGGAGCTCACACTTGTCCATACACCCAACAACACTTACCAATTTGGCCACTGGGGGCAGTGTTTTGCATTTCGGCACAGACCGACTTTAACTAAAGAAAAGTCAACCTTCTGTTTCTGACTTTACTGAAATTTTTTATTATTTTTTTATTATTATTGACTGACCTCACTGTGAATTCGGCAACAGTGAGTCTCGAGCTAAACTTTGTGCTTACCAAAATTCAAACTACTGCTCCCAGTGGCCAAAGCAGGAAGTGTTTTTGAACGTTTTTAAGTTTCCAGGTAAACTGTCCTCAGATGGGCACCAAAAGTGAGTTGTAATGTGAGGTGTTTTTAGTTGTAAATTATGTAATACACTCAACAGGAATTCATATTTTATTAACTATATCCCCAAACCCAAACCCTAAACCTAATCATCAGTGGAGTAAAAATGTAATCTTGGAGGGAAAAAATGCAACCTCTGAATTGTGCTCATCACAATTATTTCCTGCTTTCAACACAGGACGAGAACCCTTGTCTCTGAGACTGCTGACGTAATGCACACTGCAGGAGAATGTAAACACTCTGAACTGATGCAAATATATTTGATAGCAGATGCCGCCTGTCAGTAACTCTGGAACATTCTGTAGCTACATGCCAACTTCCTCTGTGATCATGTTTGGCATCCACCTTTACAGTCAGCAAAGCATGGGTTTAAAACTTAAACTGAACTTTTTACAGTTCTGTGAAAAAGATTTTCCCCCCTTCCAGATTTCTTCTATTTTTGTGTATTTTTCATTCTATATTGTTTAAGATCTTCAAACAAGATATAACATAAAATAAAGGCAACCTGAGAAAACACAAATACATTTTTCATATATATATATATATATATATATATATATATATATATATATATATATATATATATATATATATATATATATGTTTTTTTTTAAGCACAAAAGATATCCAACACCTGTATCATCCATGTGAAAAACTACTGTAACTGCCCCCTTAAACTTAATAGCTGGTTGTGCAACCTTTAGCAGCAACAACTTCAAACCAAACACTTCCAATAACTGGAGATCAGTTTTTCACAATGCTATGGTGGAATTTTGGCTCACTCTTCTTTGCAGAACTGCATTAGTTCTGCCACATTGGAAGGTTTTTGAGCATGAACTGCCCATTTAAGGTTCTGCCACAGCATCTCAATTGGGCTCAAGTCAGGTCTTTGTCTAGGCCACTCCAAAACTTTAATTTAGCTTCTTTTGAGCCATTCAGAGGTGGACTTACTCCTATGCTTTGGATCAATGTCTTGCTGCATAATGCGTTTGAGCTTCAACTCACGGACAGGATATTCTCCTTTAGGATTTTCTGGTAGAGAGCAGAATTCCTGCTTCCCTCAATTATTGCAAGTCGCCCTGGCCCTGAAGCAGCAAAGCATCCCCACACCATCACACTACCACCACCATGCTTGACCGTAGGTATGATCTTCTTTATGTGGAATTCTGTGTTTGATTTACGCCAGATGTAACGGGACCCGTCTTCCAAACAGTTCCACTTTCGACAGTGCCACACTTTAGCAGTGGTTTTCGCCTAGCCACTCTTCCATGGATGGCATTTTTGGCCAGTGTCTTTCTGATAGTGGAGTCATGAACAGTGACCTTTATTGATGCACGAGAGGCCTGCAGTTCCCTGGATGCTGTCCTTGGCTTTTTTGTGACTTCCTGGATGAGTAGTCGCTGTGCTCTTTGGGGAATTTTGGAAGGTCGACCACTTCTGGGGAGATTCACTACTGTGCCAAGATTTCTCCATTTGGAGATAATGGCACTCACTGCGGTTGTTTGGAGTCCCATAGCCTTTGAAATAGCTTTGTAACCCTTCCCAGACTGATGTACTTCAATCACCTTTTTCCTCATCATTTCTGGAATTTCTTTCGACCTTGGCATAGTGTGCTACTCTGGGTGAGACCTTTTAGCCAACTTCACGCTGCTGAAAAATTTCTATTTAGGTGTTAATTTGATTGAACAGGGCTGGCAGTAATCAGACCTGGGTGTGTCTAGTCCAGCTGAACCCAATTATGAATGCAGTTTTATAGATTTGGGGATTTAGTAACTAAGGGGGCAAATATTTTTCAAACAGGCCCAGTTGGTATTGGATAACTTTTTTGCTTCAATAAATAACATTATCATTTAAAAACTGTATTTTGTGTTTACTCAGATTGCTTTTGTTTTATGTTAGATTTTGTTTGAATTTTTGAAACAATTTAGTATGAGATATACACAAAAACAGAAAAAATACTTTTCACAGTGCTGTATACAGTTTAGCATATCAACAAGGTGTGTTAAAACTCAGTCACTCAATCTTCTGCTGTATTTCTGAAATTCATCAATTTTTTGCAAGCTACTTATTCCACGAAGCCCAAATTATTACTAACATTTGCTCCTGTTCTATTTTAACTCTGCATAGATGCAAGACTGCAAGACACCTCCATCAATTTATAATTACACATTTCAAAACCCCTCATGGGTTTTTATTAACCTTCTTCCTGAGATTTTTTATTGTGATTTCAGCTTTTCATCTCTACTAATTGTCTTATCTTGGTTTTTGCCAGGCTCTTTTAAAAATATTGATCTTTAAAGCACAGCCTAATTGCTTAAAGCTCCTAATGAAAGCTGTGGGATATTGATTATAAACCATCATGATCACACAGGAAATCGAAACATTGCTTCTGAATGTACCCTGAAATCAACCCCATTCTGCCGAATTATGACAAGCACCATCCCCCATGAGACATTTGTACATCAAATATTGTGTTCACCTTTCCCTGTGGTGCTACTGATAGCGCATTGCGTGAGGAACCTCTGAGACATGGGTTCTCGTCTCATTGGAAACCAGGAAATAATTGTATTCAAATAAACCATGCTGTGTGTGACTCAGAGTTTGCATTTTCACTGTTAAATTTACATTTTTACTCCACTGACAGTTAGGTTTAGGGTTGAGGTTTGGGTTAGGGGGTAGAGTTAATAAAATATGTATTCCTGTTGACTGCATTACATCATTTACAACAAAAAATACAGCTTGCATTTGGCGCCACTATGTGGACATTTCGCCCAGAAACTGTACCTGACACTTGCCCATACGTTCAACAACACCTCCAACTTCAGCCACTGGAGTCAGTGGTTTGAATTTCAGTAAACAGACCGATTTCAGTAGCAGAAATTGCAACCTAATGTTACCGAATTCTCAGTGTGATCAGTCTGTCATAAACACAACACGATGGAGAGGTCATCATAACCATAAATAAATCTTAGCTCCAAAACAACCATAATTTAATTATTTAAATAATATATTTGCTATCAAATCATATTATGTAGCAGTAATTTTTGCATAGCAATATCTTTTAAAATATATAATAAACCGAGCTTGCATTAAACGGAGATATTAAAATGTTACAGTGCAGTTTCGAGAAAGTCCGTAACAGTTGGCCGAGACTATAGAAATAAGTGGGGAGTGCCATAAATAAATCCTGCCTGTTGCAAAAATGTTGTGAATTCTAAAATTCTAAAATTGTGTTGTTTTTTTCTGTACAAATGAATACATGGCAAACATTTTAAAGATCAACACCCAAGCAGTCAATAAATTATCTGTTTTCATTCAAAACCAGTTCAAGTAGCACCCTGAGGTGTCTCTTCCACTGACAAGTCTCCTGGTTGACCATTCCAAGATACTGGTACTGTAAATGCATATGGACCAGATGTAGCATCTATGCATTAACGTCTATGCCTGAATAGCTCATCAAATCACGTCTCCCATCCAGCTGTAATCTCACTGTAATTATGAGTTACCATCCTTGATTTTCTAGACTTGAGTCTGTCATGTTTTCTCACTAGTTTCGATAAAAGACACATCTCACCTACAATATTAAAAACCTTTACTCAGTCCCTTATGAATGTAACATAGTTGATTATGTTTTTTATTGGAAATGTCAGCCATGCTTTTCATGCAATATAAACAGTCGGCCTACACAGGTGTGTAGAATTGTGTGCTGTTTATTGAATATATTCATGTATTATTCAACAGGCAGTTTGTATATGGAAGAGGCTGATACTTCTTGTTGTGTTCAGGGAAACATGTTGTCAATATATTGTCTATTTCAAAACCTTGTCAGCTGAATCGCTGTCTACTGCCTTAATACTGTAAGACTGAGATAAAACCTCATAAGCGACTGATTTGTAACACTCTACATGGCAAGCACCTCCACGCGGCACTTCCGCTCCAAATAAAAGACTTGACTCACGATTTATTCCAATAGAGTTCTAACGCCATGATACTTTAATGAGCATTAAAGACAAACACAAATATTGGGTAAATTAGACAGTTTTATTTAGATTCAACTATTTACAGTTCATACAGTAACCTAAATAACTGGGCTGACCACTCTCCTCATTAGGTGTTAGGTTAAAGGCATAGAGCAGTGGTTCCCAACCCTGTTCCTAGAGGCTACACATTTTGGATTTTTGATCTCCCTAATCAAACACATCTGATTCAACTCATTAGCTCATTAGTAGAGACTCTACGACCAGAATTGGGTGTGTTAGATAAGGGAGATATACAAAATGTGCAGTGTTGGGGGCCCTCCAGGAACAGGGTTGGGAACCACTGGTGTAGAGCGTGTATCCACGCAGAAAATGTTTCCTATCAATGGACAGAGCTTCGTTTTGAAGATGCCTTTCAGAAGACAGTGCTTATTGATAAAATTCCGGTGCTGCTGCACCGGTTCCATATTCGGGTTGCAGAGGTTTTGCTGGATGATGTTGATCATCCACATAGACAGCTGGGAACTCCAAATCATAATTTTTGAAGGCGAATGGGTTTTTATTATAGGCTACTGTGAAAGGCGTTGTTATCTTCCATAGCTAGAACAATAGATTTGGGTAGTGTCCCTAAAAATAGGTTTTCCTGGGTTGAAACCCTAGACCCAGCAGGCAGAGAAACGTCTTCTAGACAAACTGTATCAATGGGATACTTTGCTGTAGTGAAGAGTAAGGCTTGAGCATGGCCCAGTCTTATGGCTGGCGATACAGATACTTTTTTCACAAATAAGGAGGCCGAAACAATGTTTAGTTTGTAGGCCCTGTCATCTATCATACACTGTGTAAAGGTAAATTCTACATTGTATTATACGTCATTATACATTAAGAAGCACTGAAAGTTTTACCTAATGTGTAAAAAGGTGTTTGTTAAGGCAAGCATCACTATTACTATTGCTCATACTTACTGTTGGGAAGTTGACCAAAACCATAACTCTAGGAATTAAACTGTGGCATGTAACTTGTCCCGCACCATTTGGGTTACAGACATGAATAGTACATCATGCAGCTTGTTGAGAAAAGTTGTACTATGACTTTAAGCAACAAGACTTAACACTGAATGTGTTGTTTCCGCACCACTGAACAGAGTTGAAAAATAAACAACATAAAATAAATAAACAAAAATAAATATTGTTTTCAAACAGCCTCCCAAATACACCCCCCATCTGCTGTTGATCGAGCAAACAGATAGCCCCCAACTCATGCCATTGGTCAAGTCAATGTTGCTGTGTCAAGCTGCGGGGGTCGCTAAAACAAACAGAGGAATGTTTATAGCGCCACAGAGGCACAGTTTACAGTTTTTCGAGAAAATTAACCAAGGCTTATTTATAGTGGTCTCCGCATATTAAGCTGATTTGCACCTGGCAGACAATACAAGCCACCACCCACAACACCCTTTCAACCACCTAGTAATACCCTAATAACTTTCCAGAACACCTTACCAACCACCTAGTAACACCCTAACAACCATACAGAACACCCTAGCAGCCAAAAAGGCAACCGCATGGCAACACACTGGCGATCACCCTCAACACCCTAGGATTGAGGCGGGCAAGCACCACAAAGACCTTAAGCACCATAAATCACATTATTAAATAGTATGAGGCTATAACTCAATCATTGATAGTGATCACAATTGCAAAACCACAATAAATACTAGATGATCAATCAAATACTATTACTAAGATCTGAAAAGTCCCTATTTCATGCATTTAAAGATATAGATATTCAATGTCTTTATCTCGTGTCTCTGTCTCTTACCTCCCGAACCTTCTGGAGATCTGATTGATCCAGTCTCCTCCAGAGAGAATCTGTTATAGAGACTCCCAGCCATAGTACAATCCATCTCTTTCTCTTAAACCTGCCTCTCACTCTCATATACTTGCGTTCCTTCCCTCTTTTCCGTTCCTTCACTTTTTTCACCTCTTTGACGTCAGCATCAGTTACCAGAAAGTCCCCCCCACACACACACACATTCTGTTTTACTCATTTGTTCCTAAATCTTTCATTCCTTCCACCGTTCCCTTCCTGTCTTGTAACACCTCAGATTTCCTTCTTTCCTTTTCTGTCACCCCTCTTCCTGTAATTTCACAAAGGCAGTTTGAAACCACTGAGCATTTGAGCATTCTGTCTCCTAAAATTCTTCTAACTGTAACAGCAAAGATTCCAGATACACAGGTTCCCAGAGAAATTTTTCCCTCCTCCCAATTACTCCCTCTCAGCTGCTGAAGCTTGTGTCTGCCTCAATGCCTGACAGCCTCACTGAGAAGAGCTAAACACAGCTGAAATCTGGATGAGAGACCTAACGAGAGGAGACCAGGAAGACAAAATGTCTCAGAGGAAATGAAGAGTAAAGAGGAAATTCCAACAGTGGCCACCTAATCAATCCATATTATGTGAACACAGACTTTTATTCTATATTATTTTGCAATCATCACATCTGTGACCACAATATGTTCTATATCACAAATGAACTCCAACATGTATTGATTTCTGACCAAAAAATGTGTAGAGATTATTGAATTGCTGTTCTTCTGAAAAGAAGGCATTGATAAATAAAGTGGACAAACAAATGACTTTTCACTATGACTTAATTCACTGCAATCAAATGTATTTACTTTACAGATACATTCCTAGACAAATAACTTGAAAATTATGGGAGTGGCATTTATCAGAGAAAGTAAAGTCACGTACTACAGTAATGTCAAGTACTAATGCTAGACTGTAAGTTATGATAAGAGGAGAGTTCAGGAATTAGGGGTGAACAATGAATTTAAGTTCAGTCATGACAATTCTCTGAATAAATTTAAGGTGTGTCAGTATACGTGGATATGACAAGTTGGTAGGTTTGGTCTTGGTGGACTAGTTCTGATTATGCTGCTGCTGCAGTGCAAGTATGAAGACTTGCTACTGTTAAGAACATACACAGACATGCTGTGTTGAGCATGTAAGTCATGATGCTGCTGCACATTTAGACATACTGTACATAAAATCCCCTTGAGTAGATCTAGACAACTGGTGCTGGAGAGGTGGAGGGTTTGAGAGAAAAAACTCTTATAGTGCGCTGCAGTGAAACCGCTTTACCTGCAAACAACTGAGGCAATTTACATGTTAGACAAAGAGAGAGTACTTAAGTTGATTGGCTAAAAGATCATGGGCTCTATTTTTGTGACTGCGCTAGGCACAGGGACACGCAACGACCTTGTGCTATGTCTTATCCAATTTTTGCGCAATTTACGTGCAAGCGCAATGTGCAAGTGTGCGTGGGTGGGAGTGCTTGCACTATCTGTGGGCATATGCATGCAAACTGTGGGTGAATTGTATGTTAATGAGGTGACGCAAACTGTAATTTGCTATTTTCCTAATAAATAGGTCAATTCGCTATGACCTCTGAGAACCACGTTTATTATTGGTGCAAAGTTAGACAAGATTCTGCACACTACATAAGAACGGACATAAAGTTCAATGTGCAATGCTTATTCAAGTAAATGATGACTCTTCTAAATATATACTGTGTAAATGATGTAAGTAAATTGCTTTTTTTATTTTTAATGCACTTATTAAAATGTCAGACCTAATGGAATACTTTGAGCTACTGAATTGCACATACACACACACACACACAATTGAAAAGTAAAATGTGTCATTTCTGCACCACTAGAGAAATCAAAGAGAACTGCAAAAATATTTCAAAACTCTCCTGTATGACATTGTACATGACCAAACAGGTAGTCCCAATATAAACTCATGCCATTGGCTGAGCCAGTGTTGCTATTTCTCACAATTCCATTAAGTGCCACTAGTGGTACAGAACATAAACACTTCACCTTCACCTATAGTGCCATGATATTAATCACATATCAATATTTGCAGAGAAAGCCCCCCAAATAAAAAATAACTCAATATGTAAAAATTAAACCACTGTTACTCTTTGGATGTTTTTGACTGATTTGACATCTGTTTTTTGTTTTATTAAATAGTTTCCTTCATTGGAGCGATCCAAGGCTTAGTGATTTTTCTTTCACTTGCAATCTGAACACAGAAAAAATGGACTTGATCCAATGAGTCTAAAGCCAAGCACACACTACACGTCAGCACCCTCGACTCACAGTCTTTTGTTTTCGTCATGATGGTGCGCACACTACACGACTGATCGCAGACTAGGTGTATCAACTACATGACTATTCATCCCCGAATGAGGCCCTGTGTGTACAGCTGGTGAAGATGCATTTTGGGTTATCTGATCACAAGTGGATAAGCAAGACACATCACAGTTACACCTGGTTGTCCCTTTTGACCACTTGTGTTCAGATTTCGAGGGGAGAGTCTCTGATTGTATGTCATGACCACACAAATCAATCATTACTTCAGTGTATTACTGAATGATGATAAAGTGCAAAAAAGTCAAATCAGAAAACGAAAGCACTACATGCATTTTCGACCACTTTTGACCACCTCTAAATGAGCTGACCCCGTTATAGCTGTCTTCAAACGGATCACCCAAAACAAGTTTAAATGACGATCACGAAATGTATTCAAAAACTTGTGCACATACAGTATAGGGTATTTTGTTCGTAATTACATGTCAACAAACATTAAAGAATGGCTCGCACTTGTTTTTTGCACTGATTTGCACAGAAGAGAATGAATAAGAAATGCTTTATTTTCTAAACGTGTCTACACGTTACAGCTAAATTGTAGTCCAGCAATGTCCATAATAATCCAATGATATTGACTCAAGTGACTGTCAAGGAGATGCAGTATGACACGTGGTGGAGTGTGTGGACGTTCAGTGAAGCACACACATTTAATCCCTGTTTGTTGTGGAGTTTCTGTACAAAAGGCTGACTGACTGGTTCTAGTTCTCACTGACTTCTGATTTTCCCTCCTCATAATTTCACAGCAGCCTTTAGTGGACTGAAAAAGTTGTGGACTGGTAACAGACTCTAAAATATGTTCAGTAAATCATTAAGACAACACTTCTTACCTGAGTCAGAGCTGGCAGATGCAACCGGCATTTTCCTTTTCTTGAGAGTCTGTGATCGTACCAGATGAGTTTGAAGCTAACTACTGCAAAGAGAGAGAGAGGTTCTGTGTGAAAACAACTTTTATCACATGGTCAACTCAAGCATTTACCCCAAATCCACCTCTGCATGCTGTAATAAATTATTATTCACCTGTGGGAAAGAAAAAGCACAAATGAGATGTCTTTAATGTTTCAATTCATTCACCTAGAGACAGCAATGAGATTAAATGTAGAGCAAATAGTTCTCCTGACAGGGTTCCCACACCTTTTGACCAATACATTTGTATGGCTTTTCAAGTTGTTCATGCATACTGGATAAGGATTTTTAGAAATCATTTTATAGAGATGCTTTCACAAAGAGCAATTCCTGGGCAATTCATTATTTAAGAGCTGAATGGCCAAAAAAATCATATTCACTATAGAAATTTCCATGACCTTTTAAGACTTGATTATTTTCGGGGGAGTCACGTGACGCTATGTAAGGGCTGATCGCTTGAAGGTGAGCTCTGCTTAAACTTTGCTACAATTATCATTTTAAGCAATATTAACCAGTGAGAACCATAATAGTTTTGTTTGTTAAACTGTGCCGGGAGTGCAAGATGTCGAAAGATTTGAAATCGTCGGCCTGTGGGGACATTAAAAAGCACTTACACTGGCGGCCAAATGTTTGGAATAACATACAGATTTTGTTCTTATGGAAAGAAATTGGTACTTTTATTCACCAAAGTGACATTCAACTGATCACAATGTATAGTCAGGACATTAATACCGTGAAAAATTACTATTACAATTTGAAAAAAATTAAACTACTTCAAAGAGTTCTCATCAAAAAATCCTCCACGTGCAGCAATGACAGCTTTGCAGATCCTTGGCATTCTAGCTGTCAGTTTGTACAGATACTCAGGTGACATTTAACCACATGCTTCCTGTCTTGTCGGGCACTTCTCACACACCTTACAGTCTAGCTGATCCCACAAAAGCTCAATGGGGTTAAGATCCATAACACTCTTTTCCAATTATCTGTTGTCCAATGTCTGTGTTTCTTTGCCCACTCTAACATTTTCTTTTTGTTTTTCTGTTTCAAAAGTGGCTTTTTCTTTGCAATTCTTCCCGTAAGGCCTGCACCCCTGAGTCTTCTCTTTACTGTTGTACATGAAACTGGTGTTGAACGGGTAGAATTCAATGAAGCTGTCAGCTGAGGACATGTGAGGCGTCTATTTCTCAAACTAGAGACTCTGATGTACTTATCCTCTTGTTTAGTTGTACATCTGGCCTTCCACATCTCTTTCTGTCCTTGTTAGAGACAGTTGTCCTTTGTCTTTGAAGACTGTTGTGTAAACCTTTGTATGAAATCTTCAGTTTTTTGGCATTTTCAAGCATTGTATAGCCTTCATTCCTCAAAACAATGATTGACTGATGAGTTTCTAGAGAAAGCTGTTTCTTTTTTGCCATTTTTGACCTAATATTGACCTTAAGACATGCCAGTCAATTGCATACTGTGGCAACTCAAAAACAAACACAAAGACAATGTTAAGTTTAATTTAATGAACCAAATAGCTTTCAGCTGTGTTTGATATAATGGCAAGTGATTTTCTAGTACCAAATTAGCAATTTAGCATGATTACTCAAGGATAAGGTGTTGGAGTGATGGCTGCTGGAAATGGGGCCTGTCTAGATTTGATCAAAAATGACATTTTTCAAACAGTGATGGTACTGTTTTTTACATCAGTAATGACCTGACTATACTTTGTGATCAGTTGAATGCCACTTTCGTGAATTAAAGTACCAATTTCCTTCTGAAACAGCAAAATCTGTACATTATTCCAAACTTTTGGCCGCCAGTGTACGTTCTCACACAGCGAACCACTCGCAGGATCAAGATGGCAGGGGTCCAGTTGATAATGACAGCGAGCCTCATGATGTAGGTCGGAATATCTCAAACATTTATGCAGCACTAACAAAAAGCTTGACTGATATGGAGGGCCTCGTGGAAATACGTCGAGCGATCACGTCTATGGAGGCAAAACTTTCCACCTTGATCACAAGAATGGACGAGGTTGAGAAGCGAATCGAGTCTCTGGAGTTGGCCGAAAGAGAGCTGCAGGCTAACCCGCCATCCACCAAAGCTGATGTGGATAAACTAGAGGATATGAAAAATCGGAGCAGACGTAATAATGTGTGTTTCGTTGGAATCCCAGAGGGAAAGGAAGGTCAAGATATAGTGAGGTTTTTGAATGGGTTTGTTTCGAATTTGATCGACAATGCGTGTTGTCAGCTCAAAATTGAGCGCACGCTAAGAGTTTTTGGTCAGCTTCCTTGGGCGGGTGACAGACTCCGATCTATCATAGCAAGATTCTTGCGGTCAGCTGACAGAGACTTTGTTCTATGAGTGGCGAAGAATAAAGGCAAGTTGTGTGGGGAGGACCACAACATCATGGTTTTTCTGGACTTTGATAAAGGTGCGCAAAAGAAACGGGATGGATTCAAGGAGTGTAAGAAATTATTGCACCATCAGAAGGTAAGCTTCACAATGCTGTATCCTGCTAAGCTGAGAATTGACGGCAACGATGGACGCAAGATTTTTACATGCCCACGACAAGCTATGGCCTTCATTAAATCAATGGAGTGAGTGGGTAATTTTGCCTGCAATCGATCAACAATACAGACTACACATCATGCATTTTGCTGACACAGCCTGAGAGGGTTTGTTGTTCTGCTGCCTGCCCACTGGCTCCTGTCTGACTCTCTTTTTTTTTCCTTTCTGTTTTTCCCCCCTTTGTTAACTTGCTGTTGAGCTCATTTGCTCACGTTGTGGGTTCGATGTTATTGTTTACTGGGGCCTATTTCATTTTTTTATTTTTTCATTTTATTGAACATATTTATGTACAATTTAATGGCACTGATTATGTAAAGAAAAAAATAATAATTTTATATATATATATATATATATATATATATATATATATAGATAGATAGATAGATACACACACATATATACAGTATGTAAAAATCACTGGACTTGAGCTATCTGGTAGCAACAGTGTCACAGAAGTCTCGTGAGCATGCATGGAACATCAGATTTCAGTTGGGACTGTTATGCGTGAGGCTGATGCGCATTTTCTTCTGTTCTGTGGGTTTTTAAGGATGTTATGGTTACATCAATGTTGGATAGTGGTCTATATAATTTAGCCTTGGGTACATAATTTTTTTTGCATGTCAATATGTCACTTTAATAAAGGTAAAATGTTAATGGGCTGGGGCACCCTATAAAAAGAATGAAGGTTGTATCTTTTCTTAAGCGTAAAATTTGATATAGTGTTCCTTCAAGAAACGCACCTTTCTTCACAGGAATCTGAAAAACTTGGCAGGGCCAGGGGGTGGGCATGTGTTTTGTAGTGTTGGTTCGAGTAAGAGCAGGGGAGTCATCACACTGATAAGCATTTACAATTAAAATGTCTCAAACAGATTAAAGATAATTTAGGAAGAATAATTATTGTTTTGGCTGAAATAAAGGGGCAAAATGTGATTTTGGCTAATATTTATGCACCCAATGCTGATGATCAGAACTTTTTTATAGATCTTGAGGGAAAACTACAAGCAGCTGGGATCCTTCATGAGATGGTTTTGGGTGGAGACTTCAATTTTTTAATGGATCTGGTCCTTGATCATAGTGATGCAAAGGTGTGAAGACCCCTTAGAGCAGGGGTAGGCAACTATTTTGGTCTTTAAGTAGTGCATAGGGGGCCACATTGATTTGATTTTTGTATCTTTTCAGCCCAGATATAGTTGTGTACTCAATTTTATGAAGTGTATATGTGACTAATGGGACTATTCTGCAATTGCCTAAAGCATTGTATTGCTCTACAAAGGTAGATACATTTCTATAAGGCATTAAAAAACTGAATAAAGGCTGATCTTATTATAAATGATTTATTTTACCATCTCTACTTCACTGTTAATTTATTATTCAATTTAACACTCTCTACATCAGTGTTCTGTTTTAATAAAAAAAAAAAATTAAAAAAAAAGAAATAGAAAATTACACAGCTTTTAACATTTCAACATTTCTAAACTGCACAAATAAAAAATACATGTACATATTCGTCTATCGCTTGCTTTTGCTCGCGTCAATGATTACCCCTCAATGTGTCAATGATGCCGAGATCTACTTTTATATTTAATTACATCACTGAGAATGTTTACCTGCAAAATTAGTAGCACCAAACATCACAAGCAGCCTCAAGAATGGACAAAGAGTGGCCATATAACACTTTTCCTTGAGCAGAATATTGCACTAGAGATCGCTACATTTGTTCAAAGGGAAAAGTGAGAGCTTGCCAGTTGGCACAAAATAAGTATAACCTTAGGCAGAATATTTCCAATTTGCACAAGAATAAATCTCAATTTGGGGGTGTTGCATCTCTTATCTGGCAACCCTGAGCATGTTAAATGCTTATGGAGGCGCGTCAGGTCCCAATGCAAGATAACTGAAATATCTGATGAAAAAAAAATGCTTTTAGGATAAATGAGCCGCGGGCCACATTAAACCATGTAGAGGGCCGGATCTGGCCCACGGGCTGTAAGTTGCCCAGGTTTGCTTCAGAGCAACATTGACACTACAGAGGATGTGTAAAAAAAATCTTGGTCTTACAGACATTTGGGAACTTCTGAATCCATCTGGGAGAGACTACACCTTTTTTTCATCAGTTCATCTAGATTGTTTAGGCTTGGTTTAAAAGACACACCTACCTGCTGGCGATAAAAATGTTAATAGCAAAGACTTTATTATTTTCCAGGCCTGGAAATCACAATTTAAAAATCCCTGATATTCTATACTGTATGTCAACAATTGTTTCTCTTTTTTTTTATTTTTTTTTATCCAAAGGCATTTTAGGAGACACATCTAAAACGGAGCTGATACCTAAATGTAACATTAAGAACTCCATTAAGTCTCATGAGCTATGATACTTATCTCTGAGAAATAAAACTTTCATCTGGGTATTTAGTTGAAGTATAAACCATGAAATTTCAGGCTACATCCATTAGCTAATGAACATGAATGGATCAACAATTTGACTGAATGCTAACAAACATTTACATTTATTCATTTGGCAGGCACTTTTATAAAAATCAACTTAAGGTGCATAGGTACAGTATACATCAACATATACATTTTATCAGTATGTGTGCTCCCAAGGATTCAAACCCATGACTTTGGTGTTGGTTTTGCCATGCTCTACAAGTTGAGCAAAAAGAAAAGCCAGAAACGTGCTTTATCTGACTTGTGATCCTGAAGTTTCAGGGATCTGTAGCTACATTAAAACAAAAGATATAAATTATGGAGAAATAAGAAGAGGATATGACAGTGTAGAAATGGAAATGCAGGGACTGAGTTTAGATTTTGCACCAAGATTAGATGTGGTTCTCAAATTCCTTAGCACAATGACCTATTTCTCAAGAAAATAGCAAACTGCCACTTCATTAACAAACAATACAACCAGAGTTTGCACGCATACACCCACAGATAGCGCAAACACTCCCACCCACACCAACTTGTGCTTTGTGCTGACATGAAAATTGCGCTTAGAATTTGCGGTCTCACGAAAATTGGATAAGATGTGGCGCACAGTCATTGCGCTTAGAGCGCCTAGCATGGTCACGAATATAGAGCCCTTAGGTTTGAATATGAGGACAGTATATAATAAATTATATAATTTGTTGGAAGGTACATTTATAGGAACATTTATTTTTTTGTACACAGTAAAAAAGGTAAATACTTTCTACAATTACACATAAACAGAACTCGTTACAGCATGTTGTCTCTTTCTGTCTCCCGGTAAAGTTGAGAGAATTCACTGTCCATGTGGAAAAAAACAAATATGTGACACCTTATAAACACAGAAAAATTTAGCAGCTCTTTCAGACGATTTTAGCTCTGAGCTGCACACCTGGATACATACACAGTTTAACAACACTTCTTATTGGGGGATTTAAAGGCACTATCTAACACATTTACACACACAGTGTTAAATATAGCTCTCACTGAAGCTGTTAAACTCTGACTGTGCATATCAGCAAGGTTTGCGTATCCCAGCTGAATGTTTGTGTGTGTGTGTGTGTGTGTGTGTGTGTGTGTGTGTGTCAGGGGCGGATTATGACTAGCAAGGGCCCCATGGCCAATGTTCTTTTATTTAAAACTATTTTAAACTTTCAGACAAGGTTTTGTCTGACCAACATTATAGTTTGTCTCAACAACTTTTATGTATCTAGTTTAATCAATGCTTTTGAACCACAAAGTAAAATATCAATATTTTCTTTTTCCCAACCACCTAGGCCAAGTTATTTTTTGTAATGTAGGGCAAACATGCAGTTACAGCAATGAATATTATAATAAACGTTTTGTTCGACAGCACTTTTATACAAAGAATAAAGCTTATAAAGCCTAACATATGAAATAATTTTTAAACCAGTTAAAACCTATTTTTCTATAAAATAATAAAATTTTAAGCACGTTGCTTGAATTCAATAACTTCTCATTTTGAAATATCAGTAACAAGATAAACGTTATTGTTAATTTTACTTTATCAAAATCAGCAAAGATTTCACATAAAAAAGATGCGTGCATCAAAATATGAAGGTAACTATTTTGGAAATTATTTTACAAGGTCTTGTACTTCCAGAAGAGCATGGAAACTTTTACCAGGCAGCATTATAAGATTAAAGAGTGGCTCAAAAAATTTAATTAGAAACAGGAAGGCAAAAGGGTCCTATAAGAGGGCTGGGGGCCCTCACAGTCACAGGGCCCTGTTGAAGGGCCCTTGTATAAGCTGTGGGGTCCACATATTTAAGCATATACAAACATGTATTTTCAAAGTTGATGGGCCGTGAGACCTTGCAGCCCAGGGCCCCTGGTAGTCAAGGGCCCCTGGGCACTGGCCCTATTGGCACGGTCCATATTTCACCTATGGTGTGTGTGTGTGTGTGTTTGTGTGTGTTGGTTTTTGTGGTTTACAAGGACATTTTTTAGGTTGCACACTAGCAATTACAAGGGTATTATGCTATAAATGTGGTTTATGAGGACACCCCTAGTGTCCCTGTAATTCAAACAGCTTTAAAAACATACTTAATGTTTTTTTGAAAATGTTAAAATTCCAAAAGGTTTCTGTAAGGGTTAAGATTAGGGGTAAGGTTAGGGTTAGGGGATGTATATAGTTTGTACAGTATAAAAATCATTATGTCTATGGAGAGTCATCGTAATGACAGGAATACCAGCGTGTGTGTTTGTGTTTGTGTGTGTTTGTTTGTTAACGGTCCAATGCTCTTTAGCAGTCTCTTTAGCTTATTTTCAAAATCAAACCTTGAACACAGGAACATGGCAGCATTAGGGCAGGGAAATTGCTAACATGGTAACGCAGGGATTCTGGAGACCATGAGTACAGTGCAATATTAATGATACCATATCAAAACATAGATTAAGACATTCAAGACAAATAAGATATTAAAACACTCATCCTCCACAATATTAATGGGCCAGCAGGCTGTGGCTATCCACTGTACCTCCCTGTTATTAAGTACACAGCCATTGTGAAGCCATATTCACATGATTTGCATCAGGGTGTCGCTTTGACTTTGATCTCCACATGAAAACACTGCAGAGAATGGCTGAGTTCAGATTGGCAAACTACACATACTACTCTTACTGATTCTGCTATATCAATGCAAGCTGCGTTCATTAATTTTAGTCCATTCTCCTAAAATGGAACATATGCAACCTCGTCACTCTCTCACAAGTTTGGAAAAACCCTGCATTACACCAGTGACCCACAGTGCAATGACAACCATGCAGCTTGTAGGTGGCAGCTTTGAGCACCCCATAATGACACGAGGCTTAAATCCTACATTTAAACCTGACTTCTTAAAATAACAGCCTTACACTGATAATTCTGAAACAATAGTATACTGAATTATCTACATTTTAGAAGATATTTTGTTGTGAATTCTTCATGCTTTAGAGACTGATATTAATTGTATGTGTTTTAGAGAAAATTTAGGATGACTGAGTTCAGAATTGCATTCTACCCATCCTACTCATACTAATTTTGCCATATCTGTCTATGGCAGAAACAGCAAAAGTAGTATGGTAGTATGCAATTCCGAACTCAGCCAATATGGCATTACATATAGCGGTGTCGTGTTTATGTGTTTTTTTTTTTTTCATGTTAATGTTTTCATGTTGTCACGTCTGCTTCGTCATACCATTCTACCATGTCTGCCTTATGCATGTGTTTTGTTCATATTGGTTCCTTGGTTTATTAGTTCTATCTTTTCATTGGTTCATGTTTCATTATCTTGTTAACCTGTTTATTAATTCTGCCACTTCATTGATTGTCTTGTTACATTGTTATCAGTTCTAATTTGTCATTGGTTCTTGGTTTATTAGTCTTGTCACCTTGTTATTAGTTGTCTCGTCATTGGATGTCTTGTTATGGTGTTACATTTTGGCTTGTATTGAAGCCCTTTTGTTTGCCTTTGTCTTTGTTGAGTATTGTTGATTGTAATGTTGAAGTCATGTCTTTGTCAAGTCAAGGTATCGCTTTGTCAAGTCTTTGTTTTGTTCTTGCTTTTGTTTTGTTTATAATAAACTGCACTTAGGTTCTTCACCTTGTCCTCTCTTGCTCCTGTGCTGTTTGCCTGCCTCAACATTACAAGTGCATTATGTCCACGGCATATTCACAACTCGATATACGTAGTTTTACTAGCACATCACTTTTCAAGTTTGCCTGTGCATGCACTTGCTTCATTGTCTGTGCAGACGGAAGTATATTTTTATTTTTATTGCTTTAGAGAAAATATGTTACAGAACATAAACATACAGGGGGTACATAAGAAAGAAAAGGGATTTGGTTTGAATTAAAGATACCTTGCTTTTGGTATTGCTGATGGTATTTGTCCATCATACAACAAAGATGTATAATATTTAATTCCTTATCTGTTTCATAATCATGAAAAAGAATAATTGTGATAGAAAAAATAACCATCTAGTAAACTGTAAGAAATAAAGATGAAATATGAGTCAAAAATTGAGTATGGACAAAAATAAAACAAGTGGGGAACGGTTTCCTCTTCCAAATAAAAAGAACACATCTGGGAAATGATATCATTAAATATTCAAGTATTTATTACAGGGCTAATAATGATGAGTAATTTTGAAATTAACCTCTTACATTTTGTTATGAAATAAAACATTTCTGGTAACTGACCACATCTTCTGAAAATGAACAGGGAATAGAATTAACAATTTGCTATAGGCTTTTGGAATATTACTATTATTAGCAGAAATAGCATTTCTTATGAAACAGTTAGTACATTTAAGACTCAAAATTAGTGGTCGACCGATATATCGCTGAGGCCAATAAATTGGCCGATATTCTGACTTTTATAATTATCGGCATCGGCCAATAAATTTTCCAGTTTGGCCTATTTTTTATTTATTTTTTTTGAGGGTGCCGAAAATCGGCAGCTTGCACGTGATGCGACTGAGACCTGTAAACGACCAGTCACGGTTAGTTTTGTTCCGTGCCATCGTGTTACTACAATAATAGACCGGTGTGCAACACAGTGTCATTTGAACGGTCCACATATCAGAGTCGCGGCACGCGTTTGAGCTCATAATGTTAAAGTGCTCACCTGTTTCATTCTCTCTCTCTCTCCTCAACAGTTCCCTGTAACTTTTAACTGTCTTGTCTAATGATAAAAAGGCAAATATCAATAAAACTAATATCATATACCGTCTGCAAATATGTGCATATCTCGTTTAAACAGATGTAATAAACCAACCTCACAAAACTTCAGCAGATCCAGCATCCTGTGGGACTCATTTATTTACCTCTAAAGCACGTATACTAACAGCCTCTCATCAACAGTTCCCTGTAACATTTCTAATGATAAAAGGCAAATATCAAAAAATTATATTATATACCGTCTGTTAATATGTGCATATCTCGTTTAAACAGATGTAATTCACGAAGCTCACAAAAATCCAGCATTTTCTTCCCGTCGAGCGCTCATCTAACATATTCTTCTGAAGTGCAAAAACTTCAGTATCAGGATCAAAAGTTCCTCTGATTCACAAATCATGACGGTCAATCCGTAACAATCCAAGTAGGAGATCCAGGCCGTTTAAACTGTCAGGAGATTGATGCTTCTTGCGGTTGATCCGCAAAAGCGCATGTGTGTAACTTCAAGGCTGCATCTGAAACCAGGAAAATGTTGACTCCGGAGGCTGTATACGGAGGTAGGATGAAAATAAGGTGCTTTTCAAACTGTTCAGAGACCAGTTTCCTTAAGAGTTCCATTCATTCAAAACAGCTGTCAGTCTGGAGATCGGCAACGGCCATTAAAAACCCCATATCGGTCGACCACTACTAAAAATACTAATCTCTTGAATAGATGGTAGAGGAATATTTCAGTTCATATCACAGTACAATTTGTAAGATTTTACTTTTTAATTTTTAAGTCCTGTCTATCAACCTTTACTCCACATTTTCTTACAAAATCTTCATATTAAGTGTATTTCCCTATCTGTCACTCACTCAACGTTGTGTGGATGTAGTGACACTAGGGGTCACTCTTGGGAGCCCGAGACACCTCTGGTCTTTGATAAAAGGCCAATGAAAATTGGCGAGTGGTATTTGCATGCTACTCCCCCGGACATACGGGTATAAAAGGAGCTGGTATGCAACCACTCATTCAGATTTTCTCTTCGGAGCCGAACGGTCATGCTCATTGAGCTGAATACTACTGTTCATTCACCTCTGCTGGATCTGACGGCGCATTTCAGCGGCTTCTCCTTCCTCTGCACTGGTGCACTGCAGAGAACGCCCCTGGGCGCTTCGGCAGAAAAACTAGACGGCAGTTCACATACCGCCAGTTCACGTGACACAGTTCAGCCAATTGTGGTGTTTCGTATAGGGACCCCTAGTGTCACTACATCGACACAACGTCGAGTGAGTGACAGATAGGGAACGTCATGGTTACTTGTGTAACCTCCGTTCCCTGATGGAGGGAACGAGACGTTGTGTCCCTCCTGCCACAACGCTGAACTACCCGCTGAAATGGCCGGACCTTATATCGGCTCCTCAGAATAAAACCTGAATGACTTTCAGGTTTCCACTGATACACTTTTTAAGCCAATTAATTTTAAAAATCTGGTTTACAGCATTTATACCTCCTGCATATGGCCTTATAAGAGATTTCCTATTAATGCACTCAACCTTGTTTTTCCATATGATTTTAAAAAGAAGCAAATCAATAGCTTTACAAATAATAGAGTCAACAAAAAGAGATATAGCAGGATAAACAGATGTAAGTAAGCTGTATAACATTTATGCTGTCGTTCCTGTGTATATATATAGGCTATCTGCAAGTGCACTCTTTTGTAATGCTGCCTTCACGTGCTATCGGAATTATCATAAATATGAGCTTCCCACTCGGAAGTTGCACATGAACGAAACCTCAAGTCATAATTACGACTGGGAAACTCAGAGATTATTTTGATATCCAAGTTTCCGAGATGGAAGGAGTCCTAAACTTTCAACATGGTGGAGGAGAGAACAGTTTCTGTAGTGAATGACAGGTTTTGTTAATTTTTCTAAATACAGCTAATTGTTAGTGATTGCTGTTTTGGTCATATTCATTTATGTATATCAGCAACCATTCTTTGCATGTCGTACATATTTACACTATGAAAATAGCTTGTATTTGACCAAAATTCCATTATCATCCGAAAGCTAACTGAGTAATATGTATTATGGTGTCAAAATAAAAGTTCCTCAAGAAATATGTATGAATGAACCAGGCGTCGTCCACGTTTCCTGTTCTTTCCGACAATAAAGCTCTGGAACACGACGTACTCATAATTACCACTTCAGAAATGGGAAATAGAATAATTCCGATAGCACATGAAGGCAGCATAAGTCATTAAATATATTCATTGATGTTATTATTGGTTATATTAGCTATAATTAATAACAACGAACAAAGAATCTTCACTTCTATGTATTTTATTTTGTTTCAGAAACGAATTATCTTTTATGTGCAGGTCTTTACCTTAACCTTACCTTAGAGCTGGAGCCCTGAAGTGGTAAATAAATTAGGTACCATCTCAAACGGGGCAATCCACAACATTCAGCACTTTCATTGTATTATTTGAATCAACCATATTCTTTCTAGATGTTACTCCTCTTCTAAAAATGTTTTATTGAATTGCATGGTATGCCATTTTTTTCCCCCCTTTTGCTCTAATGTGAAGACAATAATTTCACAAGTTAAATGCTAAAGAATTTAAAAACCTTAGGATCCCGTAGAAGCTAATAAACCACAGCAATGTTACGCAACATACATGACAGTACTAGTGTTTGCTGCCTCACAGAAATGTCAACATACCCCAGGCAGAGCACATATCATATTTAAGGTTTGCCGTTTAAATGACATTTTCTGTTGGTTAAGAATACTATGTTACAGGTAGTGACAGTTTTTGATTATTTTTGTTTGACTTTAATGTGAGTGATTTTATCATTAGAAGATCTACAGGGTGGGCCAAAATTTTTTTTCAAACTATGCTCGTATCTTAAAAATGCATAAAGGCGTTTGCACGATTTTTAGCGTACTTCTACGACTTTTTGTAATCCAGCAAAATAACATCAATGTGGCATCATAGTGAGCAAAAAATTGCTACAAATAAATAAATATGTAAACTGTTTGCCCCCAAAAAATGGGGCCACATGGCAAAAGAGAAGCACCTAAGTTTCCTGCCATTGAAAACTTAGCTAAACATTTGTATTTTATTTGTATTTAAGTTGTTGCTCACGATGCATCACAGTAACAAAGGAATGAAACTGGAATTCTTTCTGGGATCAAATGTAAAGTAATGTAATTAAAGTAATGAAGGCTTATGCAATGGAATACTAGCATAATGAGTAGGACACACAGTAGCCTATACTACCTACTACTTTTAAAAAATAGTATACAAAATAGTGTGCAATATGCAACAATACCCCAGTAGCAGAACAGTAGCATAGTACATTGTTGTCACATGACCTCATTATGTTTGTCACATGTTAGCTCTGCTCCAAAACCTATAGTGAGCTGCCTAGCTGCCTACTGCTATCTTCTAAGGCAGCATACTAACCATCATGGATTCTATTAAAGGTGCTGTTAAGTGAGTTTAGCCATTCTAACTTCCACAAGACTGAGCTGTTGTATTAGCCACGCCCCCTCTTTCCAAAACCCTGCACATCAAAGATACCTTTGAGACCGACACCGAGCAGAATTGCATCATTAGTAAGTGTTCCCACAATTGTCAAACACAACAGTAGCAAAATAGTACCCTCAAATGACAACTATTATGAATCTGAATACTTTATTAAGTCTCAATGATCCGGTTCAACTTCAACACTATGAGAAAGCGTTGATGACCACGGCCCGCAGACACATTTTTGTTTGCTGTTTACAGAGTCTAGTGCTGTCACAGAGACTGGTGAGATATCTCAGGACACTTATTTCAGTGATATCTTTCAGGAGTGGGAACATTTTCTGCATACCATTACATAAACAATCACTTACAGCGCAATTAAGTGACTGATTTGGAACACATTAAATAGGTAGTAACACTATAAACTCACTCGAAACACACAAGAGCCCTGAGTGCAGAATAGAGTTTGATGTTGCTAAGCTAATGTGCTACATACTCTAATAAATGATAAAGCTACGACTGTAACCATGGTTCCCTGAAAGGAGGAAATGAAACGCTGCACCACTTTAGCTGACGGTAGGGGTTATCTACGCAGGTGTAACCAATCTCTGAAACTCTTTAAAATCCCGCCAGTATTAATTGGCAGATAGCACTTTGTGCTCCGCCTCCCTCGTGCATCATCGGGCGTATATATGGCTACACACAATCTCCTCAGAATATTCCACTAATGGGTACAGAGCGATACTCGGCCCTTGTAGCAAAGATTCAGCAGCATGGCCAACTTATGCAACATTTCATTCCCTCCTTTCAAGGAACCATGGTTACAGTCATAACCTTATCGTTCCCTTTCAAGTTCTCATTTCAACGCTGCGTCACTTTATCTGATGCTAGGGGAATGATTTGCATGCACAATGATGCCTACAAGCCAATTGGGTAGTTAAAGACACCAACAGAGTCTCCTTTTTGTATCATAATAAGAAGGGAGGAGGAAAAATTATGAATGGATGGTTATACATGGTTGGGAACCACTGTGCTAGGGGAAGCCCAACCTGCAGCTAGGCAGGTGTCTTCAAGGGAAACACCATTAGAAAATGCCCATGATGAGGCCATGCCTCTAGTGGAGTGAGCTTTAACTCCAATAGGGCACTGTATGCCTTGGAAGTCATATGCAAGCACAAGACGTAGACAAAGAGCTGACCCGAAAGTCTCATTTGCCTCTTACGATCGAAATATGCATGCAGTGCCCTTATGGGACACAGTGTATGCAGCCTCTCTGCTTCGTCCAAAGAAAACAGAGGAGGGGGAAAAGCCTGAAGGGCAATTACCCGTGTCCTGAAGGGAGCGGTCAAATCTTCTGGCATGTAGCCTTCCTTGGGTCCAAGAATGGCTTTTAACAAGCCTGGTCCAAACTCTAAACAGAAGTCTTTGACTGACAGCGCTTGAAGGTCTCCGACACATTTCACTGAAGCCAAAGCAAGAAGCACCGTAGTCTTTAATGAGAGTATGTGTAAACTCACTGTATCCAATGGCTCGAACGGCGGGCCTGTGAGTGCTTTTAACACAAGCGCAAAGTCCCAAACTGGCACAGTAATGGGGTGAGAAGGTCTAAACCACTGACTACTGACAGACTGCCCAATGGCAGTTGCTATGGCAGCGACATATACTTTGAGCATAGATGCATCCTGCTGGCCATTTGTGTCTCCGGGGATGCAAAAAGATCTATTTTAGCTTCCCCGAATAGATCCCATATCATCAGAACTGTCTGAGGATGAAGTCTCCATTCTCATTGTATAACGCCCTGTCACAAGAGCAAATTTGCATTGCGGTTTATGTAACCCAGAATGTGCATTGCACGTATTGATAGGAGCTGTTTCTCACACCAAAAGAAGAAGCTGATGCAGCAATTTATGTTCGACACAACCGCTGTGCTGTCGGTCCTATTAAGGACATGAAAACACTGGACGGCTGACCGGAAAGCATCAGTGCTAGAAATACAGTGAGTAGTTCCAGACAATTTATGTGCCAGGTCTTTTGAGCACCTATCCATGTGCCAAGGGCTGGGCGTCCATCTCACCAGCCTGTATTCAAAGTATCCACCGTGACCAGTTTGCATCTGGATATTTGACAGTGTGCCACGCCCATCTGCAGAACATGGCCGTTATCCAAATGGTTAACTCGGCTAGACAACAGCATGATTCCACAAGACGTAAGCGACCATGTCACCATAGATTATGAGGCACCTTCGATCTAAGCCAGTGCTGAAGAGGTCTCATCCACAGTAGCCCTAGCGGAGTGAGGCCAAAGGCCCGTTTCCCAGCTTGAAAGTGTTCAAAACCGAAGAATGGAATGAACACATTCTTCTGTCAGGTGCACCAGCATAGAGACTGAGTCGAGATTCATTCACAGGAATGAGATCTGGTGGCAGGGCATTAACACGCTCTTCGATCAGTTGACTTTGAGTCCCAAATGCTTCAATTGTGCAAGTAACAGGTCTCTGTGTTTGCATTGTTTACATTGCAGCCTTGCCCCTGAAGGGCAGGACTATGAACTGGTAAGCAGTCCCCTCAAAGGCAAATTTTAAGAATGGCCTGTGATGAGGGGCTATGTGTACATTAAATTAAGTGTCTTTCATGTCAAATGACATGAACCAGCCCACAGGGCGAGCATGAGACAGAATCTGCTTCTGAGTAATCATTTTGAAGAGAAACGTTGTGAGTGCCTGGTTCAAGTGCCTCAGATCCAAAATGGGACGTAATTTGTTGTCCTTTTTGCAGACTAAAAAATAGCGACTGTAAAATCTGCTGCGGGTATCATCTGTCGATATCGTCTCTATTGCATCTTTTACGAGGAGACTTAATAACTCTGAATGAAGAACCGGCACATCCCGCACCATTATGGTGGAGGAAATAATGCTGTTGAAGCGAGGCGGCTGTCTCATGAACTGTAACATGTATCCTCGCTCAATAATCCTCAGCATCCAGCTGGAAATGCCTGGAAGATGGCGCCACGCATCCGCATAATGAGCCAGATGACACAGGGGCCCCTCCATGTCTGGGTGAGCGCCGCTTGCCCTTGGGGAGCGATCGTGTTGTGTTTTGAGTTGAGGCATGAATTGGAAAAGAGCTCTTTATTGTGAACATGTTTGTGCCCCGAGCAATTGTGTCAGGGCCTGCAGCTTTTATTAGTTTGTGACACACTTGGCACAAAGCCAACAACATTTGAAACATAAACACAATTTTCTTGTCATTCCGGGAACTATCTGGGAAGGTGACTGAAGTTCTGCGGGGACTCGGCGGGATTATCCGGGTCCTTTTGGCAGCCGGAACAAACACATTTGTGGGCTCTGGTCCCCACTTCATGCCAGCGACATCAGGAATGTTGCTCCAAACTGGCGGGAGGCATCCTGCGCCTCGGGATTGCGATTTTGCACTTGGGCTAAGGATGTCGGGACCTCACTGGGAGCTCCATCTCCATTTTCAAGGTCAGTAACCTAATCTAAATACTTTAGATTACTTATTTAGCACAGTATTTTCACTTGTTTCGGGCTCCCAAGAGTGACCCCTAGTGTCACTACATTGACACAACGTCTCGTTCCCTCCATCAGGGAACAGAGGTTACGCAAGAAACCAGGACGTTTTCCAGTATACTGTTTTAAAAATACATTCTCTGGCTGAGTGACTCCAGCCAGGTCTCATAAGCAATCAAATTGGCCCGGTTGCTACGGAGGGTAGAGTCACATGGGGTAACCTCCTCGTGGTCACTATAATGTGGTTCACTCTCGGTGGGGCTCGTGGTGAGTTGTGCATGGATGCCGCGGAGAGTAGTGTCTCCGCGGTAACGCGCTCAACAAGCCACGTGATAAGATGCGTGGATTGACGGTCTCAGACGCGGAGGCAACTAAGATTTGTCCTCTGCCACCCGGATTGAGGCGAGTCACTACGCTACCACGGGGACTTAGAGTGCACTGGGAATTGGGCATTCCAAATTGGGGAGAAAAAGGGGAGGAAAAAATAAATAAATAAATAAATACATTCTCTGAAAAAAAGCCTAATATCTAATGCAGATATTTCCACTTATACCCTTCACCTTTAAGATCAAGTTTAAGATTAAGATCACCCTAGAACAAGTATGGACCCAACTAAAGTTAAAAGACTACTGAGTTATCTCTATAAACATCTGTATACTTATATCAATATAAAATAATTTTATGTAATATTCGATGTAATATAAGTATTGTTTGTCAAGTTTTCAATCATAAAATAAAAATATTTTCATTCTCTCTTTGACTACGCAATGTGAATTATGGTTCAGCTCATCCCTTATAGTATGTCCAAAGATCAGATTTATCGAAAACCATTTCAATAAACAACATTTCTTTAAATAACTGTTTGTTCTTTAGAGTCTGTTACAAATTAAAACACAAACGTTAACTTAAAACACACAAGACATGGACACGGTAAAAAAAACAATTTGCATACTAATCTTTAATGTGCGTGCATGCTAAGTATCAGTAAAACAAAGTTACTGTAATTTTGTTAATGTGTTTAGAAAAATGCCTGTAATAGCACCAGTGTTGGGTAAGTTACTCTAAAAAAGTAATTAATTACTAACTACTAATTACATGTCCTACAGTGTAATTAGATTACTGTACTAATTACTCTGTCTGAAAAGTAATTGCATGACTTATTACTAATTACTTTCTAAAACCCTTATAAACCTCGACCAGATGAAGAATACAAGGATAGTCATGAAACTGTTCTTTTAATTCTTTCAAATAAATCATCTAAAATCAAATAAATTATTCATGAACTGGCCAAAGAATTTAAGGGGGCAGCGTTAAATTAGAAAACATATATTTTAACATATAAATTCACTACTGTTTTATATAGAATTGTTCTATTGTCTATACAGTATTTAACGCAATTACATCAGAAGTAACTGTAATTAAATTACTTAAAAATTAAGAGTAATCCCTTACTTTACTTTTTCAATGAAAAAGTAATTTAATTACAGTAATTAATTACTTAGTAATGCATTACACCCAACACTGAACAGCACATAAGTTGGTGTCACCTATTCATTAAAGAGCATGATAATGAGGGACACAAAAATCTCTTGTTTTGTAGCACACCAGTGTATCCCTATGCCATTTGGAGTGCCCTTCGAACTGAACATATACACTCCTTTCAAATTGGAATCTCACTTTAGATGGCTGAATACCATGTGAAGTCCACTTCGCAGGGCACTGTCGGTCGATTGGAACAACATTTATTTTTTTTTAAAGGCACAAATTTACAGGTCCTGGAGAGTCTGGGCTATAAATAGCTCCTCTCAACTCCATCATGTTAGCCTTCTCATTACTTCACATGGGAAAATGGTGGTAACCAAGACAACCATAAGCACCTCTTGCACACACAGCTTTTATTTTTTCCTGTTCTCCTTTGTGCTGGTTTACCATGGCAACGTCAGAGTTTGCAATAAATAATAATTATAATCTACACATTGAGGAGAGGGTGCAGGGTATGCATATGTAAAAAAAAGGAAAAGGGAATCTGGATAAATAATTTTCATATCCGTTCCGGAGTGGAACTAAAATAAATTGCCCTTGAAGGTCTCTGCGTTGTTCTGTCTTTTCTAAGCGCTGAAGTAAATCAATTATTGTTAATTCACACATTTAATTCCGTTATTCATTTTATCTGACTCCAATTTTATGTTAATCTGACTCCAATTTTAAGTTGATCTCTAATTTATATTTAAACTCTAATTAATTTCTGATCATTCTTTTAATTTAACATTTTTAGGTTATTGATTACTCTAAATCCTCTTCTATTCATTGTCCTTTTGATCTTTGGAGACTTACGCCAGCTGTTATTAAATTACGTAAACCTCCCGAAAATGGATAGCCAGTTCCGTTCTTAGTCAGGGGTTGTAGGGTTAACTAATATCGTCTGGTTTGGCTTTTCTCATAACCAGACAATACTGCCGCTTAGTCACGTACATACAACTTGCTAAGACGGGCGGTGAGCAGTGACAGAGTCTTTAAAAGGCTTTCTCCTACCCTGTTGTCCTGAGTGGTTTCTCCTATATTAAAGCTCCAGTATGGTCTACACTGGTCTATTGAAATTCAAATCCTACCCGGCTGTCCTAGGTGGTTGTCCTACCTGGTTGTCCTGAGTGGTTTAAATTCAAACTGAGAGTCTTTAAATGGCTTCCTCCTATATTAAAGCTCCAGTAATGATTTCAGAGGAATTCAGAATAAATCAAATAATAACAATATATTTGTCATGTAGGATATAAAACATTGTTGCAGAAATTCAAATCAAAGCCAATTTCACATGATCAGAATAAACAAGCATTACTAAAAATAAAAGACAAGTCAAAGAAACATACCTGACAAAACTACATGCAGCGGTACAGCATGGGAGATCTGCTTACAGATTCCCAGAACTTCATGCCAACTTTCCTTAAATATCCAGACAGAATAAACATTGTGTACCAAATGGTATTATCCTTTGAACAAAGAGGATTTGGGGGTGAATGGGTTCTTGACTTCCTGGGGTTTAACCTTGTTAACATACAGGAGATAATTTCAATTGTAGGTCAAGGAGGGGGAGCCACCTCCAGAATTATGCAGTATTTGGCAAAGACCTTATAACTTTGTTACCATTAGTTTTATCAACATGGGAAAGAGACCATTATACCAGTCGCACAGAGACCTCTTAAATGATATCAAACACATACAGTTGCATTCTTTGTTTTCATGGTATTTGTTATATTTTTTTACATATA
The DNA here is from genome assembly GCF_019703515.2 of Myxocyprinus asiaticus. Taxonomy (NCBI): domain Eukaryota; kingdom Metazoa; phylum Chordata; class Actinopteri; order Cypriniformes; family Catostomidae; genus Myxocyprinus; species Myxocyprinus asiaticus. The sequence goes on along the minus strand of NC_059379.1, from coordinate 36,657,193 downwards.
AATCCTGTGTCTTTGTGTTGGTCCAGACCTGTTGAAGGGGAGAAGGGGAGAGAGAAGGGGGGGCAGCAAGGTGATTTGCAATTTATCACAATGTGGTGATATTCAGGTGTAGATTTCAGCTTTTGTGAGAGAGTTCTATGACGTTGATTCTCGCAGAGTTCTTTGACTTTTACCGGAAATGGCGCCTTTTGGTTGTAGACATTCTGGTGCCAGCCTTACACATACAATTAAGCAGTGAGGTATGAGAGGTCGTGTCATGACTAAAGGGTGTTTTTAGTGATCTCATTCACAAAATAGCACAATCTTCAGAGCCTTTCCTTTTAAAGAGTGACAGTTTGCACCCAGGTGTAAATAGCACCTGCCACACAGCACAGTTATCTGCACCCCAAAAATCTGGTGGAAACAGTAGCGGTTTTTACCACCATGCAAACCACGCAACTGCGTGGGGCCCTGGACGTCAAGAGGGCCCCTCCCCGGTAGGAAAGCTCAGCAAAAACCGCTTGAAGTGACATGTTGTTCTGGGTACACGTGCGAACATGCTGTTGTCAGCGCTCTCAGAGCAATTTACATTAGAAGCTGCCAGGTTCAGGTCAGTAGGACTTTGGGTTTGTAATTTATGAAAAAATATATAGGCCTTCTGAACTTGTTTCACTCACACGCTCAGATACACACGAACTGATGAGTTAGGGGCCGTTCACACCAAACGTGTTTTTGTGTGCATCTGCTCTGTTTTTTCATTGTTTTCCTACATAAATGCACTGGATGAACGTCCTTGACTGCTGCACCGCGTCTCACTGTTTCTTCAGTATCTGGCACATTTGTAGACACTGTTTGAAGTTAATAAGAACTTCAGGTTTCAAAAACGCATGTCGAGACACTTGCGTTCTGTTTCATTCATTGCGCTGCGTCTAGACTGTTTTTAATGCATGTGTCACAAAGATTCAACGTTCAGGTTGCAAAGAGGTGACTGTTACAGTGTTTAACATTATTCCAGATTGTTCTGCACCACGCAAAGTTGCAGCATTTGATAAACGGCAATGTTTTTTTCCCCTTTTCTAGTGTACTGAGGGGCCGCCGTGCTTGTGTGTTTACTGTTACTGTTATGAATGTTGCCTACGATGCTAACAAAAAATACAGCCTTTTGCAACATGGTGAACTACACACTGCAGCGTCAGAATATAAGATCCAGGAGAAAGTAAAGTAAATAAGACAGGAATATAATACTAATATATAAATCCTCAAAGTAATAATAATAATAATAATAATAATAATACTGTATCATGTTATAATGACAAACTGGACAACAATAAATACTGTAATTGTTGGGTTATAATATTAATAAATACCAACTAAATTCCAAAATGTTACTGGGTGAGGTAGTAGGTTTTTGCACACCCTGTTCACAAAAAAAAAAAAAAAAAAAATGTTTTGAATATGTTTTGTAAAAATCTATGTAGGTAAATACTGCTTTTTTACCTGTGGAAAAACTGGAAAACATGCATTCATTATAGTTAACTAGATTTTTATTTCAATAAACATTTTGAATGTACTTGGCTACAACGGCAATTTTTAAGCAAAAATTTTCAAAATGGAGCCCTGGGTTGGTCAGTTGCTTGGGGACTCAGAAATCGTAAACCAGCCCCTGGGTGGAAACATAGAAAGTTACAACAAACTGCTGTATTAGTGTAGCTTAAGTGGCATACAAGTGACACCGATGCGAATGTGCTTTTTTGTGCAGTGATCTGGGTTCGAATCTGGGTTTGCCCCACTCTTTTTCTAATCCTATTTCCTGTCTCCACTCCTAATATTACCTTTAATACTACTAATTAAAATAAATATAACATAGTTTTGATGCAATTAACCATGGTGTTACTACAGTAATATGGTGTTAATATTGTAACCATGTTTAATTTTGTGGTTACTATGATTTCTTATGAAAATACTATTGTTGATACTAGGATTACGGTAGTAAAACCATGGTTAATTTTTGTACGGGAAGGTTAGGGTTAGGTTTAGGGGTAGGGACTGGTATAGGGTTTCCACCCCTGGTGTTATACTTCCACTAGAAGATATAGTCTCTGACATTTAAACTAAGGTTAATAGTTGTCCTCTATGTGTGCTGTGCAGTGATATACAGTACACAGAACTGTGCACAAATGTTTCTAAAATGTTACTATATTGTGTATTTTAGTGCAACTGAAATAAGATTTGGGCCAGTAAGCATTAAGCAACCACCTAGAGACAACTTAGTATAGTAACACCCTAGCAACCTCCCAAAACACCCTAGCATCGTGTAGGCAAGTTTTTTGCAAGTTTTGCGCAGGCAAGCACCACTCAGATTTTATTTAGAAAATGTATACGTTTAGTTGTCTCTTGATCCTCATGAATATTAATTAAACAACAGTATTTATGGATTAAGCAGAAACAGATGTGTTAAAGACACACACACACTTACATAGTTACACATAATCTCAATTAGTTTAAACAGAAGCAGTCAGGGCAACAGGTGACAGTGCACTAACAGAACTGAAGAATAGACCTTTTTCACAGACTGTGATAATGCATTTCTGCCTAATTTATCAGTGTAAATCTTGCAAGTTTTTTTTATATTATACATTTTTTTAATATTAAGTGTAAATTTATATTAAGTGTAAATTTATAACATTATGCTTTGTGTTATATTACCCTGGAATTAGTTTAAAAAAACGAATTACCACAGCTGCGAGAGGCTTTCGATTATAGCTGCTGAGAGAGTGACAGTAAATTTGGCATCTTCTCCCATTTTACTGTCTTAATCCACCGCTCTCTATTTTTTTTTCCTCTTCTAGAAAGTCATTCAAACGTAATAGTGGATTTTTTCTTTTGTTCTTGGAGCAAATAGGTAAGTGAAAATAATATTTGCTGTGATCTCCCATTCACTCCCATTCACTCCCATTCACCGCTGTCGAAGTTTATCCTGCAAACGTTTACTTCCACATTCCATAACCCGGAGTGTGAAAAAGGTCTATTAGCTCTATGGCTGTGCAACTGCGGTGATGGTTGCCTAGCAACACAGGAAATCCCAAGAGCCTCTACTGTTTGAATGGACCAAAGGAACTAGAAAATTGGAGAGTAAATCTTGTTAATAGTGCTGTTCTGTGTTTAGGCATGTAATTTTGACATGTTAATTGATGTTCTTTAATAAGTGACTGTGGTGAACATTATTTGTGTACAGTAGACCAGTTTCAGCTTTGGACAATCTGTGGTCAGCTTTTAGAAATGTTAATGGTCTTTCCTTTTTTGTACGCACATAGATAATTACAAGAGGAAATATTTGTGGCAGTGATTGTTCCTCAAAAAGAGCAATTTCCATTGCACCTGGTGTAGAGAAAAGTGCAGATTCAGAATCAGAAGAAAGTCATTTGGAATATAAATGTAAATAATGGCATAAATGATGACATTTTTCATTTTTTCAGTGAACTACCCCTTTAAATAAGTAATTTAAAGGGGTTGTTCACTTAAATGTTTTATTTGTCAGTATCGATTGGCAGTAAGTTACAACCAATCTATACTGGTATATGAAACATCTTGATTTGTTCTGAACTGGTGGGAAGTGAACTAAAAATGGGTCACAGGTCTGTTCTGATAGGGTCGCAAACATCAGGGAAAAACAATGCTAAAGGTAAATAATTTGACAAACAAAATGAATGAGCAAAATGAAGGTTCTGGGTCCTGTAGCTAAACCAGTTGAGAACCACTGTACGAGACCTTTTGAGGTCAAATTACACTTGGTCCAATCTAAGATTTATAAAGGTCTTGTCACTGGTGTTTTATTGTTTTAAATTGTCACTTTGCTTTAAGTACATGGATTACATCACCGGTTTTCATGGCAACGGTCCTTGGAGCTGCACACATGGGTAAAGCTGTCACACACAGTGTGAAACATAAGCAGAGAGGTCACGTCATGTTTATGAATGAGACAGTGAAAAGAACAGAGGAGCTGAAGATGTGTTCACTTTCTCACACACTCCAGCAAACACATGTTAAAAGAACAGATAATCATACCAAATATAGTCAGATTTAGGATATCTGTGTCAAATCTATTAGAATAAGAAAAAATATAAAATATAAGGATAATATATATATATAATTAAATAATAAAAACAAAATAAAACAATAAAATACTAAATAAGAAAAAAAGACTGAGACCAGTTTAACTCTCAAATTCATTATTTTCCAAAAACACATCAGCTCTAATGTATGCCAAATTCCTTGAAATGATAGTTCACCCAAAAATGAAAATTCTCTCATCATTTACTCCCATCCCAAATGTGTATGACTTTCTTTCTGACGCAGAACACAAATGAAGATTTTTAGAAGAGTATTTCAGCTCTGTAGTTCCATTCAGTGCCAGTGAATGGTGACCAGGACTCAGAAGGTCCAAAATTGACATAAAGGTAGCATAAAATCCACATGACTCAAGTGGTTAAATCTATATCTTCAGAAGCAATATGATAGGTGTCGATGAGAAACAGATCAACATTTAAGTTCAAATTTCCACCTTTGACCAGCCCCACACCAGAATGTGGAAGTGAAAGTGGAGATTTATAGTAAAAAAAGGACTTAAATATTGATCTGTTTCTCATCTACACCTATCATATTAATTCTGAAGACATGGATTTAACCACTGGAGTGTGGGGCTGGTCAAAGGTGGAAATTTGAACTTAAATGTTGATCTGTTTCTCAAAGTCATACACATCTGGGATGGCATGAGGGGGAGTAAATGATGAGAGAATTTTCATTTTGGGTGAACTATCCCTTTTAACCATTTTTTTTAACCATTAACTACTATGTTTATAGATATTTTTTGCAATGTCCCATTTAATATGTTCAATGAATACCCATGAATACATATGTCTGCATAAACTATGTTCATTATCTAAAACTGAACTCTGTACTTATTGTATTTAGTGATGTTTATTGTTGTTGTTTTTGTTACTGCCAGTATCCTACAGACAATTAGTATTTAAATGTACATGTACATGGCAATTTACGACATTTATCCTATTTTTCTTATGACTCATGAAGAAGTGGAAAAACTCAACTCAAATATCTCATAAAAGCAGTGCAATAAAATGGATGTTAAAAGTCTTAGAAATGTGATTTAAAAAAATGTCTTTCCTACACTATGTTTATGCTATAGGGTCTTTATATATTTAAATATTATATGTTTTTTAAAGACTTAAAGTTGTGTGTGTGTGTGATATATATATATATATATATATATATATATATATATATATATATATATATACACTATACAGAATAGAAAATGAGGGTTAATTCATTTTAACATCCTTTTAAACAACATAAACAGCTGATGTCCTGCTCTCAGCGGTGTAGCTAGACCCTGGCTGATAGGGCTAAAGCCCTGGATCTTTTGTTAATAGCTCCAAATGTTTTTTTTTTTTTGTTTTGTTTTTTTTGTGATGAAAAAAAAAAGTAAGGCTTTATGTTCATTACATCAGCGTACTAAATCAACAAGGCAGGCAGCAATTCTAGCTTCAAATGTAAATGAATTCCGATCAGTGAGCCCAACTTGCATTAACTGACAGTGCGCACTTTGACTTTTACCTGCTGTTCGTGTTCGAGTTCATCGGAAGAATCGTTATGAACGCCTTGTGTGGGAGTTTTCTATTTTCTCTCACGGAGGTGCAGCTTTTCTGTATCAGAGGCACTGAGGTTTTATTATGCAAGCCTTATTTCTAAATATATAATCTATAAACCTAATTTCTAATCTTCATTTGTTTTTAACAATCCACACACCAAGTCGATTTTAATGCATGCACCAGTCAGCTTGTTCGGTTATTTAGTCGGGAGTCAGTATGTGGGAATAAAGAATGTTTATTGCAATGGTATTTCCTCAAATGCAATTCAAAATAGCAGCACAGTGAGCTATAAGCCTAAAATGCACAATACAAAGGTCTTAAAATGATAAATCTCACATTAAAGTCAAACAAAAATGATCAAACTGTTACTACCTGTACATGCGCTCTGCCCGTGCTGGTTCACATTTCCGTGCCTTTTTGGGGTGCCTTGATTTTTAAATGGTTTAAAATCACATGACATTGAACTTGTCTAATTATTGTACTTAATCTGCACACCAGAGCAAAAGGGAAAAAAACACTGTCTTGCTCTTTATCAAGCGTTGAAACTTTGCTTTGTTAAAAACAACCTGGAATCATAAAACCCAACGCAGATGTTTTGAGATGCATTTATAAAAAACAGTTATTGTTAACTTTACTTGGTGATCCCACGATGGCATTTCATTGCCACTTTAAATAAAACAAAAATGTAATAAAAAAAAAATACAATTTTGATAATAAAGTCATAATATTTTGCGAATAAAGTCGTAGCATTATGATTTTAAATTTCGTAGAGAATAAAGACTTAGAATAAAGTCAAAATTATTAGATAAAGTCATAGCATTTTGATATTATAGTCATAATATTCTGAGAATAAAGTAAAAATGATTCGAATAAAGTCATAGCATTGTGAGAATATAGTATATTAGAGGGAAAAAAATCTCAATATTAGGCTAAACAGAGCGTCGTTATCAAATCAATAGAATGGACGCTGAGCCAGCAGCATCATTAATGCAAGAGATTGATATGGAGGATGTAGTTAAATCATAGGCATTCTTTAGTTTAGAATTTAGCAATGAAGAAATCCTTGGTCTTTCAGCGCATCAGCACAGAGTTATTAGTATCCAGACTCTGCAGCGGTTATGTAGGAAATGTAATTTATTCAGGAGAAAGAACCAGACAGATTCAAGCAGTCCCGCTCGGCGTTGTTATTGGATTTTCCTCCCTAAACAATAGGCTACTGTAAATGAGGGGATGTTACCACATACAATGTCTTGAAATGGACCTACTGTATATAATTCACAGCAGTTCCAATTATTTTTCTCTTCACTTGAGTGTAAGCCTATATCTGGCGCCTCCCTTGACAGACGCCCACATGTTGAAAACTCCTGTGCCAATGCACACAAAGCTCACAAAAACTTTCCAGAAATTCAGCTCTGTTTCATAGCCAAGTTATCTCCCTGGTTAGTGATGTTGTATGTAAAAACCCAGACACTCCACTTTGCTGCTGTCCACCACATCACTTTCCCTTCGATTTATTTTCTAAATATTAAGACTTTAATCTCATAATGCTTCCACTTTCTTCTCATAATTTTTAATTTTATTCTCAAAATATTATGATAAATTACAATTGCAAATTTAAATTGTTAAATGACTTTGATTTTATTGTTAGCGTTTGTTTCTGCACAATGAACAATAAGCCGACAAGTTGTAGGGGAGCACGGGGCACAAACTAACTGGGGCTAGTTGTAACACGTGGTTTAAACGTTTCCACAAGCTGGTAAGACGAAACTTCATTTGTTTACTTGTTGCCATATTAACACTGTGTAGATAAAAAAAAAAATTTGCGGAACAATTCTAAAAACTTTGGAAGATATCGCCAAAAGTTCATTTTAAAGTAGCAAAAGTAAAAATTCACATGTCATCTCTGTTTTTACCGTTTATTTAAAATGAGGCAAATTTGGTATCATTTTAATCTCCAATCTTTTAGCTAGCATCTTACATAGTCTTTTAATTCTCAGACAGCCAGCAGAAGTGATCAGCCAGGTTTAAATCCCAGTTGCGCGGACGGGGCACGTTGTAACACTGCGTTACAATGTGCCCTAATTACAAAAAACTATATGCAATTCCATGCAGTCAGATACGTAATCTACATAATTCCCCTTAATGCGTGTGTGTGTGTGTGTGTTCTGTCATCAATCCATGCATTATTTCGGTCAATGCTGTGGCTTTGTTGTGTATTTATTGACAAGTGTCAAAATTATTGTAAAGTTAATAAATGGCTTTTATTGACATGAAAATTTAGTTTATCTTCTAGGCTTTTTACTTAGATCAGATACAGTTGTTAGAGGGGGATTTTAAGCTGTTATATGGTCTTTTTACAATGTGCCCCTCACCATAGGCAGGGCACGTTGTAACATTTCATTTACTTTTTTTCTAGGTAGATTGCGAAAAAAGTATATGCTGTATTCATGAAACAAGACCACATACGTGTAATAGACACGTGTGAAATTAATGTGAAAAAAGAAAAATACATTGAGCCCCAAGTACATTTACACAAACTTAAGAAAACCAAACATTGTTCGTTTGTGCCCCGCTCTCCCCTAATTTTTGCTTTGATCCACAATTTAAATTGTGTGCCTGATGTTTGCTCATATAAAGTTCTGAACAGGTGTCAGTGTTGTGTGCTTAATATAGGCCATAATTGTTATTTGACAGGTAGGATGGTCATTTTAAAAGTCATGGAAGGAAGGATTCTTCTTATTTTTATATTATAATATGGCATGTGGACTAAGCCCCGGATGTCACTGAAGTCTAGCAACGCCCCTGCCTGCTCTTATAATAAAATTACAGTGGTGTTGCCATGGTACAGTAATGGTATCAGATAGTAATACCAGCCTACGTCTATGTATACCAACTGAATGACTGCCATTTTCATGTGCCATGCATTTACAGGCTAGCCTTCCTCAAAGCATACTGTAATATTACGATTACCCCATGTCGAAAAAAAGAAAAGAAAAAGAAAGCAAGGTACTCTCTGGTAAGTGTGTGAAGCTTAGAGAAACAGTGACATTAGTGAAAGAAAACAGTCCGTCTCATTTTTTATTAAACTCTACCGCGCAGAGTGGTGTGATGCGCTGCCTCGCTTTCATGAAAGCTTTCCACTCACCTGTGATGTCTGACTGCGTGAAATAAAGCAGGCGTGCACGTCCGTCCTGTCGCGGTCGATCAGCTTCTGCAGACACTGGTCATGATCATGTGCGCTGAATTAATGCTAATAATCCATTGGCTCTCCGATCATAAAGAAATTCGCCTTGCAGTAAAATTAACGTGACTGATGCAGCACACACACCTGACAACAAAGCAAGCAGTGGGTCTGATAGGTACTGGAATATAATCGCGCTGAAACACTTTAAACAAGCTCATTTGCTCAAATAATCTCTCTATAGCAGATAATTAAACTGAGATTTAAACCATGTATGTATCCGCTTTAAATCATGTGTCTGACCGGCGGCGACGCGCTTTTGTTGTATTGAGATGCTGTGAGTCTTAAAGCGGCAACACACTTCACGCCTCACTGCGGACCCCACCACATCACCTCCGCTGACCTGTCTCAATCCTTGAAGCCTTTACAGCTTTAAGACCAATTCAACATATACCGCAGTAACTCTGCTTTCACATACTGTTAAATGACATCCTATTAATAATAACCAGAAGTTATATAACACTGTTAAACATCAATATCTTTGGAATAAAAAACAGATGTTGTGGATGGTGTCAGATGGCATTGCATATGGTAGGCCTGCATGTTTAAAAATATGGTACTTTTTTATAAGCGGAATACTTTTATTCCTACATCTTTGTTTACACTTTAACAATTTTGTTCTTTAAAAATTAAAAAAAATAAATAAATAAAAAAATGGTGCTGGCTTTACATTCCAAATGTAGATAAATTGTTCAATTTCTCCATCTATTGGTGAAGAGATGTACTTGTTCAGACTGTGTTGTAATGTAATGCATTTTTATAGTTTCCCCCCTGCGGTCTATTCTTATCATGCTAGAAATTTTTATTATTATTATTATTATTATTATTATTATTATTATTATTATTATTATTTTATTTTTACAAAACATTCTTAATTCAGTACCATTTTCCACCCTCTTTCAGACCCTTAAAATAAAACGAACAGATTTGTGCAGTTTAGTTTCAATATATTATATTTTTTCACAGGAAAGGAAGTTTTGAGTTCTTCAGTTTAAAGTAAATTTTAACCTAGTAAAAACTCTTTTATCTCAAAGGATTAAAAAAAAAAAACAATCCTTATAATCCCCCTTTTTCTCTTTTTCTCTATAAGAACATGTGACAGAATGGATGATTTACATGTTAAATGCATAAATAAAGAGTAAGTCAAGCATTCACCATTCAATTATTCTTTATTATTGTCCATTTCTTTTTGTAGAGAATAATAAATTATTTACAATTGTCTTTCACAAGTCATATAATAAACCATAAGAGGAAAAGAGGGAGAGAGAGAAAGTGAGAGTGAGATAAGTACAGATCATGAGGTGTTTTCGGAGTCCTCATTTTAATGAGGGTTTAGCTCATGCTGGTTTCTGCTGTTCGGTAAACTTGTTTATTATCATAGAGATGGATGGATAAAGGAAGAAAGTCAGTGCACCATCCACAGAGGAGAGAGGAGTAGCATCACCATAACAAGCTGTCTTCCATACTGCACAAAAACAAACAAACAAGCAAACAAAAATATAATTATCACAATAAAAAAGGGCTTTCTTGAATATCCATGGACTGTTTGTGATAGCAGATGCATTAGTACCTATGTAATACACATAAATATAATATGCAATGATACAAAGTTATACAAAGTTATAAGAGCAACCCATATGTTCTAGCATGTTTCCTCATTGCTCACCGGGGCCTGACATCCTGCTCATCATCGCCAAAGAGCAGCTCAGCCACAGCAGCCTCAGAAGTGGACCTCTTCCCATATCTGAAGAACGACAGAGCACACATTCAACATGAGTCCGATTTTAATTCAAACTAGATCTTTGCATCTGAAGAATATGTGAGTGGTGCTTGCTCCTGCAAAACTCATGGCAACAATGCTAGTAGTAAGTTGTTGTTGTAAGATATAAAGTCTTGTTTTCAGAGAAATCTAACACAATTTTCCAAGGTGGTAAGAAAAATAAACGTGTTTTTCCATTGAATAAAGTTTCTGTTTCACACCGCATTGACAATAAGCTTTTTTTTTTAAGCAATTTTTTTATTATAATTTTTTTTTCAGTAAGATAAAATATCATGTCATTTTGATTCTAGAGTAAATTAATCTTGTTTAAGGAATGTTTAGATAACCTATTTTTACTGGAAAACAAGACAAAAATACTCAGTAAGAAATTTTTTTTTTTACAGTGTCCATTTGCATTATACTCAAACCAAAAGCTATAAACAGTGATTAAACATCCTTTTTATTCTTCGTGAGGTAAAAATTAAATTGCTTTGAAAAGTAATGGCACACCTCTCCTCAACAAGCCACATATATGAGGTATCAGTAATGTTTGTAGCACAAAAATCAGTCATTTAGTTTTAAATTAGGGGTTTGTTCAAATACATAACCCTTAACAATAATACTAGTGATGCTTGTCTAAGCAAACACCACTAAAGAAGATTCAAATCCAACTTCTTGATTTAGCTGAAAGAGTGTGACGTCCAAGATAAATGTAGATCAGTTCTGTGGTCTAAAGACATTCACCACTCAAAGAAAAGAACAAAAATAACAAGATCCCCATTTAATTGTGGTTATTTGACGTTAAACTTGTTGCAGAAAATATCAGGGTACATCTCTAGCACGCATCATCAGAGACAATGTTAATCCCACTTAATAACAATCTATCTTAACGCACAGCAGAATAATGAGGGGTTACGTACAGGTTGAAGGATATCTGGCAACCCAGCCCACCCCCTTGCACATACAGTATGTGAGCATTCAGATAAATACAGCCTTTTAAGATATCTTTGAAGGTGCTGTAAGCGATTTTGTCATGGAAAAGTATGCAAAAAATGTTCCTACTCTCTTAAAGATACTAATGAAATAAGTGTCTCACCGGTCTCTGTGACAGCTGTAGACATTGTAAACAGCAGATAAAAATGTGTCTGCGGACACTGACGCTTTTCACCTGTCAATCATTTTGCTTGTTCTCATAGTGTTGTATTTAAAGCGGATCATTGAGGCTATGATTCGTAATGTTTGTCCGTTGGGGGCGCTATCATGCCACTGTTATATTTGACAGCCACAGGAACAAACAATGCTGCTCTTTTGCTTGGTTTTGGTCTCAAAATTATCTTTGGAGGGCGGGGTTTTTGGGATGAGGGGGCGTGGCTAATTCAACAGCTCAGTCACGTGAAAGTTTCGGAACTCTAAAATCGCTTATTACAACTTTAATTACTCTTCAGTTCATTTATATCTGAAATCCTTTTCCAGATATTTTAAATACCAGATCTAACATGTAGAAATACGTTTTCAGATATCACAAATTAGCATTTTTACTAGTTGCAATTCAACTGTTGATACCAGAAATGGAAATTGGAATTTGTAATAATGTAATTATTATGTAGAAAGAAGTACAAAATGTGTTTATTTGTCATTTTAATTAGTAAGAAATGTATAATAAATAGAAAAGAGTAAATGACAGATCAGTTTGTAATTCTACAAGTGAAAATTCATTTACAGTACAGGTATAAAAAATACAGCTTTTTCTAACAGAATGTGGTTTTCCACAAGTAATGACATAATTTTTTATATCAAGCATTAAAGTTTTTACTAGTGCAAACTAATTACTGATATCACAAATAAGAATATCAGGGATTAGCATTGTAACAAGTGAAAAATGAATTATAGATATCAATTCGATTTACCATATTCAGTTTGGCTTGCCATAGAACCATAGTATATATCAGAATACCTTGAAATGTCCATCTGATAATATAACTGTAACATGGTACTGCTACAGTACTTTTTTGTAAGGATGTAAACAAATTTAGGCAAATCAAATAGACTCAAATAATAACCCACTGACTGGAAAATGGGGTATAACGAGATGATTCACAGTAAATGATGCCACTATGATATGATATGAGAGAGAGAGAGAGATGTGTGCTAGAAATGATGCCATTAATATGTGCATCATACTCTCCATTATGAGATTATGGAAATTTTTGTTTGGACATTAGCTGTTTTCCACTCTTTTGCCACAGCATCATGGGGTTCATTATAACGTGGCATGACAGAAGACATTTTAATGTACAATGGGCTTCATTCACGAAACACAAGCAGAACAAATTTCTGTGTAAATCGTTAACACAATGATTACACAGAAGAATCTGATATGTGTAATGGTAACATTTCATAATAACTTAATTTACTAAGTCAATAACAAACACTTAAAATGCTTAACAAAATCGTATGTTTCGTGAGATTTCTAACTATTTGAATGTTCTTTAAGCCAGTGGTTTTTAAAAGTGTTCAAACAAAACTGGTCAGGATTAACCACGATTATTTTTATTCTACTGACAGCCATACTTTTTAACAGTAACAAATAAAAAGAATTCTGAAGACAGTCTACAGATAAACAAAAAAAGTGTTTATCTCTCCTTCATTTCAATGTACATACTTTTAAGAATAGTTTGTCTTTGTGTTTTCTATCTTTCCAGGACATGTCCGCAATCTACTTACGTTTACATTCATTTCTTTAGCAGACGCTTTTATCCAAAGTGATTTTGTCTTTATAATCTAACGCTTCCCTATTTTTCTCTCACAGTATAAATGGGTCATTATATGTCAAAATACTCTTTATAGCTGCCTTTATATCTTAGGAAAGGGGTCCCTCACAAGGGGATCATCATATTTGGGGGTCCTTGGCAGTGTCAGAATTGTATTTTTTTTTAAGTGTCAATAGTTGCTGCTGGATTTGTTTTTCAGGGGAATTTTCTAACCATTTAAAACTAACTGTGTCTCATCCGTTAACTTGAATTTAATACAAATTCATACAAATTCTCAAATTTAAGAATTTATTACCTCTTTCCCTAAAAATTTAATCAAAATCAACATATACTGTATTTTATGCCATAATAGTTATTGTATAAATAGGACTATAATAGAATATTATGAACAATATCAGATTTTACTAATAAAAACAGAAAGATTTATTATGAGGGCATTTTTTGCCCCAACATTTTAAAACTCTGGGGCCTTTTGTCATTTTTGGTGTCATTGATATCAACAAGTTTAGCAATGAATTGTTTAGTATTAAGTAACATAATCATGTTTTTTAAGTTTTTCATGAAAATAATTATGAAGCAAGGCCGTAACCACCATAGACATGAGGATTGTCGATCAACAGGGGTTTATCAATAGGAAATGTTTAAACTTTGAAATTACTCCTCCCAAACTTTATATTTGGTTACATCCTTGTTATAAAGTGTGACCAATGAGACCCTGAACTCAGTGAAGTGCCAAGAGTATGATTGGCATAGAAGTAATTAAGTCTAAACTGAAGGATTTATCTGCTATCTGCTGTAAAAAAAAAAAAATAAAAAAACTTTTTTTGTCAAGTCCTGACAAGTAATTGAAAAAATATTATTTAATATGATATAATCATCCTGGCTTTATTGGATTACACCAACGAAAGTCATGTTTAAGATCAAATAGAAATAACTCCTTAAGGTAACAATTGCATATATCCACTTTTTACAGTGTATTATGAGCACAGATATGCATTGTCTCACCTCTGTCGTGTGATGAGGTTGATGTAGTGTCTGAGTGCAGTGTGGTACTTGGCCATCTCCTCTGGACCCACGTCTCCTGCTGGAGGTTCTGGTTTGGGTGGGTAAGCTTCAGCCGTACTGCTCAGACACACTATAACACAGAGCACAAGAGCAGCCAGCACGGTCCAGGACCTCATGGTACTTGCCATCTGACATAAACATAAGGAAAACCTTTGAGATTCATGCAAAGTCAAATGTACTTTTGGTTCAGATGTACTTTCTAGAGCAAGCCCAAAAGTCTACAGTACGTACAGAATGTATTTAACACGTACAACTGAACATTTCTACACAATGCAAACAGTTTTGTCAAGTTCACTGAGATCACATGAATACATTTTGTAATGTGCTATTGAGCTGTCCATGGTCCTGAATCTGATGGTATCATAAAACACATGAAAGCTGGATTAAGTTATCAAGTGTTAAAGTCTATTTCAGAATCTTTGTTGTAAAGATTGATATAAGCAGCATGAAACTTACTCTGTATAGATGTTCGGTCCCTGAAAGATTGTGAAGAGCTGATGTTAGTTGTTAGCGTTGATCTGATCTCTCGCTACAGATCAGGGGTCTTTTATAGCTCATGGGACCACAGAGGGAGGTGCAAACCCCACCCAGCACTTACACACAACCAGAGTGTTAATGAAAAACTAATGAGTCATGGGCACAAGCATTCAAACCCCATGATCTGAACGTATCTGAGCTGTTTTTAACATCAACAAGAGCGGTGATAGGAATAAAATGGAATGAATTAAGACCAAACTGAATCTACACTGGGGGGAAAAAGTTAAAATGTGCTTTATGTAGTAACATCCAAAGTGGTTTAGTTCAAGTCCAAAAAGATTATTTAAGATCACCGAATCAGCCTGAATACATTAGGTTATACAGACCAAACTGATTTTAAAGGTTAGATCAGGTAGAAATAGCAGGTTACCACTTTTTATTGTTTTTTCAAAATACAGACTGTCCAGATCCAGTTACTTTTTCTTAGTTTCCACTAAACTGTTTAAGATTAGCAGTTTCATCCTTTAAAATAAAATAATGAACCAGATAGAACCAGTTCTGGATGGGCATTACTTTCCAGCTGTTTTAATATACACAATAGGAACATCAATGATGTCTAAATTTGTGTTCTTAATATTTTTTAATATATAGTAACCATTTTTTAATGCACTAAAGTGTAAGAGGCCATGGTATATTGTGAATATAGTCTCGGCTAAAGGGCGTTGTTAGGCCATCACACAGTGGAGTATTAACAATATAGCACAGCCTCAATTATTAACTGTAATTAACCATCTCTGCTGAAAAAACTACTTAAACCAGCCTAAACTGGTTTGCTGGTCATAGATAGTCTCCCAGCCTGGTCAGGATGGTCTGTTCACTGGTTTTAGAGAGGTGTTTTGGATAATAAGTCTTGTCAGCTGGTCAGGTAAACCAGCTGAGCACCAGCTTCATCATGCTGGGAGATAAATCACCAACTGAAACCCACTAAGACCAGCAAATCATCTTAGGCTGGTATAACATGTTATTTTTCAGCAGTGTAACTATCCACAGTTTTCATGACCAACCACTGGGTGGCGCCATGATGTGGTTCCAGTCTCCATAAAGCTAGTGTCACAGTAGCTGACTCTAAACAACTTGATTTTAGCAGAGGGTGACTCACTTACTGATCATTTGCTGAGACCTCGCTCTCTTCAATCGGAGGTATGACTCACTTGCTGTTTAAGAATGGGGAAGGGGTGACAGACATACCGACTCTCTCTCCAATTCCCTGTCACATAGAGCTTGTCAAAATAACATCAGGAGTTCCACATGAACATATGCAATTGTAACAGAGTGATTTAGATTTAGTGATTTGATTCATGGAGTAACCACTGACGTAGGCATGGGCCTGGACCCACCCAAATTAAACCCAGGCCCACCCAGAATATTAGAGACTATTCTTTGACTTCAAATATAAGTTTATAAAATAGTTTAAAAATGCATAAATTCTGATTTCTGAAAGTGTGAAAGATTTTTTAAGTGCATTTATTTAAAATTTGACTATATAAAATACGAATCGTTGCACATTACCATCCATTACATCATGCGCATTATCTTGAGTGGGCCGCCTTGTCATGATGGAGCAGCTGAAAGACCTCATTGCTTAGGGCAGAGTTTTATTTGCAAGACTAGAGAAATTGTACCTTGTTTTTGTAAATGCTGCCAAGTGATGCAGCAGAATAGGTATAATATCTGATATAATGAGGGCTGAAACGGCTGCGGCCCATTCGCCACCAGCCTCCGCATTCATGGGAGCACCCACTCTCAAAACTGTTCTGGCAGATTGTGATGGCCCACTTTAATGTCCAGCTGAGGGTTAAACACTTCCAAATGTCAAGGGCTATGTTCGAAGAATTGTGTGCCACGGTCAGACGTTTTGTTGGGCCAGTCACATCAGGCTATCACACACTCATAACATGTGCACATATGTGAACAAAACTGTTTCCATCACCTTAATGTGCATTTAAACTAATGAAAAACTCTAGAAAATCCTCTGCCTAGAGCATTACATTTTAAGTGAATGTCGAGAGTTTATTCACATATCAAGCATTTTCATTCAGGATTTCTAATGCACAATTTCAAAATGCACATATAAATAGTTGGATTTAAACCCAGTCAGTGAGTAAAGAAATTGCGTTCAATAAAAACAGACTGGTGTGCCTCCTCTTTCTGATTGTATTAGTCATTTTGGTGAGGGAGAACCAAAGAAATTACACTTGGAGGCAGAACCATTAAGGATTGCAATCTGTGTTTGTGATGCGGCTGAGTGCAATTGGTGATGAAAACATTCAGAACAACATGATGTCTTGTCAGTTCTTCAGTAAAAGAAGAAGCTCAATGGGAGAACACAAGCGGCTGCCCCGGTGACAAAACAATTATTTAGTCATGTTTAGCCAGCTTCATATTAGACGATTTTTCCAGCGATTTCAGGCATAACCTTTATTTACATAATCGCCAGTAAGGCTGTGACGGTATCAAATTTTCATATCACGATAATTGAGGAAGAATTTATCACTGTATACGGTAATATCACGGTCTTGTATTGATTTACAAATCGGGTTGAAAGATAAATCAACTTTATTGTGGTTCTTAATTACCAGATTAGTTACTTCTTTTTTTACTTTTTCAATTAAAAGATCACAAAGGAAGTAACTTTGGAATGATCAAACCATATATAGATTTAAAGAGACATGGAGGCTTTCAAAAGTCTGAGTCTAATGCTTCTGTTTTGCCTTTATCTAATTTATTACGGTTTATTTTTCTTGTAAATAAACAAGTAGCAACAATGGTAACATTTTGAGGGAGAAGTTTCTTTGAAAAAGAAACATGAATTTTAGAGTTTCCTAGTAATTTGGTATGTCTTCCTGTAACTGAAAGAGTTAGAGTGTTGGGAATGTTGATTTATTGATGGAAATGCTACAGTGCATTCAGAAAAATCTAAACAGTTTGGCTAATAGGTTATCTAGAAATGTTCATGGTATTTTGAAGTGCTCACGATAACAAAATTGTGCATATTAATTATCACGGTACACCTTATTATTGAATATTGGCAAAGGTCTAATCGCCAGCCAGTAAGTGAAAGTCAGAGCCCACATAAGCGTCCTCCAGCAGTACGTTGTTAATCCCTTGATGGTCGGGACTCCCTGATTAATTAATGGCTTTGAGAACTGGAAAAGCAAATCAAAACTGTTAGAAAAAATCATTCTGTCACCTGGGCGGACTCTTGTGGTCTCGTCAAGTGACCAATGAGCTTCTTTTACTGAAGAACTGGCAAAACGTCATCCTCTGATCTAAATGTTTTCATCAGCGATCGCACTCACAGCCGCATTTGATCACAAACACCGACTGTAATAATAATAATTCTGTCACCAAGCATTTTTCTGGAGTTCTGGAGTTCTCCTACACTAAAATGACTAATAAAATCAGAAAGCTATGGCAGATCTGTCTGTTTTTGTTGAACGTAAATCCTTAACTCACTGAAAGATGCATACAGTTTTGCTCAAAAGTTTGCATACCCTTGGAGAATTGGTAATATATGTACCATTTTTAAAGAAAACATGAGTGAGCAGGCAAAACACATTTCTTTTATTTTTTATGGGATTCATATTCAACTGTAGGTTATAACAGAATAGCACAATCATAAAACAAAACATGGCAACAAAGAAAAAAATGAAATGACCCCTGTTCAAAAGTCTGCATACCCTTAGTTCTTAATACTGTGTATTGCCCCCTTTAGCATCAATGACAGCGTGCAGTTTTTTGTAATAGTTGTCTATGAGGCCCCAAATTCTTGCAGGTGGTATAGCTGCCCATTCGTCTTGGCAAAATGCCTCCAGGTCATGCAAAGTCTTTGGTCGTCTTGCATGAACCGCACATTTGAGATCTCCCCAGAGTGGCTCGATGATATTAAGGTCAGGAGACTGTGATGGCCATTCCAGAACCTTAACCTTTTTCTGCTCTAACCACTGGAGGGTCAACTTGCCCTTGTGCTTAGGGTCATTGTCATGCTGGAAAGTCCAAGAGTGTCCCATGCGCAGCTTTCGTGCAGAAGAATGCAAATTGTCTGCCAGTATTTTCTGATAACATGCTGCATTCATCTTGCCATCAATTTTCACAATATTCCTCGTCCCTTTAGAGCTCACACACCCCCAAAACATCAGTGAGCCACCACCATGCTTCACAGTGGGGATGGTATTCTTTTCACTATAGGCCTTGTTGACCCCTCTCCAAACTTAGCGCTTATGGTTGTGACTATAAAGCTCTATTTTGGTCTTATCACTCCAAATTACAGTGTGCCAGAAGCTGTGAGGCATGTCAAGGTGTTGTTGGGCATATTGTAACCGGGCTTTTTTGTGGCATTGGCAAGTAAAGGCGTCTTTCTGGCAACTCGACCATGCAGCTCATATTTGTTCAAGTATCGTCGTATTGTGCTCCTTGAAACAACCACACCGTCTTTTTCCAGAGCAGCCTGTATTTCTCCTGAGGTTACATGTGGGTTTTTCTTTGTATCCCAAACAATTCTTCTGGCAGTTGTGGCTGAAATCTTTCTTGGTCTACCTGACCTTGGCTTGGTATCAAGAGATCCCCGAATTTTCCACTTCTTAATAATCCAAGGTTTTGGATATCTTTTTATATCCTTTTCCATCTTTATAAAGTTCCATTACCTTGTTACGCAGGTCTTTTGACATTTATTTTCTGCTCCCCATGGCTCAGTATCTAGCCTGCTCAGTGCATCCACGTGAGAGCTAACAAACTCATTGACTATTTATACACAGGCACTAATTGCAATTTAAAAAGCCACAGGTGTGGGAAATTAACCTTTAATTGCCATTTAAACCTGTATGTGTCACCTTGCCTCGAGAGGATAAATACACAATCAATCACGCACTTTCACAAGGTTAAGCTACTCCATGAATCGCATCCTAAATCACTCTATTACAATTGTTTATGTTCACACGGCACTCCCGTTGTTATTTTGGTGAACGCCACGTGACAGGGAGTCAGTGAGAGACAGTGGATCTGTTCCAAAAATTAGTGAGCTGCCTCCAGAGGCAGCACTTTACGGCATCATAGGCGCATTCCCAATGTGAAGGCTGTTCCAAAAGGTAGGCATCTTGATTATGCTGCCTCCTAATATATCTCATATTGGCCAAATTCTAAAGTATCATCGTATGTATCCTACCCTGGGTAGGCAATCCCAGAATGCACCGTGATGAACTCAATAAAATAAACTCAAGGTGGTGGACGGACCAGGATACATTTTTATTATAAATATACTTATAATCTATTCACTACTGAAAGTGTAGAATAGTTTAATATCATAGAAAATTACTATTTTACCCTAAATGTTTGTGTGCTATGCGTATTTATGCTCATTAGAGTATTGTGTCATTCCTGTATTGAAATCAAATCAAATCTTTCATTAGCTGTGCATGTTACCGATGCAGAGTGTTTCAAATCGGTCTCTTATGTGGCTCCATTTTAGTTAGGATGCTGCCATAGAAGACAGCTGTCTATGTAGGCAAGAGACAGCGAGGCAGCTCACTAAGTTTTGGAACAGACCCGGTGTGTCTGTCACCGCTCCACCATTCTGAATCGGCAGGTGTGTCATACCTATGACTGAAGAGAATGAGATCTCTGCAAAGTAAGCATGACACGCTTGGCTAAAATCAAGTTGTTTGGAGTCAGCAAGTGTGATGCCAGCTTTTGATGTGCTTTTCCAGTTGCTTGAACCTTTAACTCAGCGGGGAGTCCCGACATCACAGGATTAACGACCTCCCGCTGGCAAATGCTAATAGGATCTCCATCTCTCACCTACTGGTTGGCGATTATGTAAATGAAACTTACATCTGAAAATCGTTGGAAAAATCAGATATTGTGATGCCGCCTTAAGAAGCAATGTTAAAACCAAAACAAGCATTCCAGACGGAGACCAACAACCATTTAAAGTGTTAGCTGGGTTCATCATATTCCGTGAAAATGAGTTCAGGCACAGCTTAAGAACTCGAAATAGTTAATGATATCAACTTAACTATCCTCAGGACATTGCTTCATGTCATCTACCCACACGGGTGAGGCACTGTCAAAAGATGGCCTTCTCAACTCTAAAGTATCGGCAGTATGGAGGCACATATTTTTTATTTGCCAATTTTTACAAATTGAATTCTCTAAACATCACATTACCTAACCCTAAACTAACCTAACCCTAACCCCAATGCTTAAAACATATGCAAATGTGAGTCCAGTTTTATTGAATTGCTTTATGTCGTGCCTAAGAACACCCTGCATGTGTGATGTGTTGCTTTATTTTAAAGACTGGAAGTAATTACAGTTCAACAGAGCATCCTCTAGAGGGCTGGCATTCTACATTCAACTAAGTAAAAATGCAATCTTACTTCGCTATTGTCTTACAATCAAGAAACCAGACATTTGTTGTCCAAAGGAGGTGATAAACTGGTTCGTGTGGGTATATATCTGATCAGCTTTGTAGCAAAGGTCTGAAAACGTGCTTTTTCATAGTTAAAACTGAGATGGGGGCATTTGATGAAAACAATTTCGCTCATTCGTTCAGAATAAAGACCCTAGAAGTGAAGGGGGGTGAAAGTTAATTATACAGCATTGATTGCTAAATAAGGCAGGAGGGGTTTAATCAATAGTGGTCTTGAAACGGCTCTGTTAACTATAGCCAGAGGAATAAATCTTGTTTTTTAAATTAGACCACCCTTGTCTTCAGGTGGACAATTTATACATATTGACTAATAACTTGGTTCTGTTTCAGCGTCATTATTCGAAATCAGAGATGGGAAAATTAAATTATAGGGTAGACATTTCCACTGATATTAGGATAAAATATTGTTTTTGAGAATTGCGAGGCATGTTGTCACACTACAGATGGGTAAGTTGGAATCTGCTATTTAACAGCCTTTTTTTTTTTTTTTGGCAAAATGTAAAATACATAAATGAATAATAAGTTAAAAATTAAGTCACAAACAGTACAACAATTAATGAAACATCAAAAGTGTAAGAGGTGACAAACAAAAATATCAAGCCATTGTTTTGGCTGACAAATATTGTAATTAATAAATTGTATAAATGTATGTCTATGTCAACTTGTCCAGACCAAATATTTATGCAAATATATCCTTGTTTCTGAGAACACAGTAAAAATTTTCAGTTAAAATCAACCTTCATTATACAGTTGACCCTTGCCTTAATGCATGCCACTGTGCTTTTAATGTGTTCACTTTTGACCCAGGTACAGCAAAAATCTATTGTAATTTTAGTACAGAGGACAGAATTCACCAAAAAATATTCTAATTTAAGAGGGTTTTGAACTAAGTGTTTGAAACCATAAAAAAACACTGCTAGAGAAAAAAGACATTTGTATATTGAACCTCTGTCTCTTAAAACTTAGTTACTTGTGACTTAGCCCTTGTGACAACCTAACCGTGTGACAACTAGGCCCGGTCTCCCATATATTTATCTTAGTGTAGTCTTTACTTTAATTTAAAGTCACAGTTTTCCATCTCATGAACACATCTAGTCTATATCCCAACCCTCATAGATTTGTTGACTCACTTGTATTAGATTAAAGCTTCACAGGAGAATGTCAAACATCAGTTTTCTTTATTTCTTTTAATCAATATATTTGGCATTTCACATGACTGTATCACACACTGTAAAATGTGGTAACCTGCAATTGTTAGCTGAAAGGCTGTCATTGCTTTCTGTAGAGACCCCAGTGGTAGTCATTCACTGTGAGGTCATAAATTTTCAGCAGTAGTCATATAAGTATGAATCTGCAAAACATTTTTGAAATAAATATTGGATGCGCCTCATCTTAAGCTGTTGTAAAAAGATAAAGGTACAAACACCTGTGAATGCACTTCAGATTAGTTCCGATTTAACTTGATAAAAAAACTAAACATTTTAAACCACCCTATATGGTATGCAGGTCTAAGCTGGTTTAAGCTGGTTTGACCTAGTCTCTCAGTCTGGCCAGCTGAAAAGTCCAGCCTGATCTCATGAACATTATGTGACTGTGGCAACATTTGAAATGAGAGGTAACCAAAACAGACATCCTTACCCTACACCAACACCTAAAACTAACCGATAATGTTCTAAAAGCAAATGTGACATGTAAAGCAAATTTTCTGAGGCAACCATGTCATTTTGTGTCACTTCTGTGATACTTTCGTCTCACATGTTAGGTTGTGTGCATGGCCAATACTATAAAATGTAGATATAGTAACGTTCATTTATGAGACTAGGTTGGAAAAGTGCCCTAAACCTCTCTAAAACAAGCATACGGTAACAAGCTTTAATAACAAGCACTATGCATTAGCTATTTACTAATTAATCTTTTGCAGCTTAACCATTCCTGCCTGGAATAAGTTTATTATCATGTATGATCATAAAGTATATGACAAAGTATATATAAAGTATGATTATCATTTTTTTGGATGTCCAATTCTATCAGGTGGCCCTGTTAGATACAATTTCATTGATACATTGATTCATTCTGCCTACTACTACTATTCTTCATTCAAAACTGAGTAATAAACATGTCCTTTTGAAATTATATTCTTCCAACATGTTATGAATGCAACTGTGACAGGTAACATAAATATATAGTTGCATTTAAAAGCGCGTGGGCACTTTTTCCCAGAGCATCCGTAATTACAAAATAAATTGAAGTGTAAATCTTCGTGTCATGGCTGATCATAAAGGAATATGGAAACTGCATATGTCTAAGTGGTGGCCTGTATTTTTCTTTTTTCATTATATTTGGAAAACTACTGTTAGTCCATAAAATGTATGTAATATTTTTCTTTTATTTATTTATTGCTGATTTGTATTGAATTTTCTCTTCTAGACTGAAAGCAGCAGAAATAAATAATAAACATAATTTTATGTCAGAATTTCTGTCCTGTAGGTTTAACAAAGCAAAATCGAAATCTTTCCACGTACCCCATGTGGTACACATATCTGGTATCTGCTTTAGAGCATATTTTTAGCAAATATATTTTTGTTATCAATAAGATCAGCCTACAATGTTTCTCGTTTGCTGATGCGAAATGCATTACACATGATTACACATTCAACTGATAGAAACGTTTTCCAGTCTTTTGTTGTAAAGTTCTCTGGACTGTCTCAGGTTGGAGTCGCCCACCCCTGGTCACTCCATCTATCCCACAATAAAAGTCAATGAGGAGAAACAACACACAGTAGATATTGATACAGCCACTTCAGTTTATCACTGTGGATAAACACTGAGAAAGCTATATGGTAGATAAGACGAGCACAAATAGATTGGGCTAGTGCTTACACTATGATAACTCTACAAATATTAGACAGCTAATAATCACTGTTGGGATGAGGGGGTGCTCAGCAGATAAACGTTCTCTTGAACTCAACACAAACCTTCTGATCTGAGAGTGCTCTGCATACTGAATTTAGATATTTTCATGTAAAAATTGATGGTGTTATATTTTTTGATCAATACTGTGAAAACCTTTGTGGTGTGGAGTTTGGTGTAATTGTATTGATTTTAGGTTAAAGTGGGGTTATGTGTAATAAATCTAGTAAGTGTCAAATAAAATTATATGGAGAATCATAAAACTATATGTGGGAAAAAGGATTTGTATAAAGAATTAAACAAAGTAAAACAAAATGAAGGATGGAGAAATTCTTCAATGGTAGATAAAAAATAAAGAAAGAAAATGCAAGCATTTAAGGGATAATTCACCCAAAATACAAATTCTTTCATCATTTACCCACCCTCATGTTTTTCCAAAACTGCATGGCTTTCTTTCTTCCGTCGAACACAAAAGGAGATGTTAGACAGTATGTTAGTTTTAATCACCATTACTGTCTATCTTTTTTTCATACAGTGAAAGTGAATGGTGAATGGAGGCAGTCACTGCAGTATTAATTACATTCGTTTTTTGTTTTTTTTTTCTCCCCTTTTCTCCCCATTTTGGAATGCCCAATGCGCTCTAGGTCCTCGTGGTGGTGTAGTGACTCGCCTCAATCTGGGTGGTGGAGGATGAATCTCAGTTGCCTCCATGTCTGAGACCGTCAGTCTGAGCATCTTATCACGTGGCTTGTTGAGCACGTTACTGCGGAGACGTAGCACGTGTTGAGGCTTCACGCTATTCTCCGCGGCATCCACGCACATCTCACCACGCACCCCACAGAGAGCGAGAACCACATTATAGCGACCACGAGGAGGTTAACCCAACATGACTCTACCCACCCTAGCAACCGGGCCAATTGGTTGCTTAGGAAGCCTGACTGGAGTCACTCAGCACGCCCTGGATTCGAACTTGCTACTCCAGGTGTTGTAGTCAGCGTCTTTACTTGCTGAGCTACCCAGGCCCAATTACATTTGTTTTTTTAAGTATTCTGCAACACAGACTGGGTTTCTATAGCACAGTTGGTACAGCAGCATTAATGATGCCCAGGTCATGGGTTTGATTCCCAGGCAACACACAATCTGCAAATAAATATACTGACTGCACAGTAAGTTGCTTGGGATAAAATTAATATAAAGTGAACCATATGTCACCTAAAATCAGTTCATTTTTTCATTAAACAGACAGTTTACATAGCCTATACTCAATAGTGAGCAAAACACAGTTTACATTAAGTTTCTAATGTCTTCTTTTTATATGAGTTTATATGAACAGGAGTTTCATCAGTGTCCTGTGATGTGATAAATACTTCATCTAAAACTATGTTTATACATGTATTATCTACTACCTCATATTAACTGAGAGGCCCATATATTGATACATACAGTATATTTCCATATATTTGTATAGGAATAGCAATATTCAAGTATATGAAGTAAAAAAGGTGATTAAAAATGGTGAAATGGTATACGTGTTCCCTTACACACTAACAGTCAAAAGTTCAGACACACATACTCATTCTGGATTATTTTATTATCTTAAAACCTATGAACATGAAGAACTATGAAATAACACAAATGGAGCCTATTATGTAATAACCATAAAATATGAAACCATTCAAAAGTATCTTGTATCGTAGCTTCTTCAAATTAGCCACCCTTTAACTAGACTCAACATGATCTCCACGGGAATAGACATGCTTCAACAGGTAATCGAATTGTTTTTTGTTTTGTTTTTTCAAAATTTCTTGTACCCTGAAATAAACCCTATTCAGCTTATTTACTTACAAGCGCCATCCCCCATCAGACATTTTTGCATCAGTTCAAATGTGTTTACCTTATCCTGCAGAGTGTTGTGCAAGGAGCCTCAGAGACACGGGTTCTGGTCCCATGGAAACCAGGAAGTAATCACGTTCACGTAAGCAATGGTGAGCATTTTTTGGAGGTTGCTTTTTGGTCAAAAATGTCATTTTTACTTCACTGATGATTAGGTTTATGGTTGGGGTTAGGGAGTAGAGTTCATAAAATATGCCTTCCTGCTGACAGTACATTATCATTTACAACTAAAATTACAACTTGCTTTTCTGGACATTTCGCCTGGAATCTGAAGCTCGTTAGGAAACATAAATCCAGTCAAGTGTGCCAAAACCTTTGACTGGTGGCAGGTCTCATAGTAAAAACATTACTATAACTACATTTTTGCAAAATAACTTTTATGTCTCTTATTCTACGTATCGCTGAAGTTTTCTGGTGAAATAAACACTAGAGTTGCTACAACAGCAATGAGTTTTACTCACTTTCACACAAATCAAGGGTAATAAAGCAGATTCAGAGTTCATAAATAAAAAAATTCACTCTGCTCCCCACACAATACTATCTTATAATATAAAAACACTTTTACTATAATGCAAGATTTGAAAGACGATATATAATGCTTGCATTACATAACCAACTACATATACAAGCTCAACCAAACACATCTAAATTGCACGGTGGTGCAACTGATAGAGGATTGGACTTTGAACCAGGATTCGAGATCAGTAAAATGTGCGAGCTGACCTGTGAGCCCAAAGTGACAGAAGCGACCTGAAATGTCATGGCTGCTTCAGCTATTTTGTTTTTTTAGCATCTCACGTGTGCTTCTATGACATCAGTTAGGTTTAGATGTAGCATTTAGGGTATGAACGTCTGTTTTGTTCATTTCAAAATAGAAAAAATAATAATCTCTAATTTGCTTTTTATGACAATTTTCATACTTTTCGTCGGTTTCTGTTTCAGGATTTTCTAGGTTAGGGAGGTAGGTTTTATTCATTTAAAACTCCAAAGAGCATTAACCTTAAAAACATCTTTGGAAGTACATTAAACTCGCTTTTAGCGCCACTCAGTGGGCATTTCACCTTGAAACTACCGCAATAAGCGTAATAAACTATGTAATATAATTTTGCAAAAATTTTGCCACAGTCATGTAATCAGGCTGGGTAGATTACATTCATATAAATCTTAACCTAAAATCTTGATGTTGAAAAAACTGTTAATGTCCATGTCACTACTACCTTAATGAATAACGGCTTTGTTCAGCTGTGCTTAAACCTGTGTGACATGAAGATATATTACGCCATGTTTAGCTAAGGTTTATGTGAGAAGCCAGGCAAACAGAAAGACAAAAGACGTTCACTGCCATTGCTCAGACAGAAAGCAGCCAAACAGAAAAACTCTGATGACAAACTAAACAGCCATTTATGATCATCCAAACGAGGATCCTCTTACTGTTTTAACTTTCCTACCAACACACTCTCACAGCAAAATCATAAGGATTCGTAAGGAACTTTTCTAAATTTGGCTAATTCGTATGGTATCGTACAACTGCACTCGTATGAATTCCTACAACCTTCACTACAGCCAGTGACGTCGCTGGACATCGTTTTCATCTAATACGCGACAATTACTTGCTTCTGTCACACACAACAGCTTCCTGTCCTGTTTACACACTATACTGATCGGTTAGGTTTAGAAAAGGGGTTTGGGTAAGGGCATAATATTAATAAGCATGTCCTTGACTCTGCTTGCGTAACACGTGCTAACTTCCACATTACACATCCGGGCATTTGCACATGATGAAATCATAAGAATTCATACGAACTAAATCGTACGAAATCATATGAAATAGCCAACTAGTAAAATATGTATGAATTTTCGTGAGATCGAGTTGTCCCTACCGTGTGTTCTTCCACTTATGCACACAAAATCTTGACACTTCCTGCATTTATAGCTGCTCTCCTGTCTCTGGGTAATGTTACAGCGACTTAGAGGAAAACATGGAACTGTTATCAGTCTTATCATGTGTGTTATGGCCTTACTAATGTGAGCAGAGTGCTGTGGTAGCAGCCCAACATGTTTACATGGGCTTATTCTGTTCAGAGAGAGGACTGCTGGTATAACATCATGAAGGAACACTGATAGTAACAATGTCAGTCCAGAAAATAGCTTACTGAGTTACTTTCCCAGAATAAAATGGAATAGAGCAGAGTATAATATGGTGTATGTTTCTAAGATGTGTAAAACATTTCAAATATGTAAAACTTCATATAGATCTCATAAAAGCTTCTATATTATGGAATGATGACGCCCATATTGAAAATTGTTACTGTTCAATATTTAATGTTGAATGTTTGGAAACAATATTGCAGTCCTGCATGTTAATCTGACATAAATCATCAGCTGGGCCATTTGTGCCTGAAAATTCAAGAATATCTTCAGATTAGAGGTCTACAAATATGGGTTTTTCAATGGCCAATTACTTTCAACAACAATCCTAAATATGTGGTTACAGCCTTGTAAAGTACCAAGAAATAGATATTGTTCATTATAAACCCTAAGCTTAAAGCTCTACTTTATTTTGTCTCTGCCACTGTAAGTTTGGAATTCATGTATTTGTAATAGGCCACATGCAGTATTTTAACCCTTAAATGCATAGGTGTTTCATTATTATTACATTCCAACATTAACATTATTACATACCTCAGGTCTTTTGCGACCTGGCACGTATATATCACAAATCGATCTACAAAAAACCAAGATAAAGTAATTTTTTTTTTTTCAAGACATGTAGACAATAATAGAATAGAACATAGTCTGTTTTATTTTTATGTTTTATTTTCACATATCAAAGAGATCGAATGGGATTCATTACTTCTACACTGTGGAATTTTATGAGACATAAAATGGTATTAAAAAAAATAAAAAAAATATTTTGCATTGCACAACAAACAAATGGTACAATTTCCTGGGAATGGACCAGATTAGAGGCTTTCATTAAAACAAAGAACAAACTCAGCCTCACATGGTGAGGAGATTCATTTAACATTCATAGTTTTTATCTTGGAAAGCTCATGTTATAAACTATGTCTTTTATATTAGTAAGGCGGAATTGCAATCAGTGAATTTGGGGGACTTTCTCTATAGCTAAAACAAACACAAACTGCTTTCAATGTTGAGTGTACTGCATAAAGGTTTACTAAACAAAATATAGTTCTAAGTTACTGGTGTTCTTGAGGCTGGGAAGTGCTGCAAAATCATAATTAAAGGGTAAAAAAAACTCCCCAAACACTTCTAAATGCTCACTATTGTCCACATGCTCACTTGACGTGACATCTTAAATGTCCCATTAGGATAATTAGCAACTAACAACAAATAAGCATACTGAAACCTCTATGCTTACTATAAATGATAAAGTGTCCTAATGTGACTCATAATGCCCCACAACCCAACTGATTTCCCAAGAGGGCCAACCTCAGGTTACAAAACTACATCACTATTCCTTGTTCAATTAGCATCCTCTAATTACAACGGATAAATACCACCTGATGTGTCATTAAAGATTTATGGGTTAAAAATGTCTTTTTTGTCTCAAATAGGCAGTGGACATTTCCCCACTTTTTAACATAGAAATCCATTATAGTTATTATTGTTCTGATGGCATGTGTGAACTTTGTGAAAGGGGATTGTTTAAGACTATAATTGTGTGGAGATGGGGGTGTCGTCAAGCGACATTCTGTGGAGAGCAAGGCTGAGAGAGGAAGAGCGGTAAGGATTGACACCAGTGGGAAATTAAAGTGGGAAAACAGCTGGAGAGAGATATAAGGGCAGTCCAGAGAGAGAGACCGACCTGAGTGTGTGTGCCCTGCTGAAAAGCAAACCATGTGTGTTAAACTGAGTGAAAAAACAAGTGAATAAAACCTTACATGGATTGTTTATCCGGCTCCTGTTTCCTCCTTCCTACCTGAACATGTGACCTGCCACAGTGGTGATGAAACCTAGGATTGGGAGAAAGATACGTTGTCATGGAGTCCTCGCCCTTTGCCAAACTTATCAAGACCCTTGCCAGCATCCACCAAACTCAACATCAGGCTCTGTTTGAGTTGTGCCAGAAACAGGAGCAGCGCTTCCAGGTCCTCCTACAACCTCAAGCGGACAATCGACAGGTGCTACAGAGCTTGATACCCCAGGGAATTCTACCGATGTGACCCCAGTCACCGCCCCCGCCATGTCCCACTTCACGATTGCAAAGATGGGACCAGAGGATGACCCAGAGTCATTCGTGGAGTTATTTGAGTGTGCAAAGGAAGCATCGGGATGGCCAGGGTCCCAGTGGGCAGTCCGGCTGCTGCTGCTGCTGTTGGGAGAAGCTCAACTGGCAGCCCAACAACTCCCAGTTGCCAACCTCCTGGGGTATCCGGACTTGAAACGAGCCATCCTGCAACAGGTCGGCCGGAGTCCTAAGCAACATCACCAACATTTCTGCTCGCTGATGCTTGGCGAGCACGGTCGCTCGTTCGCATTCACTCAACAGCTCTGTGGCACCTGCCGAAGATGGCTGCTGGCTGAAGAACGCGATGCTGAAGAGGTGGTTGATCTGGTGGTACTGGAACAGTTCATTGCCCGACTACCGAAAGGAACAGCAGAGTGGGTCCAGTGCCACCGACCGGCGTCGCTGGATGAGGCGGGGGCCAGCAAGCCCTCACCTTCTGTCTCTCTCTCTTTCTCCCTCTCCTTCCTCCCCCCATCCTGTGCCTATTCCCCAGAAATGGGGAATTATGACCCCAAAGCCGGTTCCCCAATCTCTCTCCGCTCTCCCCCACAAGCTGGTGAATCTGCTGCCGTGGGTGTGGGCATGAAGTCTGAGCTAGTCTGCTGGAGCTGCAGGGAACCTGGGCACTTCTAGGACGGATGCCCCACCATGGAGGTGGAGACGCTGGTCCAGATCCCCAACACACCACAGGCCACCCCTGATCGGGCAGGGGCATACCTGTGAATATTATAGGGGTACAAGCTGGCGGGTGAAGGTAAGGTGTGTGCACGGGATATTCAAAGTTACACTTTAGTGATGGTCATCATTCAATTTCGTGGACAAAAGCATTGTGTCGAGGCAGCGGTTAGTCCCCTCCTCTCCCATCCACTTATTTTGGGTACAAATTGCCCTTCATTTACAACTTCATTGAGGGGAATATGTGTGGATGGGTCCTGCAACAAATTGTCTCGGTGTGTGGTTTGCGATTCGGGAGATGGTGCCGGGGCCATCTACACCAGCTCCATGTCAGGAGGACGCAAGGGAGGAGGAGGTCTCGGCTTCCCCAGCCCTTAGAGGATTCCCTGTTGGGGATTTCCCTCTGGAGCAGATGCGAGACAAAACCCTTAGGCACGCCTTTGACCAGGTGGAAGGGATTGATGGTCAATGCCTCCAGCCAGACATTGCACTTTCATACCCATATTTTTAGATTATTAACGATCGGTTGTATCGAGTGACACAGGACACTCAGACATAGGAAGATACAACCCAATTGTTAGTGCCGAAGAGCTGTCAGGAAATGCTATTCCAGATGGCTTATCATAATCCGATGGTGGGTCACTAAGGGCAGGAAAAAACACTGAACCTTCTGATGGCCCGTTTCTATTGGCCGGGCATTCGCGGGGATGTTCTCAGCACGCCATGAATGTCAGCTGGTGAATCCGGTGGCCACCCCAAAAGCCCCATTGCGCCTCCTTCCGTTGCTTGAGGTCCCCTTCGAAAGAATTGCCATGGACTTCGTCGGGCCATTGGAACAGACGGTACATGGGCATCACTTTGTGTTGGTTCTGGTGGACTACACAACACGATATCCGGAAGCAGTGCCTCTGCACAACATCTCAGCACAAAGTGATAGGGAGGCACTTTTCAGAGTTATCTCCCGAGTGGGGATACTAAAAGAAATCCTCTCTGATCAGGGCACTACACTTATGTCACACACCCAACATGAACTGTATTAAATTAAATTAAACGGGATTAAATCTATTCGTACTAGCATCTACCACCCCCAAACAGACGGCTTGGTCGAATGATTTAATCAAACTCTAAAGAACATGATTCGTAAGTTGGTGCACAATGATGCTCGGAACTGGGACAAGTTGCTCGAGCCCCTATTATTTGCAGTTCGAGAGGTCCCGCAAGCCTCCACGGGGTTTTCCCCATTCAAATGACTGTATGGGCATCGGCCGCACGACGTGCTCGACATCTTACAGGAAAATTGGGAGGAGGGACCTTCAAATAGCAAAAATGAAATTCAATAATTTTTTGACCAGAGAGCAAAACTCCACACACTGGGGCAACTAACACAGGAGAATTTGCTCCAGGCTCAAGAGCGTCAATCCCGGTTGTATAATAGGGGCACTCGACTACGGAATTTACATGGGGAGATAAAGTCCTTGTATTGCTCCCTACATCAAGCTCTAAATTACTCACCAAGTGGCAAGGGCCCTTGAGGTCACACAACGATTTGGGGAAATCGATTATGAGGTGAAACGAATGGACAGAGGCGGAGCACATCATATTTACCACCTCAACCTCCTAAAACCATGGAGAGAGGCAGTTCCCGTGACATTGGCGACAGTGGTCCCGGAGAGGGAGGAGCTCGGGCTGGAGGTGAACTTAAAAAAGCCACTGATCGAGACCACCTCTCACTGTCCCAAATCACAGAGGCTGCCAGGTTGCAAAGAGAGTTCTCAGACATGTTCTGTGTGGATTATAGGAAAGAAAATGCGGTGTCTAAATTTGATGCGTAACCGATATCTCAGATTGATGAACTGCTCAATCGGTTAGGTGCGGCTCGCTTTTATTTTACTCTGGATTTGACGAAGGGATATTGGCAGATCCCCTTAACTCCCATGTCCCATGAAAAAACAGCGTTTCCCTTCCGTTTGGTTTGTTTGGGCCCCAGCTATGTTTCAGCGGCTCATGGACAGAATCCTCAGACTGCACACTGCTTACGCCGCTACCTATCTTGATGACATCATTATTTACAGTAATGATTGGCAGCAGCACCTGCGGCATCTGAGGGCTGTCCTGAGGTCATTGAGACAGGCGGGACTCACGGCAAACCCAAAAAGTGCGCAATTGGGCAGGTGGAAGTACGGTATCTGGGCTTCCACTTGGGTCATGGGCAGGTGCGGCCCCAAATTGATAAGACCACAGCAATTGCAGCCTACCCGAGACCTAAGACCAAAAAGGCGGTTCCTGGGGATGGCTGGCTATTATCGCAGGTTTGTGCCTAATTATTTGACCGTCACCAGCCCACTGACTGATCTTACTAAAAAGGGGGCACCAGATCCGGTCCAGTGGATGGAGCATGTCAATAGGCATTCACGCGGGTGAAAGCTGCACTTTGCCGCAGGCCATTATTGCACTCTCCTGACTTTTCTCTCCCTTTTATCTTGCAGACAGATGCGTTGGATAGGTGGTTAGAAGTGGTACTGTCCCAGATGGTGGAGGGGGAGGAGCGCCCTGTGCTGTACATTAGTCGAAAGTTCTCGTTGAAGGAGACTAGGTACAGCACAATTGAGAAGGAGTGTTTGGCCATCAAGTGGGTGGTCCTCACCCTCTGGTACTATATGTTGGGTCGTGCTGTCACCCTCTGTTCACAACATGCCCTGCTCAAGTGGCTCCATCACATGAAGGATGCCAATGTGCAGATCACCCGTTGGTATCTGGTTCTCCAGTCTTCTAAATTCGAGGTGGTCCATAGGTCAGGGGCACAGATGGCTGTCGCGGATTTCCTGTCTAGAAATGGAGGGGGGGTGAAGGTGACAGGCTCCCCGGCCTGAGTCAGGTGATGGGGGATGTGGAGATGGGGGCATGGTCGAGCGATGTTCTGTGGAGAGTGAGGCCAGGAGAGGAAGAGCGGTAAGGATTGACACCTGTGGGAAATTACCTCTAACAGCTGTTTTGTTTTGCAATGAGAGACGGAGAGAGATATAAGGGCAGTCCAAACTGCCGGAATAGAGAGAGACCGACCTGAGTGTGTGTGTGTGCCCTGCTGAAAAGCAAATCATGTGTGTTAAACTGAGTGATAAAAACAAGTGAATTAAACCTTATGTGGATTGTTTATCTGGCTCCCACTTCCTCCTTCCTACCTGAACAAGTGACCTATCACAAACTGGATTTATTATTTTCTTGTTTCCTCTTGTTCAGACATGGGTAGATAACTTTTACAAAATTACATCTAATCTACTGAAACACAACTAGTCTATAAAGATGATAGAATTATAACTAATTGAATGTAAAGTAGCCTATCATTGAAAACTATTTATCACCATTAGACTTTTCCAGGTTTTATTGTACTATGAATGGACCTATAATTATATTAATTCAATTAAACATAATTGAATAATTAAATGTAGAAGTATGTGACCCCAGTCATGTGATTTCATTACATTTAATTAAATGAGAGAGATCAATTTAATATATAATGGTGCCATTACATATCATCCTAAAATTACAAATTATATACAATATTCATGACCTTTCATGAATCTTTCTTAAGATTGAAAGCCTGAAACTGCACCATTTCTTGATGGAATGCAACTTGAAATTATTTCAGACAGACACAAGCAACTGCTTAATTTCCATTTCAAATCAGAAGATGATGCTTGATGAAATTTATTTCATGCCCTCAAATAAATACAGTATCCAAGAGCAAAAATCTTTCAAGACTCAGATATTACAGGCCTATCAGTTTCCTTAATACTGACCACAAATACCAGCCAAAGAACTAACACAAAGACCTAAGTTTGTGCAACTAAATTTATTTACACTTCACCAAACCAAACTGAATTCATTTTCATTTTGGTTGAACTACTCCATTAAGTCATGCTATGGTACGACTCAATTTCTGTAAAACAGCATCAGTTCAGATTTGCAGATGTCTTGCACCAAAAAAAGACATTTAAGTGGAGGTTTTAATTTTCACCTTACAGTTGTTCCTTGTTTGGTAGAGTAGTTATTAAATTAGCTTCAGGAGTTAAAAGAACCTATAAACTGAAAGCATAAAATGTAATAACCAAAGTTATGACTAAAAAAGCTCAGAGTAATCACATATACCTGTATATAACTACGTGTCCATGAGTAGCACACAATAGACACAAGCCTCACTGAGTTGAGATACAGGATGGTAATGGCTTTCCTCCATAAATCATTTTTAGACTGTTAATTTAACACACTGACGCTCTTCTTCCCAAAGGAACCTGCTGACGCAAAATCTAGAAACAAATCTTTTAACAGGAATCATGAATGATGTCATCTTTACCTCATGAGAAGATACAGATGCATGCATGAATAGACATGCTCAAAACCAGTGGGAGTAGGCTACAATATAAGCACCAGAGAACTGCAGGAGAAAATTGAAATCAATACTAATACTAAGACTAAACACATAAGATTATCAGAGCTGCCAATCACATTAATTACAATATGCTGGTTAATCAAATTAAATACAATCACATATCAATATTTGCTGAGAAAGTCTCCCAAATGAATAGAATTCAATGCATTGCATTATTGTGGCAGATGAATACATTTTTGAATATACATTACAAAAAGTGACTTTAGAAGTCAATGTATTGTTGTTTTTATTTTTATATAATTGAACGTAAACCTGTTACTGGCCTACAGTCCACAGCAATCCATTTTGCAAACTAGTCTCATATAATCCCTTTACTTAACCTAAATTTTTGAAAACTGATTTTTTACAAGGCTCGTTGTAAATATCATGGCAGTTTCCTGGTGAAACTTGAGATGTTATAACAATTACTTTCATTCCCTTTCAGGCAAATTACAAGTAAAACAACAGATTATCAATTCATACTTCTCAGCCTGTTCCTCACACAATGATATCTTATGATATCAAAACACTTTTACCATAGCACATGACTTGTAAGAAGATTCATTTTAATATTTGCATTACATAACCAACTACATTTACAAGGTCGTTTAAAAGCTGAACAGGGTATGAGTCCTGAAGAACACGCAAGTTGACACATAAGTCAAATGTGTCAAAGAAGCATCAAAAAATGATGTGTTTGCTTCAGCAATTGCATTTTTCATTTTACATTTGCTTTTTATGACACTATTGGATAGGTTTAGGGTAGGGATGTAGGTTTTGTTTATTTAAAATTGATTGAGCATTAACCTTAAAAATCTCAACTAACTGGGAGAAAATTTCACTCACTGCGATACGTTTAAGGAACCACATAATATAATTTTGAAAAAATGTCACCACAGTCACGTATTTTCACAAGATTATGCTCGAGTTTTGTCAGTCTGTCTGAGTTAGACTTAGGCACCATTTACATAGGACACTTTAAATTGTTGGTCTGTGTAAACATGCACACAATATCTTTGGCCGCATCATCGTCTCACTGTTTTTTCAGCACTTTATGCCATGAGTGCTGTATTTAGTTAAAAACAGTTTAGTCTCATGAAGCCACACCTTTTGTGGTAAAAGATCTGTTCCATATTACAACTAATTCTGGCCAAGAACCGCCCACAGGAAGAACTTACTGACAGACCTGCAAAGCGATTAATCACAGTTTGTAGGGGGCCTGGGTAGCTCAGTGGGAAAATACTCTGGCTACCATCCCTGGAGTTCACTAGTTCGAATCCCAGGGCATGCTTAGTGACTCCTAAGCAACCAAATTAGCCCAGTTCCTAGGGAGGGTAGAGTCACAGTGGGTAATCTCCTCGTGATCGCTATAATGTGGTTCGTTCTCGGTGGGGCGCGTGGTGAATTGAGCGTGAAGCCTCCACACGCGCTACGTCTCCGTGGCAACGCGCTCAACAAGCCACGTGATAAGATGCGTGGGTTGATGATCTCAGACGTGGAGGCAGCTGGGATTTGTCCTCTGCCACCCGGACTGAGGCGAATCATTACACGACCACAAGGACTTAAAAGCACATTGGGAATTGGGCATTCCAAATTGGGAGGAAAAATAAAAAAAAATAAAACAAATTAAAAACAATCACAGTTTGTATGGCACGGTAATCTGAGATATGTTATACCACACCAACAGAACTCCATGGAATAAATTGATTTAAATATTGGCGATGCAAGCAATTGCACTGAAAACTCGGCAAAAAATAAAGCGGAAATGTTTAGAGACTCTGAGACTATTTCACAGACATAAAAGACATAAGAAAACAAAGAAGAGACAGTTCTGCTTTGTGGAAATCTAGTTGAAGACTAAATTTCATCCTCAAAAGCACTCATTGTATCAAGCCGCTTCCTTGTAATCACAATTTTGTTTCCAGGCAGATTGAAATAGAAAACCTATGAGTGCTTACTTGCGGAAGTTACATAACGCCAACCAATCAGATTAGAGCTTGCTAGATCAAGAACGTGTTTTCCAGTCCTGTGTGCAATATGCATCAGTCAGTCATTGAACAGACTGAAAACAGTTAAACTTTAACAAATGTGTTTTGAGACCTCTGCATTCTCTGCCATTCAGTTGCACTCTGTTCAGCTGTCAAATAATAGTCAAACAGTTAACAGTTAAAAGTCAAATCAACATGTTAATTTGACAGTCTTAAAGGGATAATTCACCCAAAAATGAAAATTCTCTCATCATTTACTCGCCCTCATGCCATCCCAGATGTGTATGTCTTTCTTTCTTCAGCAGAACACAAATGAAGATTTTTTAGCCCGGTGGCTTTCGGAAGACAATGCAAGGTGGAAACATGCTTTTGGAATTTGACATTATTCTAAATAATTTTGAAGCAATTTGGGTAAATATAAGAGGACTATTTTAAAGTCTGTTGTAAGAGCCTCACTTCCTGCTGCCAGGTGGTGGCACTATGACCGTGACCCAAAATAGTCACATCCATGTGATTAGCCCCCAAGACTAAACATACATCTCAATTTTGATCTAAATCACATATTGCACACAGAAGACGAGACATTTCCTATTTCTCATTTTTCACCATAAATGTATTGCTTCGCCATGGCGACCAAAATATCAAAAATCTGTTCACAATATAGCATCTGCAATATCTTGGCATGATGTTGCGCAAATTTGGTGCCAGTCACATGAATCCCCTAAGAGGAGTATTTTAAAGTTCAGAGCCTGTGATTTTCAGAAAATCCAAAATGTCCGACTTCCTGTTGGGCGAGCTAATGACTGTAAGTGTGAAAGTTGTTCAGCTTAATGAAAACAATATATGTACCAATTTTAGTGACTCTAGGTGAAAATGGGGGTGCTACAGAGACCCCATTACATGCCCATTTTAAAGGGGGCGCTACAGAGGCCCCCCCTACACACCCATGTGTGAAATTTTGCCCAGACTTAATGGCCAATGACTCTGATGTGTGTGCAAAATTTCATGAAATTTTAAGCATGCCAAGTGCCTCATAAACACCCAAATATAGGAAGAAAGGAATAATAACAATTAATGTTTTAAAGATATCAAATATACCTTTACAAATTTACATCAGCAGTGTCTTGACATTATTCTAAAGATTTTGAAGCAATTAATGTAAACATATGAGGGTTATTTCAAAATCAGTTAAAAGTACCATACTTCCTGCTGTCAGTTGGTGGCACTATGACCATGACCCATAATAGCTGCATAAATGTGATCAACCCCCATTACCAAACATACAGCTGAATTTTCATCAAAATCATACAATGCACACAGAAGATATAAGGAACTTCCCGTTTAACATTTGTACCCATAAATGTATTGCTGCGCCATGGCGACACTGTTCAAAATATCAAAAATCAGTTCGCAATTAAGCATCTACAATGTCTTGGCTTTATGTTGCACAAATTTGGTGACAGTCACATGAATCCCCTAGGAGCAATATTTAAAAGTTCAAAGCTTGCAATTTTCATAAAATCAAAAATGTCTGTCTTCCTGTTGGGCAGAGCTAATGACTGTGAGTATGAAAGTTGTTCGGCTTTATGATAACCATATATGTACCCATTTTGGTGACTGTAGGTGAAAATGTGGGCGCTACAGAGGCCGTCTTACATGCCCATTTTCAAGGTGGTGCTACAGAGCGACTTTCAGTGCTTGGGCCCTAATTATTCAACATATATTCTCTTGAAGTGGATCAAGTTCAGTCTGGACATCTCTCCCATGAACTTTCTTCCCACAGTAAGAATCCTAAACTTTTGCCTTATTGATTGGAAAAAAACCTAATGAACATCTGATTACCTCCTTCATTTTATATCCGCAGATATCCTAATTTACTCTTGTGTGCATCTGTCAATGTGGATAGCATGAAATAAGGCAGGATTTTTTATGCTCATTTGTGACTATGCCTCAAGTTCCACATACACAGCTGTTATGAAGCACCAGGCCTCATTGTGTAATTACAGTCATTTATCTTAATGTAGGAGTCCAGAGTTCTTGCAGGTTTCCCATTCAACGCATGTCTTACGCCTCAAATATTCACCGCATGAGTTTGATAATAGGCAAAACAGACTCTGTACATCTACATGGAAAGGAAGCTGCGAAAAGTAATCAATGCAATAGGCCACACAAGGCTATGTAAAAAGCGCCACAAGGCGTCATTTTACCATGATTAAGGGATTGAAACAAAGCTTTTATAAACTGGTAGCAACTGCAATATGACAAAAGAAGTTACATTTGTAAATGCTTTCGTCATTCCCACTATGCAGTTTCATATCATTATCAATTTTTTATTGTAATTAACAATATATTGGATAAAATAATAAACACATTTTTTAAATATGGAAAACATATTCATTAGTTTTCTGTAATAACAATACCATAATTAAGTGATTATAGATCAGTTCACTGCTTCAGTTTGATTGATGATGCCATTTTTGCCATGTGCAATTTATTAAGAATATTCCAGGAAGGGTTGCTAAGTTTTCATCACACGAATACAGGACACTTGAGCATTTTGAGATGGGACAAAAATGCGGGACAATAGGCCCCCGTATGGAACATTTTCATTTCATCATTCCGAATATTAAAGGACAGCTAACAACCAATGATGTCATTCCTGGTTGAAAATGTCAATAAGGAACAGGCATCATTTTGGTGGGAAAACAGCATCATGAACATCAGCAAGTATAAGCAATGGATTTGATCAATTCTGTGATGTTTTATGGTATTGCTGGTTTGTCTCAATTTCAAGCGTTTAACTGTAGGGCAGTGACGTAGCCACAGGGGTCCACCCAAAACATCAGCTTGCACACCAAAGTGAGATTTTGACATTTAATAATAGTAAGGGTGTAAAAATGCATCAATGTTAGAATGAAAGTTTGATAATTGATTATAGAACTAAATAACGATTATAATGACTACTGTATAATAATAACCTGCGTGATACAGAGACTGTCTCAGATTACATGAGCACGGAGTGAAACTAAGGAAACAAGTACACACTTCAAATTAAGAAAGTTTATGCTACAGTTCGGATTTCTGCGTTATTATTCATAACTGTGTGCATCCATATGAGCAAAATAAGCCAATTGATCTGTTTTCTTCCCCAATTATGATTGATGAAATATGCAAATGTATTACACAGAATGAACATTCTACTTACCAAATGTTAGTTAGTTTGCATTAAGTTAGATGTTATCCATTATTCATATTGGTTCAATAATTTATATAACATTAGTTTTGTTTTTCTGTTTGTAATTGCAGTCACACATAACCAAACCTCCCTGTTCTCCCTAAATGCAAAGAATATTCAATAAAGATTCTGAATCCTTTTATTGCTCACAGTTCTTCCAGGGCTCCCACCCTTTTTGACCAATTAATTTCCATGACTTTTCCAGGTATTTGTGATTACCTGATTAAGACTTATAAAAATCATTTTGATACAGACAAATTTGCTAATGAATCATTTTAAGAACTAATTATTTGAAGAGAAGTGACTCAAAAGTACAATTCATTGATAAATCAGACATCACTATGGCTTGGAAGCATATTTTACTCACAAAATTTAACCACTGAAATATTTTAGAGCAAAGAAAAATATTCACTATAGAAACTTCCATGACTTTTGAGATTTTCTTTAATTCACATGACTTTTCCAGGCCTGGGGGAAATATATATATATATATATATATATATATATATATATATATATATATATATATATATATATATATTTATTTATTTATTTATATTATTTATTATTTTTTACAAATTCCCTGATATTTCCAGGGTTTCCATGAAATGTGGAGACCCTGTTCTTCTGTTCCACACTATGCATCATGGGTTCATTTATTACCAAAAAAAAAAAAAAAAAAAAAAAGAAAAAGAAAGAAAAATGTGTATTTGTCAAAATTCCCATATAGTGCAATTTGTCCCTACATTTACATTCATGTCTGTCTTCAACATATTTTGGAAAATAATTGTGAATTGTTCCAAAATAATGTAATCGAATGGCAAGAAAAAGTTCAAATTTCCTGAAATCATGAGATTTAAGGAATATTTTTGTGCCTGAGCTTAACTACAATATAGTTCTGTGAGCCTGGTATATACTTATAAAAATAAGTCTTTAAACTACAACAAAAGCATTCTTTCTTTTTTTTTTAAGTTGGAGTTCAATACATACTGCAAAACAGGAATGACCCAATTATAATAATCAATCATCCACCACGTAATATAAATCATTAGCCTAACTGTAAATGGTTTATGGTTGCCAAGCAACATTGCAATTAAAT
Organism: Myxocyprinus asiaticus; assembly: GCF_019703515.2. Lineage (NCBI taxonomy): Eukaryota > Metazoa > Chordata > Actinopteri > Cypriniformes > Catostomidae > Myxocyprinus > Myxocyprinus asiaticus. The sequence goes on along the minus strand of NC_059379.1, from coordinate 36,615,267 downwards.
TACAGATTTAACTCAGCTTATTTGCATTCAGAGGTGTGCAATATCAGCTTATCCAATAAGATTTTTGAGTCAGAATTATCCACTTTATAAAAAAGTCAAAGTCTCAATTGTTCAAGCATACATTTTACACTTTAATATGATGCTTCACGTTCATAGGATTTACATGAGGCAAAAATGCCAAGAAGAAACAAGCAAACAAACAAACACAAACTGAATTCGATCAGTAAACTATTTTATAACCAATTCTGAGAAACCATAAAGCAAAGAAATAAGCACATAAACTTTCTCAAAGTTCTCTAAAATAATCACAAATGTATAATTCTTTTCTATGTTTAAAGGGTTTGCAGATGACAAACCTCTGAGCACTACTTGATAATCTTTTTTTTTTCTTGCACATTTAACAATTCAACAATTCAGTATTAATTATTAATTTTAACAACAAAGAAATTATGGCAATTCCGTAACATCCTCGGTCCTTCCTAGAAGTGTTTCTGTCATTTTGGGCAGGAAGGACTCTAGAAAATGGAAGAAGTCTTGGAAGATGCCTGCTTGATCATGGCTGGGGTTTAACCGGAGCAGCACCTTGGTACTTTCATTCCCACCAACAACTTCTGCATCCACTTTGAATTCCAGCAATTCCTGGAGTTTCTCCTCTTTTTCCACAATGCTCCGGGTCACCCTGCTCTCAATGTCAACGCAACCCCCTTCAGGCTTTGAGGTCTCATCGCTGGTCTTCAAGAGATCTCTCCGGACCTTGCGTCGGCCCGCCCAAACGCAGTGTCTTTGAGTCCAACTCCAGTGGACTGCCTCTGGGTTCTCCAAATCAACATCTAGTCTCTGTTTTTTAGGTTGTATAAAAGTGGAGGTCGATGGGCCCTCTTCCATTGTTAGAGGCCTTTTCTTACCAGCTTGACCTTGGGTTTGAGGACCAATATCTTCAATTGTCTGGTTATTATTCACCTCGGTTTCATTCCCATCTCCTTCTACTTTGTCCAGACTTTGACACGTGGTTGTCTCTTGACTCTCCTTTGAGGGTGAACATTGTAAAATTTCATTAAACACTGAATTCACAGCAGAGCAGACCTTCGCAAACCAGAGACCCCTAAAACTATTTCCAGCCAATGCCAGTTGAGCACGCAAGGGTTCTGGCAGAATGTCTGCCTTGAACGGGATGCTGACCTCCATAATTTTCTCAGTCATGACCTGAGACCGCGGCCCAGCTTCACTGGGTGGTGCAAAGAGCCGCACGATGCCCCAGGATTTTCCCTTTGTCGATTTGCGCTGGTACTGCAAACTGCGGCAGTATTTCTCAGCCTCACAGCATTCTTTCGTAAAGTTCTTTTGTGTTCGCTCATTGAGGTTCCCAGCCACATTGTGGTTCAGCTCAAATGGGTCGAGGACATTCATAGGCCCCAGTTTAGGGACTGTTGAGCGCTTCGGTTTAGGGCTAGAGGCCTCTGCTGTGTCTACAGCTTCCTCGTCCCTTCGGAGGAAGTCTGTGATGGGAAGCGCATGGCCATCTCTCAGAGACACCACCGAAGCAGAGAAATCAAACTTTGAGTAGAAGGTGAAAAAGCCAAAAAGCAACATGCCTGAGTGAAGGAAAATGGGTACAGTTAAGGGAAGAAAAACAGTGATAACAGACAAGCTCAGCACTTAATCAATAGCTCTTTTCCAAACCCTAGTGAGCTGCCTCACTGTGTACAGTCTACATGGGCAGCTATTTTGAAGACCGCAAACTAACCTTCATAAAACCTCATAAGTAACTGATATGAAAGCCAATGTTGTTCCACTCAATGTTGATGGCTTCAAACAGTTGATAAAACCAAATATTCTCTATAGGGTTCAAATCTGAACTCTGACCAGGCCAAAACATGAGCTTGACGGACTTGTTCTCAAGCCACTTCTTGGTGGTCTTTGTAATGTGGGCAGGAGCATTGTCTTGTTGAAAAATAACATCTGATCGTTCCTCTTTAGAAAACAACTACGGCTGTCACGATTATAAAATTTGCCTGACGATTAATTGTCAAACAAATAATTGCGATTATGGCAGTTCATTGTCTGTTTTAGGACTGTGGCGATTAATGGTTTTAAGGGCTTTCACGACTAATTGTCATAATTTTAAGGAGTGCTTTTTTTCTGCATGTGTGCTTCATACACTGTAAGAAGTCATTTTCATATATTTAACTTCAAATATATTAATCAAATAATAAAATAGGAATAAACTATGATTTCCTTTTAATGCTTTAAAAACTTATGAATGATATGAAAAAGAATGTTTTAATTATCAAAATATTTCTAAATACTTAACAAATGTCTCTTTTTGGTCAACTTTAGTTTTGGTCAATTTTACATTTACACATTTGTTTTTTGAACTCATATTTTATAATTTTTGTAATAAAAAATGAAATATAATATTGTGTTCACTATCAAAGTTTATACTTGTTTGTTTATATTTTCGCAGGAGTTTGGCGCGAGCCTCTGCTGACAGCACGTGCTCTGTCGGACAGGAGCTGGTTGACGTCCACGGTGCGGCTCAGTGATGCTCGGACTCGGAGTTCAACTGAATGACACACAAATGTGCCATTCATGGTATTTATACAGTATATTCACTTAAAATTCTGTTATTTGGGCATTAAAATATGATTGGAATTTGAATGCCCAATAATCGCGGTTGTCTCAAATAACCGCAATCAAATGGTTATTTAATAAAAAGGCCTAAAAACAACTTTTCAATTGTGGGAAGCAAGTCTTTCTGCAATATTCTCCTGTATTCCAAAGCATTAATTGACTTTTCACAGTGAAGCAGCTCACCAGTACCGGCAGCTGAAAAGGCTCCCCACACATAATGACACCTCTTCCTCCATGCTTCACTGTGGTAGAAATGCATTCATTATTGTATTTCTCACCAGATCTTCAAAGACACCTCTAATCATGATTCATCCCTCCACACAACTCTACTGAACCACTCTGAATCAAACTTTCCATATTCTGCCAAAAACTTAATTCTGTCTTGGATGTTTTTCTGAGCAGGCATGTGATCAGCTAAGCACACAAAATGCAGGAAAATGTACCAAACAAAGTGAGAGACAGCGAACAACCCCCCCCCCGCCCAGTTATTAACATTAGTTAACATGAACTAACAATTAAAACTACAACCCCAATTCCAAAGAAGTTGTGACACTGCAAAATGTAAATAAAAACAGAATGCAATGATTTGCAAATCTCATAAACCCATGTTATTCACAATAGAACATAGAAAACATATCAAATGTTTAAATTGAGGAAATGTACCATTTTAAGAAAAACATAATGTAATTTTGAATTTGATGGCAGCAACACATCTCAAAGTTGGGATGGGGGCAACAAAAGGCTGGATAAGTAAGTGTTACTGAAAAGAAACAGCTGGAGGAACATTTTGCAACTAAATAGGTTAATTGGCAACAGGTCAGTAACATGATTAGGTATAAAAAGAGTATCTTAGAGATCTTTGAGTCTCTCAGAAGTAAAGATGGGCAGAGGTTCACCAATCTGCGAAAAACTGCATCTAACAAACTGTGGGACAATTTCAGAATAATGTTCCTCAATGTAAAATTGTGAAGACTTTGAATATCTCATCATCTACAGTACATAATATCATCAAAAGATTCAGAGAATCTGGAGAAATCTCTGTGCGCAAGGGACAAGGGCGAAAATCAATATCGGATGCCCGCGATCTTTGGGCCATCAGACAGCACTGCATTAAAAACAGGTATGATTCTGTAATGGAAATCACTGCATGGGCTCAGAAACACCTCCAGAACTCATTGTCTGTGAACACAGTTCGCCGTGCCATCCACAAATGCGGGTTAAAGCTCTATCATGCAAAGAAAAAGCCATATGTGAACATGATCCAGAAACGCCGCCGTCTTCTCTGGGCCAAAGCTCATTTAAAATGGACTGAGGCAAAGTGGAAAACTGTTCTGTGGTCAGATGAATCGAAATGTGAAATTCTTTTTGGAAACCATGGATGCCGTGTTCTCCGGACTAAAGAGGAGTGGGATCATCTGGCTTGTTATCAGCGCTCAGTTCAAAAGCCTGCATCTCTGATGGTATGGGGTGCATTAGTGCCTATGGAATGGGCAGCTTGCACATCTGGAAAGGCACCATCAATGCTGAAAGGTATATACAGGTTTCAGAGCAACATATGCTTCCATCCAGACGACATCTTTTTCAGGGAAGGCCTTGCATATTTCAGCAAGACAATGCTAAACCGCATACTGCATCTATTACAACAGCATGGCTTCGTAGTAGAAGATTCCGGGGGCTGAACTGGCCTGCCTGCAGTCCAGACCTTTCACCAACTGTTGAGCAGCTAGAATCCTGTATCAGACACAAATGGGACAACATTCCTCTCCCAAAACTCCAGCAACTGGTCTCCTCAGTTCCCAGACATATACGGACTGTTGTTAAAAGAAGAGGGGATGCTACACAGTGGTAAACATGGCCCTGTCCCAAATTGTTTTAGACATGTTGCTGCCATCAAATTAAAAATTACCTTATATGTATTTCCTCAGTTTAAACATTTGATATGTTTTCTATGTTCTATTGTGAATAAAATATGGGTTATGAGATTTGCAAATCATTGCATTCTGTTTTTATTTACATTTTACACAGTGTCCCAAATTTTTTGGAATTGGGGTTGTACTTCTACAGCATTTATTGATCTTGGTTAATGTTAATTTCTATATATATATATATATATATATATATATATATATATACACAGTGGTGTGAAAAAGTGTTTGCCCCCTTCCTGATTTCTTATTTTTTTGCATGTTTGTCACACTTAAATGTTTCAGATCATCAAACAAGTTTAAATATTAGTCAAAGATAACACAAGTAAACACAAAATGCAGTTTTTAAATGAAGGTTGTTATTATTAAGGGAAAACAAAATCCAAACCTACATGGCCCTGTGTGAAAAAGTGATTGCCCCCTAAACCTAATAACTGGTTGGGCCACCCTGAGCAGCAACAACTGCAATCAAGCGTTTGCGATAACTTGCAATGAGTCTTTTACAGCGCTGTGGAGGAATTTTGGCCCACTCATCTTTGCAGAATTGTTGTAATTCAGCCACATTGGAGGGTTTTCGAGCATGAACTGCCTTTTTAAGGTCATGCCACAGCATCTCAATAGGATTCAGGTCAGGACTTTGACTAGGCCACTCCAAAGTCTTCATTTTGTTTTTCTTCAGCCATTCAGAGGTGGACTTGTTGGTGTGTTTTGGATCATTGTCCTGCTGCAGAACCCAAATTCGCTTCAGCTTGAGGTCACGAACAGATGGCCGGACATTCTCCTTCAGGATTTTTTGGTAGACAGCAGAATTCATGGTTCCATTTATCACAGCAAGTATTCCAGGTCCTGAAGCAGCAAAACAGCCCCAGACCATCACACTACCACCACCATATTTTACTGTTGGTATGATGTTCTTTTTCTGAAATGCGGTGTTACTTGATGCGGTGTTACGCCAGATGTAATGGGACACACACCTTCCAAAAAGTTCAACTTTTGTCTCGTCAGTCCACAGAGTATTTTCCCAAAAGTCTTGGGGATCATCAAGATGTTTTCTGGCAAAAATGAGACGAGCCTTAATGTTCTTTTTGCTCAGCAGTGGTTTTCGTCTTGGAACTCTGCCATGCAGGCCATTTTTGCCCAGTCTCTTTCTTATGGTGGAGTCATGAACACTGACCTTAACTGAGGCAAGTGAGGCCTGCAGTTCTTTGGATGTTGTTGTGGGGTCTTTTGTGACCTCTTGGATGAGTCGTCGCTGCGCTCTTGGGGTAATTTTGGTCAGCCGGCCACTCCTGGGAAGGTTCACCACTGTTCCATGTTTTCGCCATTTGTGGATAATGGCTTTCACTGTGGTTCTCTGGAGTCCCAAAGCTTTAGAAATGGCTTTATAACCTTTTCCAGACTGATAGATCTCAATTACTTTCTTTCTCATTTGTTCCTGAATTTCTTTGGATCTCGGCATGATGTCTAGCTTTTGAAGATCTTTTGGTCTACTTCACTTTGTCAGGCAGGTCCTATTTAAGTGATTTCTTGATTGAGAACAGGTGTGGCAGTAATCAGGCCTGGGTGTGGCTAGAGAAACTGAACTCAGGTGTGATAAACCACAGTTAAGTTATGTTTTAACAGGTGGGGCAAACACTTTTTCACACAGGGCCATGTAGGTTTTGATTTTGTTTTCCCTTAATAATAAAAACCTTCATTTAAAAACTGCATTTTGTGTTTACTTGTGTTATCTATGACCAATATTTAAACTTGTTTGATGATCTGAAACATTTAAGTGTGACAAACATGCAAAAAAATAAGAAAGCAGGAAGGGGGCAAACACTTTTTCACACCACTGTATATATGTGTGTGTGTGTGTGTGTGTTTTTAAAGAGTTTTGGATGGATTTTCCCCTTAATATGTGCTTACTGTAAGTGCTGCTATTTACAATGGTCACGCTGGTTTTTACACAATGTAAAAATGACAATGAATAAGCATGTAATATTACATGTTCTTAGGAATGCCAACCCCTCTTTGTTGTGTGGCTAGTATTATTTAGTAGATTTTACAGAGAGTGGTCTCAAAAACTCATTTGTATTACATCCGCAACCCAAGTTCATTTCCTGATCTAAACAGGAATAAACTTGTCTATACTGAACATTTTCTAATGTCTGGACTGCATCTGCAGGATTTTATGATTAAACAAACAAGCGGTTCGATATGCTGGCAATGAGTAATTCATTTGTGAAGATAAATGTCAGGATTTCACTGCAAATATCACATCAGTAATGCGGTAAATGCAGCTTAACAATAGCGATTTTAACCTATCTGCAACAGTGGTAATGGTTCAAACCTGTTTTATATCCAACCATTTTATTTGATATTATATGAATTAAAATAAACCTGTCTTACGTGAATAAAGTCCTGACAGTGAGAATCAGATGCCTCCGTCTCGTGCATTCTCAATAAAGTGTGTGCGTGATGCAGAAGCAGCTGTGAAGTTTGAGTGAATGAATCAGTTCCGAGGGAAGTTTGACTGACACTTGTTTGTTTGGGTGAAAAATGCTTATCGAGAATGCACTGGACAGGACATTGTCGATAACATATGAACTCCCGCAGAAATATTGAAGCTGTGCTTATATAATCAATTTAACGATAAGTCATCTAAAATTATTAAACAGTATGTGTACTTACACAGGTCTTCAGTGTTTTTGCTGGGTGGTACACTAAAGGGTTGACTTGGGAAAGTACAGTCCCATTCCTCAATAATACACTCTTCTTCCTCACCTGCACAAACAAAAATCATAATTAATACTTAACACACCTCCGTGAAGTTGTTGGCACCTCATATAATTAAATTATTACCAAATCTATACCATTTGTTTGTGCTGATTTGTGCCGCAAAAAAGACGTTTGTACTGGTTCGGTGTTTGAGATATTATACATGATTTTTTTTGGCTGTGTGATGTCAGTTTCCACCCCATGTGCTCCAAATCGCTCCAAACCGGTGCCGTTCGTTTGTGCTCAATTTGTGCCGTTAAAAGAAACACTGTATCTATTTCCCTGAATTCCTTATAAATAAGAATTTGCTGAACAAAGCTGTACATTGTTTATATGGGTAATTATTCAGAGTTTTTTCACACGTAAACAGTCACAGTATTCAGCTCTGAATTCGCTTTTATTCGTTTTAATTTTGCTAGAAGCTGGTGCGACTTGTGTTGACGGTGTTTGTGTAATTGCATAGTCCTACATGTTAGCAAATATTCAAAATATTTCTTTGAAATTTCAGCACAATGTTTGAAAACATGTTATGTGCCGTTCACATGCTGGAATGCGTTGTTGTTGCACTAAAATTACACGCAGTGTCACAAAAGAGCAAAACGTATGTGTCTCGACTCGAGACATACATTTAACAGTTTAGGTACTTTTTATCTTGATATTGCATCTAAAAAACACGAACAAGCCGCCTAAGATGTCTATCTAGCGCACGTTTACCTTTAAATGAATTATAAAACAGTGCGGACGGACACAAAATGCACTCAATGTGAACGACCCCTCAGTGTAAGGCTAGAAATCTTTAGAAAAGTTTGATCACACTTGCCTATTCTTTATTATTTGTTACTGCTCATTTTAGATTTTATAGTATAAAGTCATCAAAACTAAGAAGCAACACAAAAGTATGGAAATTATACAGTGACCAAAACAAATTAAATCAGAAACATCTTCTATTTGAACTTCTTCAGTGTAGCCTTTTGTCTATACCTGCTCTGTACACAGTTCATTTTCTCAATCAACTTCAGGTGCATCCTGGGATGCTTTTTAAACAGTATTGATTGATTTCATATGCTGGACACTTGTTGGCTACTTTTATTAAAATAATAATTTTAATAAATAAAACAAATAAATAAATAAATAAAAGGTTTGTGTAGACATCTATAATTAGGCACAATTTATTTTTGAATAAAGAAATAATCCCAAGCATTTGACCATAAGCCTTTAGATCAAAAGGTCTTTGGACTGGTTGTGTAGGCTATATTTATTTTATATTTATAAGTTCTTGATATTATTTTTATTTACTAACGTTTACTATTTTTTTTATTTTATTTGTATTGTATCTCGCTATGTTTTGCTATTACTGTAGATAAATCTAGAATAAGTTTCAAGTTTTTAAGCTTAAAGTAACCATTTAAAGTGATTTTAATAAGGACAATTTAGAAATTTTACCAAACAATTTGGTCAAATTAGTGTCAGAAAAGGTGACTTTAGCTGAAAGGTGAGTAGTTTGCATCCCTGGTTTAAATATTAGACCAAATCTGATATTTCCTGACAGAGAAAGAGAGATGTGTTTGAGTTTGATGGGGTGAAAGATTAAATCTTTGCCAAAAATTAATGCTTCAACGATACCAAACATGGCACAAACCAGAAGCGAGCACAAACGATGGAGACAGGTGAGAGTAACTGACATGGGGTTTAGCCTGCGCAATTTCACAGCTCCCAAAAGCTATCTTGTTAAATACAAAGAAAATAATATGTTATGATGTTTATTTTAATGCCACAAATCGAGCATAAACAAATGGCACCGGTTCAGAGTGATTTGGAGTGATGTCACTGCTCCCAAAAATGTCATGCTATTTCTAAGCGAGATAAAAAGTTACAGTGTTTCTTTTAATGACACAAACCAGCACAAATCAAGCACAAACGAACGACACCGGTTTGGAGCGATTTAGATCACATGGGGTGGAGAGTGACGTCACTGCTCCCGAAACGTTTCTTGCTAAGGAATGGAACTAGTTACATTGTTTCTTTTAATGGCACACACCAAGCACAAATGAACAGCAACGGTTTGGAGCGATATGGACCACATGGGGTGGAAACATGTCTAATATCTCAAACACCGAACCAGCACAAACGTTAATTTCTGCAGCACAAATCAGCACAAACACAGCACAAACGAATGGTATAGATTTGGTAATGATTTAATTATATGGAGTGCCAACTTCACGGAAGTACTTAACACATGTCTAATGTTCTCATGACAGACAAATTGTTTAAAGTTAGAGTGACTTCTTAAAGCTAGGTTATTAATTTTGGCTTTTAGAAGGAAACTTCTAATTGGTTCTCAACTTATTATATGCTTGAATAATTTGAAAATGCTCATAGAAATGCACAGCAGTCTTGGTTAACATACAGGCCATGTTCTTAAGCTGGTTCACCAAGGGCAGTACAGGAGGGTCTCGATTCTGCAGGTAGAAGATCACCAGCAGCGTAAGAGCATAATTGTTCAACAACGGTCCAGCACCAGATGGGTTTCCTGTGAAATTACAGATGAAAATGGTTTAAATCAGATCTGTACATGCCATACAGTATGTAAAACTTTTAGAATCTAGTTTTCACAATTATCAAACACATACAACTTTATTACCTGCTAACTGTTTCTGTTTGGCCCATAATCTGATGGTGTAGACTAAAGGTCGGAGTCTGGAGTCAATGCCGGAACACAACTGCAGAAATCGAGTGTTTCTCACCGCCAATCTAGTGCAGAAATAGAAAGAGTGGTTATAGAGACAGAGATATCACAATGAAAACATAAAAGTCCAATGGGTTGCAATACTCTCAAAGGTTTTCATTTCACAATGTCCAAAAGCAACTGTTTTCATATAGTCACCCAAAATGAGGTCATAACTGCATTTAGAATTATAAAAGTATCATCAAAATGCTAATTAAAATAGTTTTAGATTAAGTATAGCATGTCAACTTCGCATTTTCACTACAGAAATTTCCCATGATTTTTCCATAATTTTAAAATTTTATTAATTTCCAAGACTTCTCAAGGCCTGGAACTAACTGTGGGAACCCTGTTTTAGTCTAATAAAAGTTTCCAAATCAACCTGTTGTTGATGCTGATATCTCCTTGGAGACTGAGCTCTCGATGACTGAACTTGACGACAGGAAGACGGGCAGAACTGAGTGTCTGTACTTTGTGAATGCCTGGAACACACTTCCTCAAAATCGCTGCCACCAGGTCCAAAACTTCAGCAGGACTGGCAGTGGACAGGTCTATATCAGACAGAATGGAGTCTTCAGAACGGCAGTCCTCAGATGGATTCTCTCCTGTCTGTTGGAAATGGGGAAACCAGTTGCAGGGTTTTAGAGATATTTGTTTAGATATCTGTTTGCTAAACATACAGTGGCCCCAGAAAGCTTTGGACACTTTATCCACACTTAATGTATGGTTGTCATTGAATTGATTAACAAAATATCAAAGTAACTCACATTTATTTTTAAAGAAACAGCACAAACACAATTTTCTTACATTTCAGAAAGCACATTTTTTAGGATTTAAATGCAAAAACAATAAATAAATTGTTCACACTTAAGTACTTGGTTTTTCTGCAAGGACAACTGTGTGAACTTCAGGGGAACTGACTTCATACATCCACTAAAAATGACACTGGCACTAAATGGGTAAAGGTAATTGAAACAATGGCTCAGAAAGGTGACGTTAGTTGTGAGAAAAGCTCAAGTACCATTTGTTTGCAGTTGCCACTTGATTTGATCATTTGTATGTAATGCAATGCAATTCAGACATGATAAAGACTTAAGTTTTCAAAAGTGCCCAAAAACCCACTGTAGGGGCCAGCGTACAAAGTTTGTTTGAAGTTTGAGATCACAGATATCCCTTTTATAGAGTTCAATGCTAACACACCTGTTCAGAAGACTTTGCGCGAGCTTGAAAGACTTTGGTGTTCTCCAGGTTGAGAAACAGATCAAGGTCACAGGAGTGAATCCCAAATGTGTTCACAGAGGAGCCAAATGGCACAATCTTGCAATCTAGAACACATGACATAAAGACACATGGTTACAGTTTGAATATGCAGATGAGATTTATACACAGCCCCTTAGAGGACAGGGTGGGATTTTTTTTTCTAAAATAGTTTTGTGTGCCCTCCCAATAAATTTACCACGGTTTTACAACAGTACCCATATTTTTAACTATTGCAAGGGAACGGAAAACTTATTACGAGGGAATGCAAGATTTGTTGGGAGGGAACGCAAGCCTTGATGGGAGGGAACGCAAGCCTTGCTTCGAGGGAACGCAAGCCTTGCTGCGAGGGAACGCAAGCCTTGCTGCGAGGGAACGCAAGACTTGCTGCGAGGGAATGCAAGACTTGTTGCTATGCAATGACTCTGACCACTGGGTGGTCAGAGTCATTGAGACTTGTCACTAACCTGTCACCTTCCTGAACAGCCAACAGCTGAGGGAGGGGCGGGTATCCAACAGCCACACTGCCACTTGGATGATGGCACTGCAAGGCTATGACATTGAGGTCAAGTATGCCCAGAACCATAAAATGGCCTTGGGCCAGGGCCTGGCCGAATGCCAACACTGTGACTGCGAAGGGCAACCGAGCCACTCCGCTGCTCCCATCAAATCATCGTTATTATGATAAGAATACCTGCACAGACCTCCCAAGGGTCTACGTGGATGGCTGTTCATTCCGCCATGAAAGTCAGACTTGGGTAGGAGCTGGTATTGTTTGGTTCAACCATAACATCGACGAACCAAATAACTACCGACTGGGCAACAAGACAAGCCAGAACGCGGAGATTGCAGCAGTGCTCATCACACTCCAGCAAGCCGTCAAGTTGACTGTTGAGCAACTGACGATCTGTTCTGACTCAAACTATGCTCATCATAGTTCTCTCTCTCACTTTCCCACATGGAAAGAGAATGGCATGAGGAACGCGAGAAACAAAGAAGTCAAGCACTTAGAGCTCTTCCTGGCTTGTGACCGACTTGGGAATGACAGTGTACCTCCAGTCTTGACAAAGACGGCAATGACGAAGCCGACCACTTAGCCAAGCTAGGCGCAGAACAGGGCACAGCCTGGGAGTTCCGAGACGAGTGGCTTCCTATTACCCAAAAATGTGCGGTAAACGCATTCACCCGTCGGCAGGCAAAAGGCGAGAAGACCCGCAGACCTGCCCACAGACTCTGTATCTGGGACAAAGACCCAGCAATGCAGATCTGATCACCATGCAGGAGCAAGACCCGGCCATCCAAACAGTCCGGCAGCGGGTAGCAAACCCTGCAACACAAGGGGCCTCTGAAACCCCAGTGTGAGTCGGAGGAGCTACATGCTCTCCTTCACGACCAGCCGCGTTTAAAACTAGAGAAAGGTTTGTTGGTCTTTACCCAAACTGACCAAGGACCAGCTCGCTGGGTTGTCCCAAACAATCATAGGGGAGTGATGCTAGCCCACGCTCATGACTCCCCTGTCTAAGGCCACCGGGGTTGCAAGGCCACCCTCAAGACACTCCAGCAAGTCTTTATTGTCCATCGATGGCCCGTGACACCCGTTCCTATGTGAAAGGATGCCTGGTCTGTAGCCAGTTCCAGCCATCCAGACCGCTGGATCGGGCCCCACTCCAGAGCCACTCCCGTGGTCCCACCTCCAGGTGGATTGGATTGGACCAATCCCCAAGTTCTCACAAGGTAACAAGTACCTCCTCACGGTTAACTCTCCTTGATTCAGATTGAGGCACCCATGTCTGGTCGCCCTCGGGCAAATATTACACATGCCATGTACAGGTACCTTCAAAACCTACAGGCCAAATTGGACTCCCCCCTTCTCATACAGCTGCGTTTTACACACCAGTCTGAGCCCATCCCACAGGTTAACCCCAATCATTTCCAAGGATAAGCCTTTTAACCTCTAACCCTCCTTTTCTCTAATGTTTTGGTCCTAGTATCCATTGTCATGTCCTACTATGATTTTGTGTTATGACCAAAGAACAGCAAAGGATTGTGTTACAGTTAATGCTGTGTCTACCTATAACATGGAATGTTTGTCTTTATGTGTGATGAATGTAGTCTTAGACTTCGCTAGAAGTTCTATGCCCAGATGTGCCTCAGTCTCTGCCCAGACAATAAAGCCTCTGTGAACTCTATGAACTGTGCAACCATTTTCTTTTCTATCAGGAAGACACGGACGGTGTAATCCACAGGTTATTGTGAACCTACAGGAACTGTTCGGCCCTTCAGTTGCTCAAAAGACGCTGGACAACAACCAACTCTTCAGACCAAAGGGGGGAATGTTGGGCCTCATGTACACAAATAGGAGACAAAGGCAGGCCTACATACAGTTATAAAGCCTGACTGCAGCCTATATGAACACTCAAAGCCTGATAACAACCGTGCCAAAATCAAACAAAGGGAGTCCAAAACAGACTACAGATCCCATGAAGCCTGGCTCATTTTACACCTATGTGTGAAATTCTGTAGGATCGAACTCTCAACTCCTATTGGATGAAACGCATAACAGAACACGTCCCTCAACCATGACGTCATCAAGAGTATAAAAACCTCGGTGATCTTTCTGGGCATTGCTTACAGCGACAGTATGTGCCTCGTCTAGATGCAGCCCTGCTGCTCCCAGGTGTAGCCTCGTTGCCCAAGGAAGTAACGTACGTACCTGAACTTTGGCCATACAATCTCGCTGGACGAGTTGAGATTTCTCCGTGTTCCACCGAGCACGCTAACGGATCCAAAGGAGAACGCCGAGCAATCCGCGTCTTCACTCTTTTGCCTGCAGAAGTGAAGAAAGAAGATTTCTCTTCCTCCTTCAGCCGAGTCGACTTTGCTGTTTTCTCCGCTGACCCGCCTGCCGACAGAGCAAGGAAACGCCCTCCCAACATCACCCGAGCCTCGAGGAACCGAGTCGGAGTCAAACGACGGACGAACACACATTCTACCCACGTCCTCACGCAACTCAAGTAAGAGGTTTAAGTCTGGGCAGAGATAGATTATTCTAGTGTGTTATTCTAGTGTATCAAGGCTATTACTTGTACAGTTTACAGACCGCCGAGTCTGCTCATTGCTGCTAATAATACTAAAGGGATTATTGTAATTTACTGTTACCACGAATGAGATTTGCTGTGTTGTAGTCCAACCACGTTGGCCTGTTTGTGAATTTCCGCCATTGCAGGTGAGACCAGCACACTGAGCTTATCCATTAAAGAAATAACGACCGCGGCAGATGGATTACGAGCAGTACACTGCGTCTCTGAGTGATAAAATAATGGTTGCTCTCTCTCCCACGATCGTTAAAACCAGCTTCGGTGCCGTCACTCTGTTCGCTCTGTCTCGTACTAACCGCACACACACACGAAACCTCATAAACATACCCGCACACACATTTGGTGAGCAGATAATTTGGCAATAGAGCCTGCTTTGTCCCTAAGTTATCGTACCAGCGGAGACACGCATTAAATGGGCAGACGCCATTAACCAGTCTCTCTGCCCTCTTTCTCTCCTTACACACACATACACACACACACACACACACACATACCTACCTTCCTCTCATGGAATTATAGATTATCATGTTACTGTTGAAAGTCGGAAGTTTATTGACTGCATTATATTGAATATTAATTGATATTACTGCATCAACAAACTTAGTTATACTTTAAAGAGAAGTGTTTTGGTATTGTTCTGCATGTACCTGTGTCAAGGGCTGGTAGGGGATGTCAGTGCTCGGATTCAAGCCTGCTTTACTGACTGGTTATTAGTCCCTGATTCCAGAGTGGTTTCCCGGCGATATTAATCCTTATTAATATTCTATTGATTTTGATAATTGATAATCATCTTTGATTTGGAGAATAAATAAGCTAATGTTAATTCTAATCAATGTTCTATTGATTTTAATAATTAATAATTATCTTTGATAATAATTAATATTCTATTGAATTTGATAATTAATAGTTATCTTTGATGATTGTTGATTTAAAGGATTAAAAGCTAAAGTTGATTCTAATCAATGTTCTATTGATTTTAATAATTATCTTTGATAATTATTAATTATTGCTAATAACCAAACCCGCTCCTGAACAAAGCGCCCAACAGCATGGGAATGGAAAACTTATTGCGAGGGAATGCAAACTATTGCGAGGGAACGCAAGACTTATTGGGTGCGAACGCAAGACTTATTGGGAGGGAACACAAAACTTATTGGTAGGGAACGCAAAACATATTGGGAGGGAACGCAAGATTTATTGGGAGGGAATGCAAAACTTATTGGGAGGGAACGCAAAACTTATTGGGGCACCATGTAAAACTATTTCAGAAAAAAGTTCCCCGTCTTCTAATGGGCTCCGTAGATTAGAGAGCTGCAGTGGAGGGGGGTATTTGGAGTGAATACTGATTTGGGTCTGTTCCTCACACAAAGCTGTCAGAGGACTTTAAATATAGCACACAAGTTGTATGGACTACTTTTATAGTTTTTTTTTTTTTTTTTTTTGACAAACATCGTCATCTTGCTGTATGGAAAAGAAGAGCATTAGTTGACAAACAGAGGTGGTTGACAAATAGCATGTCCATGGACTTTTTTTATCAACAAGATTTTAGGTTAAATTTATATGAATTTATAAGGTAAAGTTTACCATTTTTATAAGTTTTTCACCATTTTAATTAACTTTTTGCCTTCACCTGTTCATTTAAAAAGGTACTATGGTGTGACAAATGCATTTTGAAAAGAACAAATAATCCATAGTTGATGAATCCATATTAATTATACAAAAATTAAAAAAAAAAAAAAAAAACATGCTGATTACAGTAGTTTTAGATGGAGGATAGCATGTCACACCACAGGATATGTCAACTTTCCAAAATTACTGCATGTCAACTACCCTTCAAAACTTCTCCCTTTGTGTTACACTGAAAAAACAACATTGTGAAACAACATGAGTGTAAGTACATTTTTGGGTGAACAACTCCTTTATGGGCTGACCTGGAAAGAACTCTGTGAAGACTTCCTGTAGAAGCTGAACCAGAAGATCTCGCACCTTCTTTTCATTGTCTTTCAACTCAAAATTCTCCGTCACCTTCTGCATCTGCTCATTTACCTTTCACATGCAAAGATAGAAACATAACAACACTTGGCGAAACCTTTAAAACTAGGAAGGTACCAACTAGACTGTGAAACTGTCTCTTACAGATGTGGCTTTGCAGAGCTCAAAGTTGAGTTTGTCCAAGCTGATCTGGTGTTTGGAGTCTTGTCTTCCTCTGCTGGCCAGTTTGAATTCTTTCTTCTCTCTGGGCTTAACGCGCAGCTTGAGACCACTGAGCTGATGTTGTAGTTGTGCTAAAGCTGCCTGGGCGTTCTGCTGCTCAGCAAATTCAACTATGGCATACACACCCTACAGATAACAACATCTTCAAATCAACATCACCATTAGCTCAAATTAAAACGGTCATATATTCAATAGCATTATTTGAACACTGGTAAATTTTATGGAACTGTTGGGCCAGAAACTCAGTGATATGAGTGATGCATGCCCATGCAAAACTCACCACCATTAAAGTAGTGTGTTGTTGCCAGGGCATTGCTTTGCAGTTGCTAAGGTGTTCTGAATGGATTCAAGATGGTTGCTTTGTGGCCCAAATCAAATGAATTTATACTCTCAATGGTACTGTAATCTATGGGATTTTTTTCGCACATTTATCATCCGTCAGGTGAAAATTTTAAGTCAGATTGCTTAGAAAAGTAGTAGCACATGCAGCATGTCTGTAACACATATGCTGCAGGACGAGTTATGCACCAAATTTTAATACAAAAGGGTTCTGAACAAAAAACAAAAACAAACTTAAATGAGCAAAAACTCCACGATGCTTTCCTTAGCAAACTAATAATTATGATAATAATATAACTATTTACTATTACCCTTTTACAGTGCTGTGGAAAAGTATTTGCCCCCATCCTGATTTCTTTTGTTTTTGTGTATATCTCATACACAATTGTTTAAAAATTAAAACAAAATCTAACATAAAACAAAAGCAATCTGAGTAAACACAAAATACAGTTTTTAAATGATAATGTTATTTATTGAAGCAAAAAAGTTATCCACTACCAACTGGGCATGTGTGAAAAAGTATTTGCCCCCTTAGTTACTAAATCCCCAAATCTATGAAACTGCATTAGTAATGGGGAGTTATTAGTCATGAGTCAGCTGGACTAGACACACCCAGGTCTGATTACTGCCAGCCCTGTTCAATCAAATCAACTCCTAAATAGAACTTTTTCAGCAGCATGAAGTTGGCTAAAAGGTCTCACCCAGAAGCACACTATGCCAAGGTCGAAAGAAATTCCAGAAATGATGAGGAAAAAGGTGATTGAAATACATCAGTCTGGGAAGGGTTACAAAGCTATTTCAAAGGCTATGGGACTCCAAAGAACCACAGTGAGAGACATTATCTCCAAATGGAGAAATCTTGGCACTGTAGTGAACCTTTCCAGAAGTGGCCGACCTTCCAAAATTCCTCCAAGAACATAGCGACGACTCATCCAGGAAGTCACAATAAAGCCAAGGACAACATCCAAGGAACTGCAGACCTCTCGCACATCAATAAAGGTCACTGTTCATGACTCCACTATCAGAAAGACACTGGCCAAAAATGCCATCCATAGAAGGGTGGCGAGGCGAAAACCACTGCTAACCTAGAAGAACATTGAGTCTCGTCTGAATTTTGCCAAAACACACCTTGATGATACTCCAACCTTTTGGGAGAATGTTCTGTGGACTGATGAGTCGAAAGTGGAACTGTTTGGAAGACGGGGTCCCGTTACATCTGCCGTAAATCAAACACAGAATTCCACAAAAAGACGCATACCTACGGTCAAGCATGGTGGTGGTAGTGTGATGGTGTGGGGATGCTTTGCTGCTTCAGGGCCAGGGCGACTTACAATAATTTAGGGAAACGTGAATTCTGCTCTCTACCAGAAGTTCCTAAAGGCGAACATCTGGTCATCAGTCCGTGTGTTGAAGCTCAAGCACAACTGGATTATGCAGCAAAACAATGATCTAAAGCATAGGAGTAAGTCACCACTGAATGGCTCAAAAGAAGCTAAAATAAAGTGTGGCCTAGTCAAAGTCCTGACTTGAACTCGATTGAGATGCTGTGGCAGGCCCTTAAATGGGCAGTTCATGGTCGAAAACCCTCCAGTGTGGCTGAACTAAAGCAGTTCTGCAAAGAGAAGTGGGCCAAAATTCCACCACAGCGTTGTGAAAAACTGATCTCCAGTTATCGGAAGTGTATGGTTGCAGTTGTTGCTGCTAAAGGTGGCACAACCAGCTATTAAGTTTAAGGGGCAGTTAGTTTTTCACATGGGTGATACAGGTATTGGATAACTTTTTTTTTTTTTTTTTTGCTTCAATAAAAAAATATATATATTTGAAAACTGTATTTTGTGTTTATTCCGGTTGCCTTTGTTTTATGTTATATCTCGTTTGAAGATCTCAAACAATTTAGTATGAACAATACACAAAAACAGAAGAAATCAGGATGGGGGCAAATACTTTTCCACAGCACTGTAATTTCATTACTATCTGACAACAGCAAAGGCCAACAAAATCGCTAATGATGAAATGCACAGGTATTTTCATAGTGTTTGAATGTGGCACATGTATGGCATTCTTTCAGAGCAAAAGTTAAATCATTCCTCTTGAGGTCAAAGAGACCAAAGCAAAACAAAGATTAAATAATTATCACTGGTGAAAAATAACACTGTTTCAAAGACAGTGTGTTTAGAACCTTCTCCTTGTCCATGATGACATCAGACACCTGTCCAAACTGTGTGAAATACTCCTTCAGGTCGGTTTGAGAGGTGTCGGGCTTAAAGCCGCTGACAAACACACTGTTCTCCTCCTGAGATTTACGCTGTGCTCTGAGCCGCAGCAGATGCTGGTGCTTCTTCCCTTTAACATGATCTTCCAGACTCGGTTCTGAGGAAACAAACTTCAGTTAAATGTGGGATAAAAACCACAATTAAAACCACAAAAGGCAAAACCCAGAACATTTCTTTGAGGAATACATCAAGAAGTTGCTGTGCTCAACCTTACATAAAAGTACAGTGCCAGTATCAGGGTACAGTGATCGTCTCAGATGGGACTATCATGGTATATCATAGGCTATTCATTGATAATGAATGATTACCATATTAATCACCTTGGTGTTGGGTAATACCTATGGTATTACCATGGTGCCGCCACTAAATAAATACAAAAAGAAAAGCATGGTAGTACTAAGGTAATTTGGGTGTGTTTTTGGCACATGCATAATGGTACCTTTGGATTTATCAATTTACAACTGTATATATCAATAACAAGAACCATGGTAGGGGCAGGGTACTCAAAATACTTCGAAAAATACCATGATACTTTTTGGTTAGTGCAATAGAGAAAAATAGTGATAATTCCACAAATTGATGGAACTAAATTATATATATATTTTGTGAATCCTACTTTATTCCAGGTTTGCAAACAGTACAGAAGCGTGTCTCACTTGCGTTAGCGCTGATGTTTTGACTTTATTTCATATCTTAAACTTACTGTTGGGTATATTAACATGGCAAAGGTTGCAGTGAAACCCTCTTTGAGTTGTCTGGATGTCTTTATCGAGCTCCATTGACAGTCTGTACTGACGATTTTTTAATATAAAAGCGTCTGAGTTCTAAATCAAACCACTCAAATCTCCCTCCGCGATGCTCATATGTGTCCGTACTTTCAGCTCTTCCTCCGGAAAAACTGACCGCTGCACATCAGTTCCGCCATTCACAAGGAGGGTTGCCAGATTTACGGGAATGGAACACTAATAAGTGAACATGGTTAGTGCATTACTCCATGATAAACATTTCAAATAGCTTAGAGTACAACAATGCACGGCCACTTGTCCAGCCTTTTTGATTCTGGTAGTGTTTTTCCTACTCAATGTTTTCATAAGGATTTAATAAAACCCTTCATAAAAGAGCTGAAAGCCTTGAACCAAACCAACCAGCTCCAATTACAATATTACAAACTTTTATTTGAAAAAACAAACAAACAAACAGAATTACAAGGCTATGTACTTACTGTCTTTCATGAGGGTACAAATGCCATGAAGCATTGCTAATAATATGGTTGAATTAAAAACAATGTAAAAATAAAAAACTATTGATTTAAAGTTGTTGATTATAAGTATATAAACAATTTATTTGTATTTTAATGCAAAATATTCAGATATTTGCAAAAACACAAATAGCTTGGAAGCATTGAGATACTAATGTTGCCATCCATTCCTTATTTAAGGGAACAAAATTGTGTTCCATATGAAATCCATAGGGGACGCCGTTTGTCACATATTTTAGCATCTCACACCCAAACTGCTGATAATGTTTCACAACTGAGAGAAATTGACCTGAAACCCACACCTTTTGCGGCAGGTGTGTGAGATATCGTCTGTTGCTATGATTAAAGGTGCACTCTAATTTTTTCCTCATTAAAAAGTTTTATTCCTAAAGAAATTAACTGCAATTTTGAAACATATGTATTTAATCGTGAAGACACCAGTCATATAATAAAAGCAACCTTATAAAAGATTTTCTATTCTACATGGACAGTGTCCCCTAATGGGGGCTGCCATGTTAGAATCACATGACCAGCCAAATACTACTGTCTTAATCTCAGTAACCACCCTGTTATTGGACACTTTCACTCATGGATTAAATTAATCACAGCTGTCTATGAATAGTGAATTTCTACATAGCACATTTAACTGAAAACTATTGCGTTTGAATGATGCTGCATCCATGCTCCTATGTGTCAGTGTAAGTCCACATGAATAAAAACTTTTTTATTAACTTTTTTATTATTTTATTTTTTATTAATTCTTACAATAATAAACAAAAGCAAAAAAAAAAAGAAAAACACCCCTCCCATTCCCCAAACCCGCCCCGACCCCCAACAGACATCCCGTGGTCACACATTAGTAAATAAAAAAATTAATAAAATAAAAACAATTTGCAAACAAACACACAAAAACAAAAAATATAATAATCATACTCAATTAAAACTGCACTACTCTCTCCACGCCCCACCCCGAGAGCCCTCCAAAAACTCGAAATAGTTGCCCCATTTTCCAACAAACAAATCCAATTTACCCCGTCTTCCAAATGACACCTCTTCAAAAGCCGCCACCCTCCCCATATCCGTGCACCTCTCCCGAAATGGGGGCGCACCATCTGAATTCCAACCCCTCAAAATAATCTGCCTGGCGATCATCACACTGGTCAGAACCCAATTCTCTATGTGACTATTCCTCAAATCGATGACCGCCCCATCACCCAAAACACAGAGTATGGGGCAAAACCAAACCCAAGTGCCCAACACGTCACACATAAAACTCTGAACCTTCAACCAGAATTCCTGGATCTCAATACACCACCAAAAAATATGGGCCATGTCTCCATCCTCCGATTGGCATCGCCATCAGGTGGGTGTGTCTTTAAGACCAAGCCCATACAATCTAGAGGGGGTCCAATAAAATCTATGTAAAATCTTGAATTGCATAAGGCGCACCCTTGCATCTCTAGATGCAGACGACATTTTTTAGAATCCACTCTCCCTCCTCCAATACCAAGTTTAAATCTTTCTCCCATAATCTCTTGAGAGAAGTTAAAGCTCCATCCCCCAGACTCTGAATTACCAGGGAGTAATATACTGATGCCTCATGACCTTTTCCAAAAGCAGTAATCACCATTCCCTGAGTATCTGGTGCTTTAGGGGGGTGTATGCTACTCCCAAAAATAGTACAGAGCAAGTGGCGCAGTTGTAAATACCTATAAAACTGCGATCTGGGAATCCCAAAATGTTGAACCAAATTTTCAAAAGATCTCAACACTCCACTCTCATATTGGTCACCGAGCGTATTAACCTCCCTCACAATCCAATCTGACCAGCAGAAAGGGGACTTATTAATACATAATTTTAGGTTCTGCCATATGCTCGAGGCAACATTTAAATAAATGTCCGAATTAAACACACTGGACACCTTTGTCCATACTGCGTGCAAATGCGAGATAACGGGGTGTAACTTAACTTCTCCAATTAGTTTGATAGAAAGCCTTTGCAATGGCGAAATAGGGGCAAAAACTTCCTGTTCAATACAAAACCAGGGAGGGGCTCTCTCAGGTGGAAGTGACCAATGAGCCAAATGTCTGAGACCGAATGCATAGTAATAAAAACAAAATCAAGGGTAGGCCTAGGCCAACTTTTGTCAATCGGCCTATGTAACTTATTGAAATTTAATCTGGGACGCTTACCATTCCAAATGAAGGACTTCGCTATGCTATCAAATTGCTTGAAATAAGAGAGGGGGACATCTACAGGGAGAGATTGTAGCAGGTAGTTATATTTTGGAATACAATTAATTTTGGGGGCCTGGGTAGCTCAGCGAGTAAAGATGCTGACTACCTGGAGTCACGATTCGAATCCAGGGCGTGCTGAGTGACTCCAGCCAGGTCTCCTAAGCAACCAAATTGGCCCGGTTGCTAGGGAGAGTAGTGTCACATGGGGTAAACATGTGATCCTCGTGGTCGCTGTAATGTGGTTCGCTCTCGGTGGGGTGCGTGGTGAGTTGTGCGTGGTTGCCTCGGAGAATAGAGTGGGCCTCCACACGCGCTATGTCTCCGCAGTAATGCGCTCAACAAGCCACGTGATAAGATGCGTGGACTGATGGTCACAGACGCGGAGGTAATTGACATTCGTCCTCCGCCACCCAGATTGAGGCGAGTCACTACGCCACCACGAGGACTTAGAGCGCATTGGGAATTGGGCATTCCAAATTAGGGAGAAAAAGGGGAGGAAAAAAATAAAAAAGGAATACAATTCATTTTAATAACATTAACCTTCCCAATCATAGATAAATGTAATGAAGCCCACCTGCCCACATTGCTCGAAAACCTTTTTATTAAGGGGTCAAAATTAACAAATTAATACATTTGCTGGGAATAAAATGCCCAAATACTTAATGCCCTGTCTGGGCCACTGGAAGGTGCCTGGCTGAAAAGCCGTTACTGGGCAGTACGCTATCAGAGCCAAAGCTTCGGATTTAGACCAACTGACTCTGTATCCTGAGAACTTAGAAAAGGAATTAATAATTCTGTGGAGGCAAGGCATAGATCTAGAAGGGTTGGAGACAAATAATAAAATATAATCTGCGTAAAGCAAAAGCTTATGCGCTACACCTCCCTCCATCACCCCTGGAAAATCATCCTCCTTTCTTATCGCGGCTGCTAATGGTTCCAGGGCAAGACAGAACAATAATGGGGAAAGAGGGCAACCCTGCCGGGTGCCCCTATCCAGAGTAAAATAATCTGAAATTAATCCATTTGTTTGTACCGCCACTAACAGTTGTCTATAAAGTAACTTAATCCATCCAATAAACGTACTCCCAAACTCATACATTTCCAAAATCTTAAAAAGATAATCCCATTCTACCATATCAAATGCCTTTTCGGCGTCAAGTGAGATGGCAGCAACCGGAGTCTGATCATTCACCACTGACCACATGATATTGATGAAACGCCTAATGTTATCAGAAGAGCTGTGGCCCCGAATAAATTCCACCTGATCTATGTATAAGAGATGTCATAACTTTACTTAATCGATTAGCCAAAATTTTTGACAACATTTTAACATCTAGCTGGATCAGGGAAATTGGATGGTAACTCTTACACTCTCTTGGATCTATGTCCTTTTTAAGAATCAGACTGATCCGGGCTTGTGTCATGGTTGGCGGAAGCTTTCCATTCTTTAATGATTCCGTATAAACTTCTAACAAAAGTGGATCCAGTTCTGTAGCATAAGAGAGTTTAGGGAGTTCTAAAGGTTCCACAAAATTTCTAAAATCTTCATAAGTAGATGAAGATGTGGAACTATAGAGATCAAGATAGAATTCTTTAAAAGCATTAATAATATCAATGGACGTGGTAAAAGTTTCACCACCAGCAGATTTCACTGAGGGAATGGTAGAAAAAGACTCTCTCTGCTTTATATATCTAGCTAGAAGCTTCCCTGCTTTGTCCCCTGATTCAAAGTATGACTGTCTTGCCCTGAGTAGCCAAAACTCCACCTTCCGTGACAAAATAGTATTATATCTGTATTTCAATTGGGTCAATTCCCTGAGGCCATCAGACGACATTCAGCGCTTCAGCTCTGCCTCGGCATGAGTTCTCGTGCTTTGAATTTTTTGGTGAATGAGGCATACTGTATGATCCGGCTCCTAAGAACCGCTTTAAGTGCCTCCCAAGCCACGCCTACAGAGGATACTGAGGACCAGTTGGTCTCCATATAAACATTGATTTCAGCCTTTAACATTTGTTGGAAATCAGGATTTTGCAAAAGGTATACATTAAAGCGCCAACTATATGATTTCTTTTTCTCCATATGTGGCAACACCTCTAAACACACCAGGGCATGATCTGAGACTAAAATGTTTCCAACTGAGCAATCAACAACAGATGAAATGAGGGACTTTAAAAAATCTATTCTAGAATAAATCTTATGGACTGATGAAAAGAATGTATAGTCCCTACCCGATGGGTTCAAAAGTCTCCAAATATCTGTAAGACCAAGATTTTTACACATCCTGTGAAGTGTCAATGTTGCTCTGGGGGGCTTACACACTTTTGCTTCACTATGATCAAGGATTGAATCCATCAATAGATTAAAGTCTCCTCCCAGTATTATATCATGAGGGGTGCCAGCGGCTTGCAACATCCCTTCAAGATCTATAAAAAAGCCCTGATCATCAGCATTAGGTATGTAAATATTAGCAAAAATCAAACTTTGCCCCTGAATTTCTGCTAAAACAATAATGACTCTTCCTAATTTATCTTTAATCTGTTTGAGAAATTTGAATTGTAGATGTTTATTTATCAATATAATGACTCCCCTGCTCTTACTTGAGCCAGCATTAAAGAAAACATGCCCATCCCATATCTTCCCAAATTTTTCAGCTTCCTGGGGTAAAGATGCGTGTCTTGAAGAAACACTATATCATATTTGTGGCAGCGGGGGCATGGTCAAGCATCTCTCCGGAGAGAGAGAAAGCGGTAAGGGCACTTACACCTGATCTAAATTATGTCTAACACCTGTCCCTAATTTCAGTGAGCACGGGGAGAGCGGCATAAATAGGGCCACGCAGCACTCAGACGAGAGAGAGCGACTGGACACGACAGAGCCGAGCCAGAGCAAGGATTGTTAGTGAAAGTTTATTTGTGAAATCAGTGTGTGATAGGATTTAGCTTAGTGCTTAAAAGGAAAACTGGAAAGTGGTGTGGTGAAGAGGAAAAATAAAGCCTCACCTTAAGAAGGAAAACTGCTTCTCGCCTCATCTTTTACACTGGTGCCGAAACCCAGGATTGAAGTTTGGGTCGAAGATGGATGGAGGTCGTCCCGTAGAGTCCTCCCAGTTGGCAGAGATCCTCCAAGCCCTCGCCAGCCTCCATCAGAACCACCAACAGACGCTGCTTGAGCTCCGACAAGATCAAGACCGCCGGTTTGTCGAGCTCCTACATGCTCAAGCCGAGGACCGGCAGGCGATCCGGAGCCTCCTCAGCCAGGAGGCGTCCTCAGCCGCGACCCCGGACACTCACACGCCGTTACCCCCACCAGCATTACAGAAAATGGGGGCGGCGGACGACCCTGAGGCCTTCCTGGATTTGTTTGAGCAGACCGCCGAGATCTGGGGCTGGCCGCTCGGCCAATGGGCGGCCCGACTGATCCCACTATTGTCCGGGGAAGCCCAGCTCGTGGCTCAACAACTGCCAGCGTCGAGCCTCCTGGCCTACGGAGATTTGAAAAGAGCCATCTTGCAACGGGATGGTCGCACTCCGGAGGAGAGTCGTCAACTCTTCCGGAGCTTGAAGTTGGAGAGCTCCGACCGCCCGTTTGCCTTTGCCCAGCGGCTCCGTGACGCCTGCCGAAGATGGCTGCTAGCGGGGGATCGCGACGTCCAGGGAATTATCGACCAGGTGGTACTGGAGCAGTTCACAGATCGATTGCCAAAAGGGATGGCAGAGTGGGTCCAGTGCCACCGCCCGGCGTCGTTGGAGGAAGCTATCCGACTTGCGGAGGACCACATGGCGGCGATCCCGAGGGCGGAAGAGCCCTCCTACATTTTCTCTCCTCCCTCTGTTTCTTCCCCCTCCCCTCTCTCCTCTCGTTCTGCTCTCTCTCTAGGTCCCGTTCCTGCCCTACGCAGACGAGGAGGACCTCAGCCCCTGAGACCAGTTCCCCAGGTGTGGGAGGCGACACCACCTTCCCCTACTCTAATGCCCCGCCGCTCTCCCCTTCAGGGGGGGCGCCCGCCGATGCAAGTGTGGGCGTAGCACCTGGGCCGGCCTGCTGGAGGTGCGGAGACCCGAGCCACTTCCGAGATCAGTGTCCTCTGATGGAGCTGGGGACGGTGGTACGGGTCTCTGACCTCCCACAGGCTGCCCCCGACCGGGCCAGAGCGTACCGGATACCAGTAAGTGTCAAGGGGGGTACTCACCAAGCGTTGGTGGATACCGGTTGTAATCAAACCACTATCCACCAACGCCTGGTTCAACCCGAGGCATTAGTCACAACTGAAACGGTGAAGGTGAAATGTGTACACGGGGATATTCACAAGTATCTGCTGGTGACCCTGACAATTAAATTTCGGGGGAAAAAGCATAGAGTGGAGGCTGCGGTTAGTTCCCGCCTCACCCATCCGCTGATTTTGGGGACTGATTGGCCTGATTTTAGGATTTTATTAAAGGGAATTTGCGTGGATGGGTCCTGTATGAAAATAGGGAGATGTGTGATGTGTGATGCTCTGGCAGGGGAAGCGGAGCCGGGGCCGTCCTCGATAGCTCCACGTCATGATGACGAGAGAGGGGGAGAGGCTGCAGCCTCTCCCCTTCTCAGGGAATTCCCTGACGGGGATTTCCCTTTGGAGCAGTCACGAGACGAAACCCTCAAACACGCCTTTGACCAAGTGAGAGTCATCGATGGTCAACGACTCCAGCCTGACATTGCACTTTCATACCCCTATTTTGCAATTATAAATGAGCGGTTGTATCGAGTGACACAGGACACTCGGACCAAAGAGGATACAACCCAACTTTAGATTCCAAGGAGCCGTCGGGAAATGGTATTCCAGGCGGCTCATTATAATCCCATGTCGGGTCACCTAGGAGAAAGGAAAACACTGAACCGTCTAATAGCCCGTTTCTATTGGCCGGGCATTGGCGGCGATGTCTGCAGGTGGTGTGCGGCATGCCGCGAATGCCAGCTGGTTAACCCACCTGCCACCCCAAAAGCGCCATTGCGCCCTCTCCCTCTGATCGAGGTCCCCTTTGAGAGAATTGGAATGGACCTCGTCGGGCCATTAGAACGGTCAGCACGTGGACATCGCTTTGTATTGGTCCTAGTGGACTATGCAACGCGATATCCAGAAGCAGTGCCTCTTCGCAACATCTCAGCACGCAGTGTTGCGGAGGCACTCTTCAAAATAATCTCCCGGGTGGGGATTCCGAAAGAAATCCTCACCGATCAAGGCACAACATTTATGTCAGGAACACTATGCGAACTGTACAAGTTGTTAAATATTAAATCGATTCGCACCAGTGTATACCATCCTCAAACGGATGGCCTGGTGGAGCGATTTAATAAAACCCTCAAAAACATGATTCGTAAGTTCGTGCATGATGATTCTAGAAATTGGGATAAATGGCTCGACCCCCTGTTATTTGCAGTACGAGAGGTCCCGCAAGCCTCCACTGGCTTCTTCCCATTCGAGCTGCTATATGGGCGACGCCCACGCGGCGTGCTTGATGTATTGCGAGAGGCCTGGGAGGAAGGACCTTCAAACAGTAAAAATGAAATTCAGTACGTTCTTGATCTTAGAGCAAAACTCCACACCTTGGGGCAACTAACACAGGAGAATTTGCTCCAAGCTCAAGAACGACAGCGCCAACTGTATGACAGGGGAACTCTGCTAAGGGAATTTGCACCGGGAGATAAAGTGCTTGTATTGCTTTCCACATCGAGCAATAAATTACTCGCCAAGTGGCAAGGACCCTTTGAGGTCACACGACGAGTGGGAGATCTCGATTATGAGGTTAAACGAACCGATAGAGGGGACGCACGTCAAATATACCACCTCAGTCTCCTGAAATTGTGGAGGGAGGCGATTCCCGTGACGTTGGCTACGGTAGTTCCCGAGAAGGCGGAGCTCGGACCGGAGGTGAGTTCAAAACATAATCAGTTCACCCCGGTCATTTGCGGAGACCACCTCTCACCGAGCCAACTCGCAGAGGTTGCTAGGTTGCAACAGGAGTTCGCAGATGTGTTCTCCCCTCTACCAGGACGTACAGACCTCATCCATCACCACATCGAGACCGAGCCGGGGGTCGTGGTACGTAGCCGCCCCTATCGATTACCCGAACACAAGAAAAAAATAGTTCGGGAAGAATTGGATGTGATGCTTGATATGGGGGTAATAGAAGAATCCCACAGTGATTGGTCCAGCCCAGTTGTTCTAGTGCCTAAGAGCGACGGGTCTGTGCAATTCTGTGTGGATTATAGAAAAGTCAACGCGGTGTCTAAATTTGATGCATATCCAATGCCTCGCACTGATGAGTTGCTCGATCGGTTGGGCACTGCTCGTTTTTATTCGACATTGGATTTGACGAAGGGTTATTGGCAGATCCCCTTCACACCAATTTCCCGTGAGAAAACCGCCTTCTCCACACCGTTTGGATTACACCAATTTGTGACTCTTCCGTTCGGTTTGTTTGGAGCCTCGGCTACGTTTCAGCGTCTCATGGACCGAATCCTCAGACCGCATTCAGCTTACGCCGCTGCCTATTTAGATGACACCATTATTTATAGCAATGATTGGCAGCGGCACATGCAACATCTCAGGGCGGTTCTGAGATCGCTGCGCCGAGCGGGACTCACAGCGAACCCGAAGAAGTGCGCGATTGGACGGGTGGAGGTACGGTATCTGGGGTTCCACTTGGGCCACGGGCAGGTGCGTCCCCAAATTGACAAGACAGCGGCGATTGCGACCTGCCCGAGACCCAAGACCAAAAAGGGGGTGAGACAGTTCCTGGGGCTGGCTGGCTATTATAGAAGGTTCGTACCTAATTATTCGGACGTCACCAGCCCGCTGACTGATCTCACTAAAAAGGGAGCTCCAGATCCGGTCCAGTGGACGGAGCAGTGTCAACGGGCATTCACGCAAGTTAAAGCTGCACTTTGCGGGGGGCCGCTTTTACATTCACCTGACTTCTCTCTCCCTTTTGTTTTACAGACCGATGCTTCAGACAGGGGGCTGGGGGCCATACTCTCGCAGGTGGTGGAGGGGGAGGAGCGCCCGGTGCTGTACATTAGCCGTAAGCTCTCGTTAAGGGAAACTAAGTACAGCACCGTGGAAAAGGAGTGTCTCGCCATCAAGTGGGCGGTCCTCACACTCCGATACTACCTGCTGGGGCGGGCCTTCACCCTCTGCTCAGATCACACCCCACTCCAGTGGCTCCACCGCATGAATGATACTAATGCCCGGATCACCCGCTGGCTCTTCAGCCGTTTAAGTTCAAGGTGGTCCACAGACCGTGGGCGCAAATGGCTGTCGCCGACTTCCTTTCCAGGAATGGGGGGGGAGTGGTAGGCAGGCTGGATGCCGCCCCGGCCTGAGTCGGGCGGTGGGGATATGTGGCAACGGGGGCGTGGTCAAGCATCTCTCCGGAGAGAAAGAAAGCGGTAAGGGCGCTTACACCTGAGCTAAATTATGTCTAACACCTGTCTCTAATTTCAATGAGCACGGGGAGAGCGGCATAAATAGGACCACGCAGCACTCAGATGAGAGAGAGAGACTGGACACGACAGAGCCAAGCCAGAGCAAGGATTGTTAGTGAAAGTTTATTTGTGAAATCAGTGTGTGATAGGATTTAGCTTAGTGCTTAAAAGGAAAACTGGAAAGTGGTGTGGTGAAGAGGAAAAATAAAGCCTCACCTTAAGAAGGAAAACTGCTTCTCGCCTCATCTTTTACAATATTTCTTACGTTTAAGAAAAGAAATAAACTTCCTTCTTTTTATGGGGTGCCTCAATCCATTCACATTCCACATGGAGAGAGACAATCCACTCATATTAACATTTGACATTTTGACATATAAGAAAAAATTGATTTTGTGTCAAAAATACAATTATAAAGACCACATTCTACATTAGTGCAACAAACAACCCCAAACTTCTCCCGGAACAAAAAATACACAAAAAAAACCCCCACAAAAAAGATAACCCCGCCAACCGGCGTCCCCACGGCAACTTTGCCGTCAGATTGCTCAAGACCGGTGCTTCAATACAAATTGTGTGAGATAGAATTACACAGCAAAAAATAGTTATAAAACAAACTCCAGCCAATAAATGGAACAAACACAAATAATGTGTAGATTCATTTTAGCGGAACCAGTACAATAACAAAAAAAAAAAAAAAAGAAGAAGGGGCTGTTCAGTTCTTCGGGCAGTCAAACAAATTTTCAGGCCCATTCGGCTGATACATGAGTGCAATAAAAGACCCAATCACTCCAATGTCCTGCAAGAGATATTCCACAAAACAAACTCCAGACCACAGGAGGCATAAGCACCAAAAACGTGCAGATTTATCCACAAGCTGTCCTGAAGAAATGATATTACACAAAACAAACTCCAGCCGCTAGGCGGAACCAGCACAAAAAGAGACAAAAAGGCGCCCAGCTTCCTCGGACAGTCAAGTAAAAGTTCAGTGAGTCAGGCCCACTAAACAGCAACATGAAAGTCACCAAATGGCTCACTCACTCCAATGTTTTTATGAAGGACAGTGCTTGCTGTGGGCATGTAAATTCTCTACGTCCATCCTTAGTATCTATTCTCAATTTGGCCGGAAACATCACAGCAAAAGCAACCTTCTGTTGATGTAAGAGTTTCTTGCATTTCTTGAATCAATCACATTTCTCTCTTGTCGAATTCGCAAAGTCTGGGAACAAGAAAATGCTGTGGTTCTTCCAAGAAAGCTTTCCTTTACTCCTCACCTTGCATTACACAAGATCTTTATCGGATATCTCAGAAATTTGGTTAGAATTTATCGGGGCCTGTCTCCCTCAGCGGATTTCCGAGCTGGGACTCTGTGAGCTCGCTCAATCGGCCTGCCTCATGCTTTTCAACAATTCGGACGTTGTTTCGTCGATTACGATCCTCTAAATCCTCCGATTTTTCCCAAAGCATTGCAAATCCACCTTGGTCACTAGCGGATTAGCAGCTAATTCCCTCTCCGATGACTCCAGATAATCGATCCATTTCTCGACGTACCCCATTCTTGTAACCAGTTCAGTGAATTTCGACTCCATGGCTGTAATCGATCTACATATTACAGCTAGATCCTCCAAGTCCGCTACAGCCTTCTTCAGCATCACCTACATGCTGGACAGTTGACGCTGGATCTCTCCCGCCGCACCGTCCAAACTGAGTCCCTGGTCTGCGGCCCTGTCTAGGGTATCAGCTTGAGTATGTAAGTGTCTTTTAATATCTCCAGAGCCTGAGGATTTTGAATTCTTTGACATATTGTCTTCATAGAACAGTTAAGAATCAGGGTGTATCGAATCTCACCGGTTTGACACAAATAGTAATAAAACTAGCAAAGT
The DNA here is from genome assembly GCF_019703515.2 of Myxocyprinus asiaticus. Classification (NCBI taxonomy): domain Eukaryota; kingdom Metazoa; phylum Chordata; class Actinopteri; order Cypriniformes; family Catostomidae; genus Myxocyprinus; species Myxocyprinus asiaticus. The sequence continues at coordinate 36,583,205 of NC_059379.1, read as the reverse complement.
GCGCAGAGCTTTGGCGCCACCGGAACCCCACGAGTGCACCTTTAAGGATAATTTGTACTTACTGAGCAAACAGGCTTCTTTCTGTGCACCTAAATTGATGATGAAATGCAGTGACATTTTTGTTCTGCCAAGGTGTTCGTTTGCTGATATTTTTTCTGTTCCAGCACATCTCTGAAATTCTTGACCTAGGAAAACTCGGCTAGTCGAAGAGCGTTGATTATTGATTAAAACTAATCATGGGTGAGGTTTGGAAGTGATTTTTTTATTTTTACAACTGCCCATGCCAGCTGAGAAGTAGTTACCTGTGTTACTACTATCATTAAAAATAGATAACTTTGAAGCCTGTCACTCAGAGATTGTGAAGTACACTTTTTTCACAACACAAACTCCACAAAGACAGTGTGGCCACGACAAATGCATTAGAGAATGCGTTTTTTAGGAAGTCAGATTAGATTACTAGTCTGCAAAAGTGGAAGGGCCTCTGTGACACATTAAATAAAGCAAAGAAGTAATACAGTGCTGAAAGATCTGCATTACTGTCATTACTTCTGTGGCTGGAACAGTACGTTAAACACCATGACTTCACCCTCAAATAACTAATTTAAAATTACGCAGTGCATGGTATAAACGCAGGCTTTGTTCGACTAGAGTGCGACTGTGAGTGAGGGGGGCCAATGCTTCTGTCCGGGGGGCCCCCCCTCTAGAACCGCCTCTGCCTATGAAATAAATTAATGGGACTTTTACTTCCATCAAACTTGTATTTGAGGCATGGGGGTTGGCTCTTTTGACTTCTTTTGCTAGCAAGCAACCTTTAAGTGTCCTATCTATCTATATAACTGTATATCATTCTCTCTGTCTCACTCAATCCATCTATCAATTTATTAGTCAGTTTATCCATCCAATAACACCCTAGCAACCGCATAGCAACGCCATATGGCAACAACATATCTCATCACCATAATGTTGTAGAGACATGGTGTTGAATCTTTTAGCATGCGACAGCATACGGAGTCCCTTCGTGTGAACCATGGGGCCCCTACCATATCCCAGCACCATAATATCTTATATGGAGATTGACTCTTCAAACATGTGACAATTTGTATTCAACACGGGGCACTTGGGGATCCCTGAGGGCCCCTAGAGTCCACCGACTTATCTCAGCACCAGAATAGCATAGAGTGGTTGGATCTTTTGACACAGGGCAGCATAAAATTACCTTTGTGGTCACTGATATATCTCAGCAGCAGAATGTTGTAGAGACACGCGGTCGCTTTGAGGGCCACTACCATATTTCTTTACCATATCATTGGGTCTATCTGTCTTACTGTAATTAGTTTCTTTTGGAACTAGTTTAAACTTTCAGACAAGGTTTTGTCAAGCCAGCATCAAAATTTGTCTTGACAAACTTTACCCATCTAGTTTTTTTAATTAGTTATTTTTGCAGTCAGACAATTAGTCAAGACAATAAATTCAGATGAAGAACATTTTATTCAGACTGAGCAAGTAAAACTAACAATGCATTTTTAAAAACTACATTACCTAAAGTAATCATGCGAGTTTGTTTACACTGCTTACATAAAAACAAACACAGCAAATGGAACCACAATTTTCCAAAACATATTTAATTTTTTAGAAAACAAACATGTAAAAACAGGATAAATACACAAAAGTATGATTCTGCCTCCACTGAATTTTCTTTCTTAACATTACAAAACAGTTCCATAATTTGACATCAGTATAAATGTCTAACAGAAAAACTATTTACAAATCAGAGCCATCAGACATTAAAAGCTGTTCTTTCTTTATGAAGTTTTCCACTAGATCCATCAGTTGTTTCACGTCAGCCTCATCCTCACGTATGACTTCCTTCAACTTATCAAACCTTTTCAGCTGCTCACTGCAGTGTTTCTACAAGACAAAAACAAAACATAAAATTAACCCCTGTTTACAAGTTTGACACAAACATGTGGGTCATATAACCTTGCAAAGCATAGAAATAAACTTTAAAAACATGAGCAAGAACTGGGTGGCATTTCAAACAAATATAAGCAAGGCAAAACAGTCTGCATTTCACAAATATGGATTATTTTCTCACTAAAGCTGCGTATGAATGTACCACTTTGTACAGCATCCCCGAAAGGGACAAATACACAATTTCACAGAGTAAAGTTACTCCCATGAATTGTTTCCTAATTCCTAAGTGTTTATGTACAGCTCCTTTTGTTATTGCGTGAACTTCACGTGACAAGGAATCAGAGAGAAAAATTCTGAAAAACAGAGTCAGTCGTTTAGTCTGTCCCCCCTCTTCCATTCTTTATCCGTGAGCATGACAGACCTTTGACTAAACAGAATGAGATTTAGGCAAAAACAGTTGTTAGGTGTGACACCCCCAACCAAAATGGAGGTCTTTTAAATCACCACTTCCCCAAACAATCACCAAAATTTCAAACATTCTAAAGTTGGCAGTTCTATTCAGAATGTTGGGAATGTCATTTTCCCACTTCCACAACAAACACCAGAGTTAGTAATATTTCGCTTTCAATACAAGTTAAGCTTAATTGACAGCATTTATTGCATAAATCATTTCGATTCGTCTCTCCTTTTTTTTTTTTTATCCCCTTTTCACCCAATGTTGGAATGCCCAATTCCCACAACTTTAGTATGTCCTCGTGGTGGCGCGGTTACTCACCTCAATCCAGGTGGCGGAGGACAAGTCTCAGTTGCCTCCGCTTCTGAGACCGTCAATCCGCGCATCTTATCACGTGGCTCGCTGTGCATGACACCGCGGAGACTCACAGCATGTGGAGGCTCATGCTACTCTCCGCGATCCATGCACAACTAACCACATGTCCCATTGAGAGCGAGAACCACTAATCGCAACCATGAGGAGGTTACCCAATGTGACTACCCTCCCTAGCAACCGTGCCAATTTGGTTGCTTAAGAGACCTGGCTGGAGTCACTCAGCACACCCTGGATTCGAACTCGCGACTCCGGGGGTGGTAGTCAGCATCAATACTCGCTGAGATACCCAGGTCTCTCCTTTTCTTTAATGAAAAAAAACAAAAAAAACATTCATTCACTTCCATTGTAAGTGCCTCATTGTAACCCAGATTTTTGCTTTTATTTTATATTTTTTTAAAGAAAAGGAGGACCAAGTCAAAAAAATTTTTTTTTAACAAACAACATTATGCCACAAATGCTGTCGATTGTCGAGCTTAACTTGTATTTTACCCGGAATATTCCTTTAATACACTGATCCAACAAAATCCAACAACCATGGTTGTTGGGGCAGTGTGAATTCACTTTTAACGTTTTAAGAATAAAAGGATTTGAACCTCCAAGGTTCAAAATGTTCCACCTTTCCTATTCTCATATGGTACAGATCAAATTTAAGGCTGTGTAACTCGTAAGAGTAGGTAAAACCATCTCGTACTTCAACTGCACACAGGTGGTTGACTGCAGAGGTGAAGATATCTGTCAGATTCTTGAATACCATGCGGTTCTCCTCATTGGTCTCCTGCACAACAACGTGATACCTGATGGAGAAGTTGAGATATAAAGTGAGCTGCACAGGTGACATACATTGTGAAGAATGAAGTGGAAATAAAGGGCAGACAGATGCTCACTGTTGTTGGGCAGCTTTGAGTTCCTCTTCTGCTTTCTCACATCCCTCCATCACTTTCTTTTCCAGACGCTTCTTGTGAGTTTCAGCAGAGTCCACTTCAGCTGCCCACTTCTCCTCCTCTTGGACCATTTCCTACACATACCATATAACTAGCTCAATCCCAGTGAGTGATATTTTCAAATGTGTCAATCCACCACAAAAAGTGTCTATAAAAAAAAAAAAGAAAATCGAATGAATTTTGAATGTTACCTGCATGTCATGCTCCAGCTGTTGGTCAACTTTGCGAATCTGTTCCTTTAACTGTTTTATGTCGTTCTCCTTATCAGAGATGTTGGATTTCACCTAGAACAAAAAGGACTAAATAAATACTAACATCTCAGTTGCACTTCAAGCTTAGTAGGCACTGACCCAGTGTCTCTTAACCAGTTTGTCTGTCCACACTGAAAGCAAAAATGCTGTGGCACGACAAAAATCACAGCTAATCAGAACATATGATGTTTAATATATTGTTTTGTGAAGCAAGATTTTGCACCAATGAAATGTTACTATTTGTGGGCTACCCAGTGTGACGGCACATATAAAGAAAAACAACAAAAGTCTATTTTTCACTCACCCCATGAATGCATAGTTTATTATAGTATATTTATATTTGAGATGTCAGCAGATCAACTTCACCACATTTGTATTTGTATATTTACCATGTTAGAAAAGATTTACCAAAGCTGTCAAAGTTAATGCATGTGATTAATTCAATACGATTAAAAGTTTTTCTAACGCTGGTAATGGATTTATTTAATATAATATTTTGTGTCATTCTGTTCCATGTGATTTCTAACAACTGATCAGAGCTGCAGAGCGCAAGCGTTTCTCTCTTTCACGCATGTACTTTGTAGTAAATAATGGAGGAAGACCCTCTTTATAGGCAACTAATTTGTAAACAAGTGAAATATTACCCACGAGCAAAACACTGTCATTCATAGGAGTTTGAACACCAGCAGAAGACTATCTGCAGGCCAGTGCCACCTTTTCACAAGTTACATACATAAAGTTTCTTAGAAAAAGTTGTTTATTGAATTTCTGCAGGTCTGAGTTTTGTGTTTGCATTTCCCATGTGTTTTGAAGCAATTTAAGAAATATAGAATCTGTTTTAGCCAATTTCGAGTAAGATGAGTCTAAAACGTTATTTTTATATATATATATATATATATATATATATATATATATATATATATATACACATACACACACACACACATTGAGTGTCACCAGTGTTGGGTGTAACCTGATTAAAAAGTAATTACTGTAATCTAATGACTTTTTTAGTCAAAAAGTAGTGTAACGCATTGCATTTTAAATTCTTGCCATCAGATTAGATACTGACTTTCAATGAAGGTAATTACTTTCAAGTGAATTACTTGGGTTATATATATTTCTACAATAATATTTATTTAGAATATATTTAAAGCATGAATTATGTTCATATGTACAGTGCATTCAGAAAGTATTCAGACCCTTTCATTTTTTTCACATTTTTTTTATGTTGCAGCCTTATGCTTTAAATTATTTTATTTATTTTTTCTACACTCCATACCCCATAATGACAAAACAAAAACCAGATTTTTCATAACTTTACAAATGTATTAAAAAGAAAAATCTAAAATATCACATTGACATAAGTATTCAGACCCTTAACTCTTTTTGGGTATGATGCGACAAGCTTTGCAAACCTGGATTTGGTGATTTTCCAACATTCTTCTCTGCAGATCCTCTTAAGCTCTGTCAGGTTGGATGGGGGCTGTCAGTGGACAGCCATTTCCAGAGATGTTCAATTGGGTTAAAGTATGGGCCACTCAAGGACTTTTACAAAGTTGTCTTGGCTGTGTGCTTAGGGTCATAGTCCTGTTGGAAGGTGAACCTTCATCCCAGTCTGAGATCCTGAGCACTCTGAATCAGGTTTTCATTAAGGATATTTCTGTATTTTGCTGCATTTAACATTCCTTCAACCCTGACCAATCCCCCAGTCCCTGACGGTGAAAAACACCCCACGGCATGATGCTACCACCACCATGCTTCACCACTGGGATGGTATTGTGCAGGTGATGAGCGGTGTCTGGTTTCCTCCAGACATGACACTTGGAATTGAGGCCAAACAGTTTAATCTTCGTTTCATCAGACCAAAGAATCCTGTTTCTCACAGTCTGAGAGTCCTTCATGCGCTTTTTTGCAAATTCCAAGTGGGCTTTCATGCGTCTTGCACTGAAGAGAGGCTTCCATCTAGCCACTCTGCCATAAAGCCCAGATCGGTGGAGTGTTGCAGTGATGGTTGTCCTTCTTCAAGTTTCTCCCATCTCCACACATGATCTCTGCAGCTCAACCAGAGTGACCATCGGATTCTTGGTCACCTCTCTTACCAAGGCCCTTCTCCCCCGATTGCTCAGTTTGGCCAGGTGGCCAGCTCTAGAAAGAATCCTGGTTGTTCCAAACCTCTTCCATTTAAGAATTATGGAGGCCACTGTGCTCGAGACCTTCAATGCAGCCACAATTATTTTGTAGCCTCTGAGCTCTGAAAGGCAGTTCCTTTGACCTCATGGCTTGGTTTTTGCTCTGATATGCATTTTCAGCGGTAAGACCTTATATAGACAGGTGTGTGCCTTTTCAAATCATGTCCAATCAATTGAATTTACCATAGGTGAACTCCAATCAAAGTATAGAAACATCTCAAAGATGATCCAGAGAAATGTGATGCACCTGAGCTAAATTTCAAGTGTCATAGCAAAGGTTCTGAATACTTATGCCAATGTGATATTTCAGTTTTTTCTTTTTAAAACATTTGCAAAGATATCAAAAATCAGTTTTTTTTTGCTTTGTCATCATGGGGTATGGAGTGTAGATTTTAACATAAGGCTGCAACATAACAAAATGTGAATAATGAAGGGGTCTGAATAATTTCTGAATGCACTGTATGTCTGTTTACGTTTCTGTAACAGCAGAAGAGTCACTAACAAGTCATTGTAAGGGAGAAACGTGTGGTGCTGAGTGTATTACTTGCATGTGACAATGGAGGAAATATAGTCATTATTTTGAATTGAATGAGCAAAAAAAAAAAGTTAAAAAGAAAAGTTAAAAGTAATTAGCAATGTGATTACCTAATTAAGTAATTATCAAAGTAAACCAATTACAAAGTTAGAAGTAATTATTCATTTGTAGTGGATTTATGTTTTGAATAATTTACCCAACACTGAGCGTCACCATACAAAATGCTGAACCCAACAATTACAAATTTGCTTATTTTTGTAATTTTCTTGGACGCATTACCTACAAAACGATTATGCAATTAATCATCATTCAATATTTTACAATGTGTGACAGCCTTAGTTTTCAGATGTGAGGCCTGTGGAGCAACAGAACAAAAAGGTAGAATAACCTTCACGCACCTGTTCAACAGTCTCTTCCAAACTCAACTTGACATTACTGAGTCTGCTGCATTCATCCTCCACGTCAACCATCATGTTCTTCAGAGGATTCTACATGAATGAGGACATAAGCCAAATGCAAAAAAATCCCTTAATCATATATATATATATATATATATATATATATATATATATATATAAATAAATAAAAATAAAGAGAAAAACTTTATGAAAAGCTGTAATGGCTGGTTGTTGAGTAGGTGAGTGTACCTGTATCTGTGTCTTGTATTGTGTGATGGTCATAGCATTGTAGTCTGTTCTAATCTCAAAGTCGTGACCGCAAGCGTTCTCTGCTGACTGAGGGATAAGCTTCAGCTTACGACCCAGTTTATTGTATTCAGCAACCTTCACCTCTGCCTGAAACAACATGAAGAATACCAAGGAAATAAATACATATTTAACGTAACTAGCATACACGCCAACAACCTATATGTGAAGCAACAGATAATCTGTACTTATTCCTTTGAGACAGACCACCTTTGTGGCATCATCAATTTGAATTAATCCACTTTAACTGCTCCAAAACGGTGTGTAAAAAACAAACTGTGGTTGGTTGTTTTGAATGTCGGTCAAACAGCCTCTTACTGTCTAAGTGGGCGGTTCAAGGCAAGAATAAGCTGCAAAGTGGACCAGACTTAATGCTGATAGTCAACAGTTGTGCTCTGTGATCCTGACCTTCTCTTTGGTTTTGGACAGGTTGACCTCCTCGTTCCACACCAGCTGCTCAGCCTCCTCCAGGTTCTGGCTCAGACTCTGAACCATCTGCTGCAGCTCGTTCCTTTCTCTGTTAATACGCTCTATGTCAGCCGGAGTGAACTTCTGGTTCTCCAGGATGTGCTGCAATCTTGTCCTCTCCTGCTTCAGGCCCTCTAACTGCATCTCTGCACAGGCAATAGAGGGATATTTCCTCATTTAATCTCACCTCTTGTTTTGTATTTATCATGCCAAAGCAGGAATGGTGGCATGTTATTTTCTCTGCTCTCACCAGCAGCCTCAAGCTCTTCAGCCAGTCCTGCAGCTTTATTCTCCAGTCCAGCTTTATGGGCCTCCAGAGTGCAGCGATAATTCTGCAGCTTCTGTAGATCAGCCTGCAATCTGAGCTTCTCTGTTCTTTTACCAGCTAAACGATCCTGTCAACACACACACAAACAAACACAAATATTAGTATTAAAACTCAGTGAAAACAGCAGAATACAAAATTATATATAAATTTTTTATATTTGGGTATTTTTTCAATGTCCCAGAGGTTGATTTTTTATTTTGATTTCCACTGCTTTCTTTTTGCTATATTATGGTAAAAGTGAAATTGACTTGGAAACTTTTTACCAGGTCGTCATCATTTATTTTTAGTACTTTTCAAAAGGTTACTTTGTTAAAAATTGACAAAAGGTTGACAAGTGTCAGTAAAGAGCAGGCTTGAGATTAAACATGAGAAAAGTGATGTTTCAGAAGGTAAATATAACTTTTGAGCAGAGTATTTGACTTTTCCAATCAAACAGTAATTGTCAAATTATGCCAAAAAATATCATTAAATTGTGTGGTTTAAAAGGCATGTAAAAATACGTCGATGCAACAAAATGCATTGATCTGACAAGGAACTTTTAACACTTTGAATACAGAATGTTCTGTAAGAATCAATTATCATTAATATATAAATACAGATTGTCATACAGATTCCATCTCAGATTACACAAGCCTTCAGATAGCAACAGATGTGGAGCAAGCGAGATTGAAGGGAATAAAGCGCACTTTGAAATGAATAAAGTTTATGCTGCCAGGTTCACTCCCCTTTCTGTGTCATTCATAACTGTTTGCGCCCATTTGACCAGAGTAAGTTAACTGTTGCTTTTGTCTCCGATTACGATATCATGTTTATAATGCTTTTATAGCTCAATAAATTGCATTATTCCTCCATAAAATAGTTTAACTACGAATAGAACACAGCCTAAATAAATGTGATCGGTGGGCAGACATTTGATGTGAGCGAAATCACTCACTCCTTCACTCATTCACTTTATAGTAATAGTAGGGAAGAGGGAGCGATATCAGACTGTTCTGAAAGGAACAATCAGTTAAAAAGCTAAATGCTGGTTGATTAAAATCAACTCTACACATGGCAGCTGTAAAAAGATGTGTGTGTGTTGCAAGTAGTCCTGCATGATAATGCTGTAGAATTCTCATGAACGTGCTTGACAAGCGCGTTCCCAAACTCTCTCCCATTGAAAATAAACAGGAAGATCGCAGTTCCCACATAACATGTAAAAGTACCTATACACACACTACTTATAGATATTTTTTAGTATATATATATATATATATATATATATATATATATATATATATATATATATATATACAGTATATACACTGTAGAAGTTTTGTGACCCTGTTTGATTAAAACATGGGGCTCATCTGTCTGCAATGACATTTTATTTGTAATTATCTGTGCATTAAAAACTTTACAGTATATGATATGCAAACCTATAATGCATATTCCACGGTTTACATACCATCTATTTGTGTGTGTGGTTGCATCAAGTCATTATGTTGCATCGAACATTGTTATCCTTGATCTATAATGCATGTAACAGTATTATTTTTCAGGTTATATGCTGCCACAAATAAGCCAAACCTATTTGGTCCTAAATATGTCTGACTCTAGTTCTCAAGTCTGGTGGATGTTATGCTGTATAAAAGGTCCGGGTACATTTCTTTTTTTACGGTCCGATCTGGTTGACCACGTTGCTTTTCAAAGTACAGTATACTCTTTTGACCGTAAACAAATAGCACTAATGCGTTCAACACATGTGCACTATGACTGCTTTGTGACACTCTTTAGGATACTTTTAAGGCTCTCTATGCAGTTGTGCATGAGTGCAAAGCACATTAGAGTTGACCATAACATCCATAACATCAACAAAATGTCATATAATGGTTAAGACACAGACACAGACACAGACACACACACACACACAAGGGGCCTGGGTAGCTCAGCGAGTATTGACGCTGACTACCACCCCTGGAGTCACGAGTTCGAATCAAGGGTGTGCTGAGTGACTCCAGCCAGGTCTCCTAAGCAACCAAATTGGCCCCATTGCTATGGACTGTAGTCACATGGGGTAACCTCTTTGTGGTCACTATAATGTGGTTCTCGCTCTCGGTGGGGCGCGTGGTGAGTTGTGCGTGGATGCCGCGGAGAATAGCATGAAGCCTCCACGCGCTACATCTCCACAGTAACGCGCGCAACAAGCCACGTGATAAGATGCGTGGATTGACGGTCTCCAACACTGAAGCAACTGAGATTCGTCCTCTGATTGAGGCGAGTCATTACGCCACCATGAGGACTTCGAGCGCACTGGGAATTCGGCATTCCAAATTTAAAAAAAAAAAAAAAAAAAAAAAAAGACACACAAATAGCATTTATTTTTTTTATATTAAATAGAAACAGTCATTTAACTGTATATAACTATTTTTTTTTCTTTTTTATAAGAATACACGTGGATGTATTATATAAATATATATATATATATATATATATATGGATGTAAGGTTATTTTTATTAGAAGTATATTGCTTCATCTTACTTGAAACCCGTGATCTACACGAATCAAGCGTTGTCTGTGTTTGATGACATTGCAGGGTATTCCAAAATTATTGTATTTTGTCAAGTAAAGTGAACTTTGACAGATATCCCGTGCTTTGTTTACTTTCTTGAAGTGAACACTGCATAGAGACCCTGCGAGTTGGAACACAGCTCTAACGTACAGTGAAAGGCAGGCACCGTTGATGTGCACTGATGTGGACTGTCTGCGTGTTGAGAAAATGTAGGCCACACACGGACAGTCCACACAGACTGTGCTGATGACGAAAGCTGCGTCGCACATAAGGTGCGCACTCCAATCAGCAAACTAAAAACGTTCAGTAAAAACTTTGAATCTTTATGCATGTTCTTGAAAACACTGTAACAAATAATAATAACTTCATTTGTATAGCACCTTTTAGCAGTTTAACACAAAATGCTTCACAATATAAAATCAAATCAAAAACACATAATAACCCGAAGAAAAAAAAAACTACAGTGCCCTCCATACGTTTTTGGACAGTGAGACACTTTTCACAAAACAGGGCCATCATTAGGCTGAAAAAATAAAAACCCATCAGAGAGTTTCTGCTAAGGTTTTTCCTGATGAAGACCTAATGGTCAAAACGTTGCAAGTGTGAGCCAATAAAATATTCTGAGCAATAATCAGTGTGCGGAAACTTACCATTTTTTCTTTGTTGATTGAATTGTGTCTTGCACCTGTGCCCAACTTGGGTTGGATGTGCAAACCTTTTTTCTTCATTTTCCATTTTATTTCAAAAACATAAAAAATGTCATTTCCACCACAGAATTCTATTAAACACAGAATTTGAGAAACACACAGAATTTAAGATGTAGTGGAAATGACACGGTGGGTGGGAATCTTCATGATTTAATGAAAAAAATAAAAAATAAAAAAAAAGACATTTTTTGATGCATACACACACTGATGTTATTACACAAATTAAAAACAATTAAAAATATTGAGAGTGAAAAAATTATCAAGACTTTACTTTGTTGAAGTCCACAGTGCTAAAAGTGCCCAAATTTGAAGAAACACCCATTTACATAATTTGCTCTGAAATGGCTTAAGAAAGTTATTTTTTTTAAATGAGAGGAACAAGCAGTCACTGTCCTGGAGTCATTTTTGAATGTTTAAAGCAAGAAGTAAATACAGTAAAAATGTAGTTAAAAATAATCAAGGTACTGAACGCGGTGACAAATGTTTTTTTATAGATGTTTCCCTTTTGTGAATAACTGTTGGGGAAAAATTTTGATCCTATCAGTATTGAAAAAAGCTTACAGTATTGAAAAACAAAAACAAAAATATTTTTTGCATATTGCCTGACTTAAGTATTATCACAAACTGTCATGAAACAATAACAAAAATATTCTTTTATGTACATAACCTCAAATCACATTTGTAAAATGTCAGAGAATTTTATCCAACAAAGAAAAACTGATTGAAAGTGAAACAAGAATACACTCACAGTTTGGTTTTCCCTCTCAAGTCTTTCCACATGCTCCATCAGCATCCCATGTTTCTCCTGCTGGGAGTGTAACAGCGCCTCATCCACATTATACAGCTTCTCTGAGAGGCAATCACACACACAGACCCACAGATGAAGACCACTGAACACATGCTCCAATGCAACCTACAACATTTTTATAAAGTTTCCCTGTGTTACAATCTTTTCCATTAACTTGTTCCTGTCCAAAGAGTGTTTCATCATCACACTGCACTGTGACTTACTCAGTTTATTCAGATATTCTTCATCCTCATCATCATATGCATCTGCTCCCTGCATAAACTTGTTGTACGTATCAGAGCAGTACTCTATGAGGAGCTAAAGAGATGACACACAGAACACACAAAAACTATTGCAAAGTGTGATGTCTATAAAATGGCCTCTAAGGGCTGAAATTCTCAATACAAACAGTACCTTGTTGTACTCGGCCCCCTCCTCTAGATCACAGAGTTCATCTGAGAAGTCAGAGAACAGCAGGCCCTGGTCCCTCAGACCACTGAACAGCTGCAAAGACAAACACAACATGTAAGGCAACGGTACATCATACCACCAGTTCAAAATACTTTCTCCAGACTCAGCTTTATATGGAAAGACTAGAAGTATACATAAGCAGACACAAAGTAAACACAGGTATTTGAGGTAGACCGAAATATCGGTTTTACCGATTAATCGGTGCTGATAGTTGCTTTTTGACACTATCAGTTATCGGCATAAATCTACTGCAGATAGTTTTTTTTTTATTATTCATGATTAGCAATCAAGTGGTAAGTTGCTGTGTTATACATCTTTCATCATTGACAATATTCATTTAGATTTGTATCCTCACTTCAGTGCATACTTTGTTTAGATAATCAAATATTGAAGTGAGGGCATACAAATAAAAATTAAACTATATGAAAACGTGCCCCATCAGCACATGCATAGTGTCTCCAACTTCATATCTCATGAATAACAAATCTTATTCCTCATTAAACCTCATCTGATGAAATACATATAATATATACAAAACCCTTCATCTGGCGAATATATAGGCAATAAAAAGCTTAATTTGGTAAATACTTAAATATAAAGCATTGTTACGGCGCCAAGTCTCCATCATTTTAGTCCCCGGTGTGTTTTGGGCTTCTTCATAGTTAAAAGTCCCAAGTTATGCACCAAATGTGAATTTTTTTCTGGTTATTTTGTGATTTCGGTTCAACACTAAAATGCATCTGGGATTGTATTAATTTTGGACTCGTGTAGCCTCTATGTCTGTGCCTGTCATAGTAAGGAAAGACTCTATTTGAAAAAATATAGGCCAATTAATCAATTATTGGCATTTTCCACCTCCTTTGTTAACGGTATCAGCAAAATCCACTATCGGTCAACCTCTAATAAGTATATAGTTCACATAAACAAACTACAAATAGGAGAAATAGCCCTAATTAACATATGACTCTAGAAATAAATTCACCTTGACTGTATCGATGAGCCAGATAAGAGCACCGAGGGCCTGAGGCCACGTGTGAGGGGCACCAATGGAGTACATGGAGCTTTTAGAGAGCACAAACGGGTACCTGAAACAGAACCACAATCATCTCTATGATTAGGAAAAACATACTGTAGGCAGCATTTACACTGTAAGGCTGGAATGCACATATCCAATCATTTGACCATAACCGATATTTTGTACTGCCTGTTTACATTCACTTAGACATAGCCGACTGTGTTTACATTAATAATCTGCCAAGATGCACTACTAGGCTGTCAATCAGCACTATTTATTGCAGTCCTAATGTGTTTAACAAGAACGGCAACAAGCATGCCATTATTTTACTTGCAACTGCTCTTAGAAATATCGATAAACCACAATACAACAATTCATTCTTCAAAATGCAACTCCCTCCACGACTCCGACATAAGAATTCCATTGCATGTGTTCAATAGTCAACCTGAGCACTACCAAATAATGACTCACATAATTTTGACCACATTTATATCCACATCACCGATTGAGGTAATTATTCAGGTTAAGCCTTTATTCCAAAAAAGACATTTTAATGCTACATAAAGTGTAGCCCACATCTTTTCAGAATCCTTCTGTACATGTGGTTACAGATCAATTAAAACATGCTCGTTCTTTTACCGCTATTCTCTTCTGGAATTATGGGAGAGGCTAGCTCTTGCCTTTTATTCCACTGCATTTCGCTTATTTCATATATATAATTTAATTAAAAAATTATCATTTATGTCCTCCACATTAACGGGGCTTTCACTTGTTTGTGTATTGATTTCTTTCTATATTTGTAATTTTTGTCTCCGCACTGCTTGACATCTCACACCTTGAGAATAACATTGTTATACATGCACAGATATAAAGAAAAACTTTGTTTCTGCGGATATTAATGTCAGAAATACGAGGATAATCAGATAGGAGTGTTTATACTTGTGTATGTCCAGACATCAGATTTAAAACCACAAAATCTCAAATGGCTCAAGTCGGATGCCATACAAATCTGATCTCTTAAAGGTGCAGTATGTAAGATTCAGAAACCCTTCTTTCTTTATTTTAATGGTCAGCATTTGACTGATACTAAACATACAGTACTGATGTCTATTTAGCTATTTATTGTATTTTTATTTAAATGGTCAGCAATTGACTTACACTAAACAGTACTGATGTTTATTTAGCATATTTTTATTTATTCTTTATTTAAATGGTCAGCCACTGACTGATACTAAACATACAGTACTGATGTTTTTAAGCTATTTATTGTATTTTTATTTATTCCTTATTTTCTCAGTGTTCATTTCTAGAATTTGTTGACAATGTATAATAATAATGTCAAATATTCTTTGATAAAAATATTTAAGAAAGCAGCCTTCTGAGTACCTTTGCATAGTCATATTGGTGTAAAATCGGTGAAAAATCCACATAGAAAAGGTCTGTTTTCAATCCAGCTCAAAAATTTACTATATCGGCCACCATATCAGTAATCAGTGAATTTTCCCCCTCTAAAATCGGTATCGGACTCAAAAATTCCAAGCACGTCTTTGTTTACAAGAGAAACTTGCACAGACCACAGACCAAGCGCCGTTCACAAACCAAAACATTTTCAAAACAATATAAAATAAAAAATAATTTCCAAATAATAATAAAACAAATAAAAAACAATGTAAACAATGAAGCGCTTCCTGACTCCTCCTCCACGTGACGCGTGACCTTACCAACGAGCTTATGTCATCCCTCTCAAGAGCGCACGTCACAGAGATGTACGGAAACGAACATTTGTAGTTAAAAAGTATATAAGTATTGTTTTGTTTCTAAAAATAATCAACCGTTTGCTTTCAGCAGAACTTTATTTGTCGACTGGAGTCGTGTGGATTATTTTGATGCACCCTAAATATGCATTTTGGACCGTCAAAAAATGGAGGACATTCACTTGCATTGTTTAGAGGAGGAGGCCTGAAATAAAATCCTAAAAATCTTAAATTCTGTTTTGATGAAGAAAGAAACTCAGATACATCTTGGTGGCCTGAGGGTGAGTAAATTATCAGCAAATTTTCATTTTTGGGTGAACTATTCCTTTAAGCTGCGTTACAAGCTGTTCACACATTGGCAAAATAATGGTGAATATTACATGAACATTTTTTACATATTGCACTTTTAAGTGTTTTTGCTGTTTACACCCATGCAACAAAATTTGATCTGTGCTAAATACTGGTGAAAAAATCTGAATTAGTTGACAGTGTAAATGCAGCCTGCATTGTGGTTTAAAAAAAATTATGATATACCGTCACCCTTTGCTGTTTACTATTAGATTTACCCCAGATCTTTCAGCATTCTTGGGATCTCCTCCTCAACTTTGGCAGTGGGCATCTGAAAGGAGGGTTCCAGAAAAGTGTAGATGAACTCGTATATCTTTAAAAACTCTTTAGTGGATGGTGACTGGAGAGCCTTCACTGTGATGCTGCCCGG
Organism: Myxocyprinus asiaticus; assembly: GCF_019703515.2. Taxonomy (NCBI): domain Eukaryota; kingdom Metazoa; phylum Chordata; class Actinopteri; order Cypriniformes; family Catostomidae; genus Myxocyprinus; species Myxocyprinus asiaticus. Next base: position 36,567,039 of record NC_059379.1, on the reverse strand, counting down.
GATGCCCCGCTCCATAAGAAACTAGAGAGAATGAGGTTTAAAAAATTACTAATTTGGTTAAATTAATTAAAATTTCCCACAACTTTGAACCAAGGAATTTCAATGTCTATTTGAATTCTAACAAACAAAAATATGATAACATTTCACTTTTTTTATTATTCCTCTAATAACAACAAAACTTGTGTTTTGTTAACTACACATTATTATATAAACAACCTATCATATTATCTATCATCTCACAAGCCTCAAGTACAACATTACATAACATAGAAATTAGAGGTCAACTGATAGTGGATTTTGCTGATACCGATAACTAAGGTGATGGGAAACAAAAAAATCGTATTATTTCCTTACTAAGACGGACACAGGCAAAGAGTCCTAAATGAATAAAATCCCAGATGCAATTTATTGTTTAACCAAAATCCCCAAAATAACCAGAAGAAAAAAAAAATATGATTTGTTGCATAACACGGGACTTTAAGTATAAACAAGCCCGAAACACACCAGACACTTTTATTTTGAAATACCAAAATGCTGAAAAAACTGTTGGCAACTATCGCCATAGATTTTTGCCGATAACGATAGTTCCAAAAAGCAACTATCGGCACCGATATATCAGTCTACCACTAACAGTACCAGTTCTAATTTCAGTCGGACATGACAAAAGTCATTACTTGGGCATCAGTAAGATAAATTCACTGCTCCAACCAACTGATTTATAAGTGTTTCTGATTCACTAAAAAGAGCCAGCACATCATTTTTTTGGGAGCTGCACAACACTGGTCACACAGTATGCTTTAGATTCACTAGAACAGGCTCATAAGAGTAGTTTGTTCGGGAATCTGACTATATGTATGTGATGTGTGTTTTAGTATGCTGTTTCATCCACATCGGCATTAATGGAACCGAAAGTCATTAAAATAGTACGTTGTGAATTGAAAACCAAAAAGTGGAACCGGCCCCTACAAGGCCTCCTGAGTCTGACCCTTGTAGGCTTGTCTACATCTAACAATATCTCTATGATAGCCCAAAGAGCATTTTTTTTTTAAAAAAGATTTACAGCAATGTATGGTAATTGTGTTGATTTTATCAGAACCATGCATACGTCATAAAGCTGCCTGATACACTGTTGGACAAAAGCTTTGTCATGTAGAGGTCTGGGGTCTTTCATCTTCTCTGAGCCCCCATAAGCCCCAAACATGCTATTCCTCTGACCGCCTGCCCCTATGCCTCTGTGGAAACAGGTACAGAGAGGGTTGCACACTGTTATGTTACATGATGAGCAACTACAAAGGGTTCAATAACACTGTACAACATGATCAGGGATTACAAGGCACAATGATGAGTTACAAAACCAAGAGCACACTCAGAGAAACTAAAAATACAACATTTACAACTTATTGACAAATGAAGACTCACTTTCCAAAAAAGCTTGTTCGCCGCTCAGATGTACTCGACTGAGGTTTAGGTATGTTCAGCTTCCCAAAAACATTGTCCTTACTGTAATGAATTTAAAGCAAATGTGTCAGGTAAGACATGAGTAGATGTTGACTGATGTATGCCATTTTTAATGGCCAATGCTTTTATCTACAGAACAGGGTGGTAGACGGACACATTTTATTACTCAATATTTACTCAAAATTCACTGAAGAATTTTTGAAAACACAAAAATGTGCATTATCCATTGACAAGGCAAAGTACATTTTGGAACTGACATTGGGTGGAATGACCACTTCGGTTAAACAGCCAATCAGGCAAAGTTATCATCCGATAGCGATAATCTCAATATGGCCATATATTGGCAGATTAATTGGCCAGGGCTGCATTTCCCAAAAGCATTGCAAACTTAAAGTGATTGTAGAGACCATTGGCGCCAATGGTTTCTATGATCTGCTTAGGCTTACAGCCCAGGACAATTCATCAGTCAAACCCTTACTAGACATGAACAAGTAACATAATCAATGTAATGCATGTAAGACCAAAGTTTAAATATACTCTAAAAAAACTTTATAAAAGCAGTAATTCACCCTATAATGAAAATTATGTCATCATTTACTCACCGTCACATTGTTCCAAACCTGTATGACTTTCTTCCATGGAACATAAAAGATGTTAGGGACAATATTAACTTCAGTCACCATTCACTTTCATTGTGTAGGGAAAAAAAACTTGCAATATGAGTGAATGATGATTGAGGCCAGCATTCAGCCTAACTTCTCCTTTTGTGTTCCTTAGTTGGATGAAAGAAAGTCATATCAGTTTGGAAGTTCAGGCCAATACAACTGCCCTAATATGTACTGAGAAGAAAAATGCCAGTATGATAACATAATTAAAAGTGTTGTACTTCTGAGGGGTGGCGTTGATCAGACTCATTCTGCTGTCTGTCACACGCATGGGCATCTCAGAATATCGGCTGCTGGGTCTCCGACTCATCTTGACCTGTAAAATAAACCCTTCATATGTTGGACAGAAAAAAAAAACATGCTGTTATTGCCATTACTATCCATCATGTTGTACTTTATATTGGAAACTGAGGATGTGTATTATTACCGACTAACAGAAATGGGTAAAACAGTCCACTGATATTCATATTCATGATGGGTCATGTCCTATGTTTTGACTTAGCATTTTTTGTACTTCTTGTTATATAACACAACTAAGTAAACATTGCTTCATTTTTTTTAAGCTATTACTCAAGTAATCAGTCAGTAAAAAAATAAAATAACAAAATAAGAACAAAAAACCAATAGAAGTAACAAAACAAATACTTGTGCTTGAGTTTTTTCAGGTATCTAACAGCAGTATGTAATGGATAATGTAATGTTAAGTCGGTCAGGAGTGTTTATACAATATCATTTAAAAATGCAATGTCAATCGTGCCATTTTAAATGAAGAGTGAAGACAAAAAGGTGATTAAAAATACTGAAAAAGTGACGAGTTACAGGACTGAAAATATACACTTTACCTAATATATACATGTAAATGTTATCCTAAAATCTTTGTTCATAATAAACCGTCCGTTTTGTGTGAACTATCCCTTAATATGTGGCTCACGTTTTCCTTTCAAGTGAAACATAAATCTACGAAAAGCATTATTAAACACAAACAACTGCTAGAAAGGCATGCAAAAAAAATAATTTCTATTGAAAATAATACATTAAATGAGGTTAAATAGATAGCAAATGGACTAATTAAAATGTTAGAAAATAAATCAAAATTGTAGTCGAGCACAATACCTCAGATAGTACGATCTTCTTGATTTATATGAACTATCCTCCAGATTTCTGTCTCAGCATACAGATAAAACAGGTATACTGGGGTAGATTTACCCGACTATGTTTAGTTTATTTCTGTAGCTGTTCGTCGATCCTTCGGTTGAATTTCAAAAATTTTCCGCCAACGCTGTTCAACGGATCACTCTGATGACGTCACTGCCGTTCGTTTGGGCTGAAGGGCGCCACTTGCTGGTGAGATTGAGAACTGCGACGAATCTCAAGAGAAATTTCTCTCGCCTCGTTATTTTTTATTTGTGTTATATAAAAGTGCAAGCAAATCTTTTATTTAGTTGTTTATCTTCCTCGACAAAGTCTTTCTATCATGGTACTGCCACATTACTTTTTTGCGATCATTGTGGAGGCTGCAGAGGATCCTTGAAAAACTTGTTTGTGTGTAAAAAGAAATGACTGCTGAACATTGAGGAACAGACTACTGCATTTTGTAATGTTTGGGCTGTCTCAGAAATTACATTGTGTTCGCCTTTCATGTGCAGCACAGGTTTATATATATATATATATATATAAGAAGATGGAGACAATATGATGCCTTTTTTGGGGGGGATTTTCCCCCCTTTTTCTCCCAATTTCACGCCATCCACCGCGGCAACCACGCTCAATTAACCATGCGCCCCACCGAGAACAAATCACATTATAGCGACCACGAGGAAGTTACCCCATGTGACTCTACCCTCCCTAGCAACCGGGCCAATTTGGTTGCTTAGGAGACCTGACTGGAGTCACTCAGCATACCCTCAATTCCAGTGGCAGGCTGTGCATTAAAAGTCTAGGCCTTCAGTGTGATTCATGCCATTAAGAAAACACAGTTTCACAGCGAATAAGACACCTTATGCCTTTGGGCATCATACATTATGTCGCAGCTAACTAGTAATGCCAACTGACATTTTAAAAACACATCCACGCACGAAAGCCAGAACTTGAAACGACATTTAATGCTCAAGCAAGTCTAATTTTAACTGCAGCATGACTGTTTTGTGAAATGAGCGTCTCCCGAACAGACATTCAAAAATCATAATTTTTCATATGAATCTACTAAGGAGGTCTATAATGTCTGGAAAAACAAACAAAAAAAATATTGCAAAAGACAAAGCTGTGTTTAATTGCAAAAAAAAACAATGTTGTATAGGAAACCCAAGAATTGAGATCCTTTTTTTTAATCTGCAACAGACTTTTGGTATAATTTTTTTTACAAAATGTTTCTTTTAGTTTCACTTTGCGGAAAGTATTTTTTCTTTGCGATGCTCCTTTTAATGTTCGCAGTACCTCTTTCCGTTTGCGCTTCACTATGTGGCACTATTTTGACATGGGGCGGAGTTTCGAGTATGACAACATCACGTGGGGTGTGGCTTATTCACGGGATCAATGAGCATGCGCAGTTTACATGCATCATAATGCCCGCTAACTTAAAAACAAGCGGACGCGATCAGCAAAAAATGTCACTGTGATTGAATGTTTGTCTCATATCTAACCAAGAATAATTTCACTTAATGTTAAAAGCTTCTTTTTTTTTTATTTTATTTTTTTTTAGCTAATATCACTGGCCTGTGTCGTTTGATGTTACGGTCTGCTATTTTCACCGTAACTAAGTTTTTAAAACTCCAATTTACATAATGAAAATGTACGTGTTTGTGTCTTGTTTTTAAATGTTATTAATAAAAAAATAAGGCATTAATGCAGAAGAACAGCGTATTATAGACTGGTGGAAATGGCAGAGATTCACTGGGGGTACTCTATTTTGTTACAATTTAATATTTCTTTTAAAATAAATTATGTATTCTTCAAACTTTCTGTTCATCCAAGAATACTTGCAGTAATGCAACTGTTTGGCATATATTGTTAATTAAAGCTGCTAGTATAGGACCTGTGAGAAGTCTTTCTCAAATTAGAGACTCTTATGTACTTGTATTCTTGTCCACTTCTCTCTCTGTCCTGGTTAGATCAAGTTTGTTTTATTATTTCAATACAGAAGTGCATGAAATAGCCTTCATCTCTCAGAAGAACAATAGATTGATGCATTTGAGGAGAAATACGTTTCTTTTTGGTTATTTTTAAAACTGAAATTTGACTTGCAAGTGTAAAGTAACTTTACTGTAAAGTAACTAAAAAAAGCAAGGGGGAGGGGGTAGGAATAATAGTGTTCAAAACAGTGTTACTATGAATACAACTTTAATACAGTGAAAAAGACACTCTATTAGCATAACATAAATATGTATAAATAAATAAAAATGTCCAACATTATTTTGAATGTCCATGTACTAAAATTAAATATTTGATGCCATGAGTGTACCTTCATTTTCTATTAGTATTATTTTGAATGGCCATGGAAAATGAAACAATGTGATAATTTTTTCCTGGTCGCAAAAAGTAGTCCGTTAATTTACCTGATGAACTTTCACCTTTTGCTGCTGACCCTTTTTGCTTCGCAGAGCTAATGTGTGCTTCTAAATCACTTGCACCTTTATTAGCAACTGACACATAAGTGCCAACTTTACATGTCATACATTCTGCTTCCCACGGATCTTGACCTGGACGAAAGCATGGGAATTTTTTGTGCAAATCTTCTGTAAATTTGCACTTTCGTTTGGGCATTGTTTCCACTCAGCTGTCATTTGCTGCTACTGTCAAGCAACTGTTTGATGCCGAACACAACAGTGCTTCGCGCGTTTGACAGGCAGGAATTTGGCCAATAGTTGCTGCAAGCCTCTTATAATCGACCAATTGGTGTGCGAGAAGGCGGGAGTTACAATGAGGTGTTAAAGCAATGCAAATATGCAAGCACACACAATGATGCACATCATAATGCAACTAAAGCCAAATCCCGGACATTTTTGCAAATGTAGAAATCCCAGCCGGATGCGTTTTTAAGGTCTGAAAAAGAGGACGTATGGTCACCCTACTTTAGGATTATGTGACACGTTATTTTCTTAGTAGACTGGAGTAATGGCAGCTGAAAATGGGGCTTTGCCATCATGGATAAAAATTTAATTTTATTATAAATAAAAACATAAAACTTATTCATAATGAGCCTGGGTAGCTCAGCGAGTATTGACACTAACTACCACCTCTGGAGTTGCAAGTTGGAATCGAGCAGTGGCGAATTCTCAGGGCCAGCAAAGCCTTCTCTGCTGGCCTAACATGCCAAATAAAGAAATATCTTTCATTCTCAATCACCTTTTTGCCTATGTATTTTTAATAATCACTTTCCACTCTTAATTAATCTACAAACAAATAGAGAAAAACTAAAAGTTTATCCAGTTGGAATGTATTCCTTGATGTTTACAAGCAAAATGTGACAACTGTTTCACAAATTGCATGCCCGAAGCCATGCTCGTTAGCCCGAAGCAGCACGTGAGTTTGAGCTCCACCCCCTCAGACCTTCAGAATTTCAACAGAATCCCTCAAGAGTGCAAATGAATGAGCAACTAAAGTCAGATTGTCAGATTCATCAGCCAATCAGATTGATTTATTTGTTCTTGGTGGGTGTGATCTTTAGGATATGTCCCGGTCGAGGCCTTCTAGCTGGCCTTGAGTGACGCAATCGCACTTTAAGTGATGTACGTAATTCAAGAGTGAAAAGCGTAAGATCAAGCTGCCTGTCGAGTCGGCTGTCATCACTGCTGGTATTGCTGTTGAGAAAGAGATCCTTATGGATTTAAAAACACAAGATGTTCTGCATGACCGTGTGATTGCTTAATTTATTAAACAGGAAAGGAGGACTGATTTTCACTTCAAGTAAATTGGTAAGTGCTTTTTGCATTGTTATAGCAACATCAGGAGTTTTCTAAGTGTAAATTAGGCTGCTTGAGCATTCAGTGTCGGATCAAGTTTTGAAAAGTAGTGCTGCGTTCCATTCAACTCAGAAAGTCGGATTTTACAACTTCCTACTAGGAAAGGTGCAATGAATGCATCTTGAAGTCAGAATTACAACTTGTAGGCTCGTGCAGAAATTCTCAACGCATGATGTCACACAAACATGTCGACACTCAGGGAGATATACAAAGTAAGTGATAAACATTCACTTTATTACGTAATATTGATAAAGGAGTTTGTTTCCACATTACATGATATTAAAGCTTGTTTAACAAACGCCTGCAGAAACAGGTGTATAAAACATTATAATCTCTTTTGATAATTGTACACCTGAAGCACAAATGCTAGCGCTGCAGCATTGTTTATCAGTTGGGTTGCTAGGAGACATCTCTAATGAGAGTCAAACATCTGCTAAGCTAACGGGAGTGTTGCAGTTCCGAATATCGGGGAATGGAATGCATTTATGGTCGGAGATATCAAGTAGGAATATCCCACATCCAACTTGAATGGAACACAGCATAACCGTGTACCCTGACAAAACGAAATTTATTGCAAGCAACATTTAAATTGCAAATATTATTAGATCGATTTTTCCAGACATTATAGACCTCCTTAGTAGATTCATATGAAAAATTATGATTTTTGAATGTCTGTTCGGGAGACGTTCATTTCACAAAACAGTCATGCTGCAGTTAAAATTAGACTTGCTTGAGCATTAAATGTCGTTTCAAGTTCTGGCTTTCGTGCGTGGATGTGTTTTTAAAATGTCAGTTGGCATTACTAGTTAGCTGCAACATAATGTATGATGCCCAAAGGCATAAGGTGTCTTATTCGCTGTGAAACTGTGTTTTCTTAATGGCATGAATCACACTGAAGGCCTAGACTTTTAATGCACAGCCTGCCACTGGAATTGAGGGTATGCTGAGTGACTCCAGTCAGGTCTCCTAAGCAACCAAATTGGCCCGGTTGCTAGGGAGGTTAGAGTCACATGGGGTAACCTCCTCCTGGTCGCTATAGTGTGGTTTGCTCTCAATGGGGCGTGTGGTGTGTTGTGCGTGGATGCCACGGAGAATAGCGTGAAGCCTCCACACGCGCTATGTAACGCTCTCAACAAGCCACGTGATAAGATGCGCGGATTGACGGTTTCAGACGCGGAGGCAACTGAGATTCCACCACGAGGATTTAGAGCGCATTGGGAATTGGGCATGGAAAAAAAAAACTTATTTCAGATTATAGAGATTATATCTCTGTAATCTATAACCACATTACACTTGAGAAATTAAAATTCTTGGTCGAAACTGAACATTCTGAACATATTTGTTTCTTTTTTTGTTCTTAAAATAATAATAGCCAAATCTACTGGATATTTACCATAAATTAATACTCTAAATTAGAGTTTGTGCAAGAACTGGGTTTCACATTTTTTAATGTATTTAATAAAACATTGTCTTTAGCATATTATATTTATATTTAGTATTCTTTTGTTTGTTATGGCATACCAGTCTTATATTCCTCTCATAAAATACTATTTCATGTTCAGTGATGATTGACTTATTGGTTCTTGCAGTCTTTTTCAGACATTTCCCCTGTGAACTGCCCATCAACTTCGAGCACTTGACTCACCTGCTCTCAAACTCTGTGGTCCCAGCTCCAACACAGGATACATTTTTTAAATGTGTAACATAAGATCAGTAATTCTTCTCTGTAGTGGTTGTCAGATTTTTAGTAATATTTCCATGTCTTCAAATGAAGGTGTAATAAAACTTGACAAAATTAGCAACACTGTCTTCTTTTGGCTAAATTAAAGGATTAGTGCACTAAAAAAATTACAATTCTGTCATTGTTTACTCACCCTCATGTACGACTTCCATGGAACATGAGAAATTGTGAATATTGGCGGTGCTGTTTTTCCCGTACAACAAAAATAAATGGTGACCGAGGCTGCCAGTCCCTAACATTCTGCCTAACATATTTTGGGTTCCACGGAAGAGTGTCATATGGGTTTGAAACTACATAAGGGTGAGTAATCTCTTATTCTTTGTTTTACCAAGGCATTTGAGGTTATTTAAGTTTTTAAACAACACAAAAATGACTCAAAAGCACGTCTGTTTGCTAAAGTATTATTTATAAATTAATAAAAACATTCAGTATCTTGTAAAATATAATAAATTGTTGTGCATGTTACTACAGAAGACAGCAAATTTGGGTACACTTTACACACACTGGTATAGAACATGATAGCTGGAGCACTGGCATTTTGCATGTGGTCATGTCAGTTGTCTGGGACTGATGCCTCTAGTCAGCACAAGAGCATTTTGGTCAAATATATATATATTTTTTAATTATATGTAAAGTCCACTCTTTATTGAAAGGAAAATATTACACAAAGAAACAAGATTGTGGCCATGAAGCGTTGTAATGCCTCACCAGTAGCACAAAAGCCCCACAGCTGTTTTCAGCACCATTTTTCCAGTACGCTCTAAATTCTTTGGTCTTCTTGTACCTCACAGCCATATACTTCCTCAGTAAATAACTGGAATACACATTGTTTACAGGGTTAATATAACATAAGTATTCTTCATGAGTAACATTGGATTGGTCTGCCACAAAAACATACAAAATAATGCTGTAAAATTATACTGCTGTTCTTCTGCATTAATGCCTTTTTTTATTATTAATAAAATGTAAAAATAAGACATAAAGATTATGTTGTGTTATGCTGTGTTACGTTGCACTTAAAGTAACTGCTTCTTACACTGAATCAAACGACAGACACCATGAAACAGTGTCAGGTGTTTTGATCAGACAGGCAACATTAAAAACTTTCCCATTATGTAAATAGGAGTTTTTAAAAACGTAGTTAAGGTGAAAATAGCAGACTGTAACATCAAATGACACAGGCCAGTGATATTAGCTAAAAACTAACCAGGACTTTCAACCTAAAAATTAGTTTTATTTTTTTTTTTCAGCTTTTAAAATTAAGTTAAATTATTCTTGTTTAGAAATGAGACAAACATTAAATCACAGTGACATCTTTCTGCTGATTGCGTCCGCTTGTTTTTTAGTTAGCGGGCATTATGGTGCATGTAAAATCTGGTGAATAAGCCACACACCACATGATGTCGTCATACTCGAAACTCCTCCCCATGTTAAAATAGTGCCACATTATATTGAAGCGCAAAGGGAAAGAGGTACGGTAAACATTAAAAGGAGCATCGCAAAGAAACTTTCCGCAAAGTGAAACTAAAAGAAAAATAAGTGTTGATGCCAAAATCTGTTGCAGATTAAAAAAAGGATCTCAGTTCTTGGGTTTCGTTTACAACATACATTGTTTTTTGCAATTAAACAGCTTTGTCTTTTGTAATACTTTATTTTCATTTTTTGCAAATATATAAGGCATCATATTGACTCCATATTATGTACTATTATAATGCCACTGTATTTGATTATACCAAGTACCTTGGTTTGCCAAGGAAATATCACGGTATATGAATATTGAAATTATTCAGAGCAGGGCTTGTTGTCACTTCATTCTGGAGCCCAACCGATATGGGATTTTTGAGACCGATACTGATTTTAGAGAGGGAAAATTCACTGATTACCGATATGGTGACCGATATAGCTAATTTTTGAGCTGGAATGAAAACAGACCTTTTCTATGTGGATTTTCCACCGATTTTGCACCGATATGACTATGCAAAGGTACTCAGAAGGCTGCTTTCTTAAACAAATATTTTTATCAAAGAACATTTGACATTATTATTATACATTGTCAACAAATTCTAGAAATGAACACTGAGAAAATAAAGAATAAATAAAAATACAATAAACAGCTTAATAAACATCAGTACTGTATGTTTAGTATCAGTCAAATGATGACCATTAAAATAAAGAATAAACAAAAATACAATAAACAGCTTAATAAACATCAGTACTGTATGTTTAGTATCAGTCAATGGCTGACCATTTAAATAAAGAATAAATAAAAATACAATAGATAGCTTAATAAACATCAGTACTGTTTAGTATGTCAATCACTGACCATTTAAATAAAGAATAAATTCAAATAAAATAAATAGCTAAATAAACATCAGCACTGATTAGTATCAGTCAATCGCTGACCATTAAAATAAAAAATACAATAAATAGCTAAATAAACATCAGGTGCCGATTGCACCAGCTATACGTACGTTACAACTTAGCCTAGTTGTGGCGTAAATGGGCACTAAGTCACAATTTACGCTCTACTAAATATTTGAGCGTTGCCCCATTCAATTTATGTAGGACGTAACCCTACGTATAAACTAAATACGGCAGCCTCCGACCAGGTGTAACTGATGGAATAAAAAAGCAGACTCATTTAATGACATCAATGAGCTCATGTTTTGGTTGACAGGCATCAGTCCTTTCGACATATATGATGATGTTGGCATTTACACTCGTTTACATTTACGAGAGAGAGAGAAAAAAAACGTACTTTTAAGTGGCTCTTCAGCATGAAACCGATCTAACGGTGCCGTTTTTAGGGTGTGTCGCCCGGTGTCAAGTTTCAACACATTCAAAATATATAGATAGGATATTAAAATAAATGTCTATTTTTCCAGCCTGTTGTATTAGTATTTATCACCCCTCATTTATTTTAGATACAGTTCTATATATTATTTTTACACAGGGCAAATATACTATTTATTAAATCTACTTTTATTACGTATCCTATTTTAATGTCTGCAAAACCAGACTTTTAAATATTACATTTTATAAATGCAACGACTGGAATTGTTCAGTTGAACGGGGTACCAAACTGTGAATCCTGAACAAAACAGTTTGGTGAATACATGTTTACACGCTGACAAGGTATGAAAGTAGCTACGTGGTTAGCTATTTAGCTGTAAGCTCGTTGCCACAGAGAGTAAAAGATGGATTTTATTTACTTTCCAGCATTGCGTCTCACCAATTAGGTAACAACGTAGTGTGAAATCAACACTCACCAAACACAATCCACCACCGCACCATTGTCTGCTGAGCTGCAAAAAGATGCTCTGATGTTTACCTTTCAATCTGAAACATTATTTACTGCACTGACAAACTGGGAAGATACAGCTCACTGAACACGTTGACCTTTTTTGACAACATGCCCATCTCACGCTAAATGGGGTAAGATGTCACAACAGCACCTGTCATTAAACCAGTGGGGTAGGTTTCATGTTCCCATTACATATTGATTATACAGCTGACCCTTACCTGCATGAACGCCACTGTGGTTTTATCATGCTTACTTGTTTACCCAACAGTTACTACAAAAATATTGAAATTTCATTTTGGTAAAAAACTGATAATCACTAAAACTATTCTAACTGAAGAGGGTTTTGAACGAGGCGTTTAAAACAAACATACAAAACCACTGCTACAAAAAAAAAAAAAAAAAAAAAAACACGTTTAATTGGACCATTGGCTCAAAATCCGAGAACTTCCCTGTGTGACAGCTATCCCCCAGCCTCCCCAGTATTGTACCTTTTTTGTAAAGGTAGTACAGTGGAAATCCACCACTAACTCAGTCTTGTTAGTGTTCAACTGCAGGTGGTTTTCTTCTAACACATTGAGTTAACTAGATTCTAGATATCTGGTCATCCTGATCTCCATTGTATTACATTCAACCAAAGAATGATCTCAGGACATCTGCAGGTGGCATAAGCTTATTTAAAAGTTCGAATGGATTTGCTTCTCACCGCTCCACAAAGCAATGAGTCCTTTGTAGGCTTCATACCATTTTTTACTCTTATGGTTAATTCATACTGGCTTTTATTCATGTGTGATGACAATAAAGGAAAACTATTGACAACTAAATTTTGCATCTTAGAATTTTGAAAGTGTACCTGATTATTACGTTTTCATGAAATACATTCTAGATTCCTACAGTGAGTTAAATGGCAAACCTAATGGGTTAGATTAAGAGGACAGAAAATACAGTTCTCTATTGACCCACTTGCATCAGATTACACTGTTCTAACAATAATGGCTTGTCATCTCAAACTCTATATAACCTGTATTTTATAGACACTACAATAAGCCTCATCTAGGCAATGTAGATAACTTTGAATTTGAAAATCAAAATCACAATAGGCTTGTAATATTTTGGAACATTTAATAATAGATTTAATATACATACATTATTTTTTTTTTTAAAACAAATCAGCCCATATACAGTGCTTGAAAATTTTTTTTAATGCCCCTTTCAGGGTTTAACAGGGGAATGGGGAGAACACAAATACAAAACAATATGATAAAATATACACATCCATTAGCCATTTTTTCCCTAAATATAAAATCAGCTTAAAACCCCCCCCCCCAAAAAAACAAAACACGTACACAGAAAAATATGCCAAAGTCAAATAGACCAATATCTAAAAAAAAAACAAACAAACCAAACTTAAGATTAAAAGGTTTAAGACCACTCTGTAAGATCAGTGCTTTACTTCCTCCTGGTGCACCTAACGGGAGCTGCCTTTGTAGAAATGTCTGCCTCTGCTTTCTTCAAACTTCTTCCTTTTCGAGTGGTTCTCCCTACGTGAACACACAAAAATTGTTACTTTTACATTGTCAATAGGTGACAAGTAGAGTACATTTGCATTAGCAGAGAAAAAAAAAGAAAAAAGAAAAAAAAAAAAAAAAAGAAAAATGAAATTATACATTTATATAGAATATAGTAGTACCAAGGTACTCAACAGGCAGGCTGTCGGCCTTTATTTTGTGTCCCTCTACATGCCCATAAGCGAACTTACTATAATTAATTGAATTAGCCCTACCCCACGTTACATGGAAATTTACCATCTAAATGCCATTTCATTGCAATTTAAACCAGCAAATAATTTGTATCTTTTTTGCTAAAGGTGACAAAAAGTTGATGCATTCAGATGGCCATTACGACATCGGGCAGGCCCACCAATGCGCCCTGTGCAATCTTACTATGCCCCTAATGTAAAGTTCTTGAAAAATTTGAATATTCCTCAATATCAAAATATAAATATATTGTACATACACGAAATCAGGGGTCAGCAACCTATGGCACGTGTGCCAGCATTGGCACGCGGAGGGGTAATCACTGGCACGCCAGCAACGGTAAGAGAGAAGTAGACTATTTTATTTAAATTCCACACCTGCATTCCAATCTACATCTAGATGTAATCCTTCGCATGATCATGCAGCATGTTTTCATAGCTGAATATGAAGCCAAACAAAAAGTTAAAATGTGACGAGACTGCAGTATACCCAACAGACTCGTGCAGCACGTGCAAGCCATTCAGGCATCACGAGCCGGCAGCGCTTTGCTTTCGGTTAATCGCACGAGTAAATGCGCCCATTTTGCTTCGGTCAGGCTGTACGGATGACAGCCTACATTGTTTCATTTGTTTCTTTTTTTTTGGGGGGGGGGGGGGGGGATTTTTTCCCTTTTCCCAGTGCATTTTTTAAGTCCTCGTGTTGCCTCCGCGTCTGAGACCATCAACCCTCACGTAGCTTGTTGAGCGTGTTGCCACAGTGCGTGGAGGCTTCACGCCATCCACCGCAGCATCCGTGCTCAACTCACCATGCGCCCCACCGAGAATGAACCACATTGTGGTTACCCCATGTGACTCTACCCTCCCTAGCAACCGGGCCAATTTGGCTGCTTAGGAGACCTGGCTGGAGTCACTCAGCATGCCCTGGGATTTGAACTAGCGAACTCCAGGGGTGGTAGCCAGCGTCTCTTACCACTGAGCTACCCAGGCCCCCTTCAGTTGTTTCTTTTTTATTTCAGAACACGTCATGTAATAAGGAAAACACCACTATTAATTCTTGAGATTTCCAACCCAGCATACAGGTACACCTTCCTTAAACACAGTCACACTCAAAACTATATTAAACGATTAAAAGAGAAAACAAACCCACATCGTGTGGTTCAAAAATCTATTCTATTCAAAATATAAATTAAAAATGGAAATAAAATTTTAGGAAGATGCAATTCACCGAAAAGGGCTAAATAGTTGATCGGCTTGTAATGCGCACGTCTTGCATGTGCAGCGCGAGTCTTGTCACAATTTAATAATGTTTAGTCTCTCATTCAGCTGATGAAATCACACTGCGTGATCATGAGGAAGGATTACATCAAATACATTCATATAAATAAAATAGCCTGCTCCTGTCTCGCTGCTGCTTGTGTACTAGTGACTACCCCTCTGTGTGATTTTGAAAAATGTATGACATTATATAAGATATATTTAAGATTCCACACAATTTCGTGATCAGTAATCAAATAAGCAAATTTGTGACATTAACCGTATTCACTGAAGCACTTTAGCAAGATGCTCTGTGAAAATTCTCATGCAGGATCATGATTTTATCATAATCATCGGGTTTTGCACAAATTTTTCATTCAAACAGTAATGCTGATAATATTTGTAATTAAAAATAAATTAGAAAAATGCAAAATAGAAACATTTTCACAAGTGGACTTAAACTTCAGAAAATCACATACATGCGCATGTTTTCACATACATCGGCACAGCCATTGACCAGGAAAATAAAAAAAATGACACTCCATGTCAAAAAGGTTGCCCACCCCTGCACTACATGTATATACAGATGACAGCATATAAAGAATGCTCACCTGAAAGAGACTCCTGAGTCTGGGCAGGAGCTGGATCAAGTTCCTGGGCAGTCTTTCTCAGTCCACTTGTTCTTTTACCATTCTTCTTGGGAGTAGCTTCACTTTTTTCTGCTTCATCTTGAGATGATGTCTTGCTGGCTTTGCCTTTCATCTCTTTGCTAGAGATAGAAACCTCTCTTGCAACTTCAGAGCTGTTGGCTACTCTGCCTCTTCTCTTCGGCAAAGGTTTCTTATCAGAGTCATCAGTTGCCTCCAACACCTCATTCCTTTTCCTCTTAAGAAGAGTTGATGCCTTACTATCATTGGGCTCTGATATAGCTGCAGTTGCAGCCTTTCCTGACCTCAATGGTTTGACTATTACCTTGGCTTTTTCTTGAGTGTCTTCAACAGAGGGTTCATCTTTTTTAGTACCCCTCCCTTTGCGGCCTTTGGATGCCTGATCAATTGACCGATTAGTTTCTTTGGAGGTTGTCTCAGCTGGTAATTTGCAAAACTTTTTAGATTTTTTCAGCTGTGGCTCTTTTACATCTTCAGAAGGTTCAAATTCATCAGTGTCTTTAGATGTCACTAAATCTGGGTTACAGTTAACAGTTTTTGTGGGTTTCATTGTATCAGCTTTATCAGCTGTAGCAGATTCATTAATTGGAGTGTTAGAGGTGTCCTTGGTTGAACACTTTTTGCCTCGAATTCCTCTTTCCACCTTCTTCAGTGCCACAGCTGTGTTCTCAGCAGTAACATGTTCAGAACTAACCTCAGTTTTGGTATTTTTCTCTTTTGATTCAGGCACTTTTGCTGCTTGCCTGGAATGTTTTATGGGCTTAACAGGCTCTTCAGTTGAAGCTGGATCTGCAGTAACCTCAGGCTCTGCCTTAACAGCCTTAAGTCCACGACTGGACACTACAGCAACTGGAGGTGCAGGGTCCAAAATAGCACGGCGACCTCTTTTGACAGGAACTTCTTTCTCCATTTCAGATCCTTTTGCAATCACTCCCCTTTTTCGAACAGATTTCACCACCGAGACCTCTACTTGCTCTACCATGCTGACAACATTCTCCTCAGCCTCTACTGAAATCTTCGCTTTTGACTGCTTTGTCTGCCTAATTCCTCTAACAGATTTCACCACAGTTTCAGGGTGTTCTTCAATCACAGCTACATGTGTGCTGGTGTCTACATCAGGCTGGAGAACAACCTCTTCAGCTGTCTGTGGTTTTTGCTGTTTGGCCTTTCGTCCTCGGCCAAACTTGACATGGGGTGCTTCAGGCATTTTACTGTCGACACAGTCCTCAACAACAGTTTGGAGAACAACCTTTGTATGTTCATCCAGAGCTTGGTCCTTGAAAGTTTCTTTTCTAGTCGTCCTTCCTCGCTTTGACTTTGCTACAGTTTCTTGAGGTTCTTTAATGTCAACATTATCCTCAACCTCAGTTTGGGCAACAACCTTGTGATCATCATCCAGAGATTGATCCTTGACCGTTCCTTTTCTAGCCATCCTTCCTCGTCTTGCTACAGTTGCTTTATGCTCCTCTTTACTGTCAACACTGGTCTGAGCCACAGTTTGGGTAACAACCTTGTTATCATCTTCCAGAGATTGGTCCTTGACAGTTCCTTTTCTAGCCACCCTTCCTTGTCTTCCAACAGGTACTTCATGCTCCTCTTTACTGTCAACACTGGTCTCAGCTTCAGTTTGGTTTACAATCTTGGAATCATCCTCAGCTAGGTCCTTGACAGCTCCTTTTCTAGCCATCCTTCCTCGCCTTGCTACAGGCACTTCATTCTCCTTTTTATGGTCAACACTGGTCTCAGCCACAGTTTGGGGAACAACCTTGTGATCATCCAGAGCTTGGTCCTTGACAGCTCCTTTTCTAGTCATCCTTCCTCGTCTTGCTATAGGTGCTTCATGCTCCTCTTTACTGTCAAAATTGGTCTCAGCCACAGTTTGGCCAACAACATTGGGATTATCATTCAAAGCCAGGTCCTTGACAGTTCCTTTTCTAACCATCCTTCCACGTCCTGACTTTGCTACAGGTGGTTCAGGTTCTTCTTTATTGTTGATGTTGGCTTCAGTAGCAGTTTCTAGAACAACCTTTGGATGATCATCCAGAGCTTGGGCCTTAATAGTTTCTTTTGTAGCCTTCCGACCTCGCCCTGACTTTGCTAGAGGTGCTTCGGGCTCTTTACTGTCAAAATTGGTTTCAGCCACAGTTTGGCCAACAACCTTGGGATCATCATCCAAAGCCAGGCCCTGGACAGTTCCTTTTCTAGCAAACCTTCCACGTCCTGACTTTGCTACAGGTGGTTCAGGTTCTTTTTTATTGTTGATGTTGACTTCAGTAACGGTTTCTAGAACAATCTTTGGATGATCATCAAGAGTTTGATCCTTAATAGTTTCTTCTGTAGCCTTCCGACCTCGCCTTGACTTTGCTAGAGGTGCTTCGTGCTCTTTACTGTCAACATTGGTCTCAGCCACAGTTTGGGCAACAACCATGGGCTCATCATCCAAAGCTTGGTCCTTGACGGTTCCTTTTCTAGCCATCCTTCCCTGTCCTGAATTTGCTACAGAAGTCAGTGCCTTCTCAGCCACTACAGCAGCATGAGTGGTTGTCATATCACTTCCCAAAGTATGGGTGGACTCAGTGTTCACATTGCCCTTCTTAGTTGGCCTTCCCTTCCTAGCTCTAGTTGCAGTGACAGGAGCCTCAGTACTTATTGATGTCTCAAGTACAACACCACCCTCTGGTGCAATAGCAGTTTCTTCACAAACATTTTCAGTTATTTTCTGTTCATGCTCTTGAGAAAGTTGGCTTTCAATTTCATTATTAGTCTTCTTCCTCCTGCCAGGTCTAGAAACATGGGCTTGGACCAGCTCTTCTTTATCCACTTCTGAATTGTTAACATTTTTAGGTTTATGTGCTGCTCTTCCTCGACTGCTACGCTGGATTTTGTTGGCAGGTAAAGACTTGCTTACCCCTTCCTCCTCAGCTGTGGATGAAGATGAAGTAGCATCAGTTACTCTGTTATTTTCAGAGGCACAAACAGTTTCTTCAGACTGCTCTTTGGTTTCTCCATCCACCTCAGAAGAACAGACATCAATAACTTCAATTGAAACAGGCTTCTTTTCATTCTGGTCAGGGTGGATTACAATCTCCCGATCGTGTTTAGAGTCAACTGCTTCAGCAGTGCACTGTGATTCCAATGATTTTACAACTTCAGTTTCCATGGTTTCAACTGGACAGACATTTTCTTTGTCACATTCTTCAACATCTACAACAGAAGACAATATAACACTAATAAGTTTAGTCCAATCAAGGAAGTTCTCTGTCATAATTGGAAAATCTGAATCTAAACTACAAAATATAGAATATGTTTGATTCACAAATCAAGTAAAACTTTACAATCCTCTTAAAAATTAAAATACCACTAGATAACAATATCACAAGAGGTCCCAGGTAAAGTTAATGGCATTAAACACATTAAAATGATAGCAATTTACATATAAACTTTGCCAGCCACAAAAGACAAATAAATACAGAAATCCATATACATATAAATTTGAGCTGGGCGATAAAACAATCTCAATATTTATCACAACAAAATTGAGTAATTTTCTATATTTAGCATATGTTCTCAATCTAGATGATCAGGTGTGTGTTGCTAAAAATGCAAGCAGTTTGGCTTTCTCAGACTGTATGAAGTTGCTAACGTTAGCTGCTTTGCTAACGATTAGGCTACGCTGGTCACCGCGGACCGGGTCCGGACCACGGATTGAATCCATCTGGACCGCAAGACTTCATGACAACGGTTGCACCCTCTCATCGTCTTTAGTGAGCAATGTGACAAAACAACAGTGCTGTGTACACCAGCTCTGATCTTTCTGCGCTGTATTCTTGAATATTTTTCTCTAGCAAAAAACACGTATGCCCTGTCCCGCTCCGCACATGTTGCCTCTTTTCCTCGCATGCGAGTAGACATGAGGCGTCGCAAGTTAATGTGGTTCGAAAGCACCTTTAGACCATAACATTTTATTGTTCTAAATGTAGCTTTATTAATCAGCATGTTACGAGCCTTTAATAATAAACAAATAGATTTCTGTTCTAATTTTATGAAAATAAATCAGATATCATCTCTGGCATGGACGACAAAGAAAGACAATAAAATTACTAGTTGGTAACCTAATCTTTCTCACTTCAATGAAACTCTAAAAAATGATCCATTCAGACTTTTACATTTTCTCTCAGGGGATACCCCTGAACCCACATACAGTATCATTCCTCAGTCACAAGAGCTTTTATGCCCCCATATTTGGGTATCTGAATGTAAAGAAATATAAAATTTATAATTTGAATGTAAAAATATTCAAACAAATACTGGACTGCGGTCATTATGCTACAAAAGAACAGATGATCTTTTAACATTCATGTCCAACTGTACTCGATTGATAAACTCTATAAAATACATTAATAATTTGGTAGAAGATTCCCTCAGACCCCACTGCTTTGCTGATTCTGGGCCCCCAATGCAGTTTTGTAGAGACCATTATAACGGATTAATTTTATTCCGATAATTTTTTTTCATGAAACCAAAGGCCAAAGGGTTTATCACAGTACATTTTTGGAATTACACCACTTCATGTTGCTTGTAAAAATGAAACATGTAGAAACATCTCACATTTCTTCGCCTAATTGCCTGTTGTGGATGTTGCATTCTGTGAATGAAGACCTTTTAACCATGTATAATTACTACATATACATGCACGGCTAATCCAGATACAAGGAAAACAGAGGTAAAAAGTGCATTTCTTAGTTATTTCCAAGTAATCACTGAATTATTGTTAGATATGTATTAATACGGATTTGATGCTGCCAGTTTTTGACTGAAAAGCAGATCTGTAATTAAAATTATACTTAACTATTAATTAACTGTATGTTTAACATTTCTGTGCTGATAAATCCACCATACAGGATAAAATTAAATTGCTTATTTTGGTGAGGTAAGTGGCTTATTTTGGGCTTGTTTTTCCAGACCATGTTGCTTGTTTCTCTTGCGAGACCTGGCAACACCTGGCAGTAATTGGTTTTTCACCCTCCCCTTAGCGCAGAGCACTATCATTTTAAAAAGAACGTTAAAAAAAATATATATTTTTCATTTATTGATCACCAACTGACAATAAAGAACAAAGGATATTCAAAGAGACATCATGAAGCAAGATCAAGTGTTACTAACATTTAGGTCTGCCCCCGACCAAAGATTTTCCTAGTCGACTAGTCGCACGTTTATGATATTAATTTAATTACTTAAATATATATATTTAGGGGAGACATCAGAAAATGGTTTGAGTTCCAGGGCTGAGAAAGAATGTTTTAAGTAACATAGCTACAATACAGAGAAATACTAAACCGTAATAATGAGCCTTTAAAATATAAATTTTACAAGCGCACGCATGAAGCGAGCCGCAGCAACACCGGCAAAAACGGTAATGATTCTTAATGTATCGGGAAAAACCAGCAAGGAGACTTTCTGAACATTTTGTTAATTTATAGAGAGAAATGAACATTAGGGTTGTGCCGACAGACGATGATCTCGGGGATCGACGGTCAGCGTGATCGCCAATAGCTGATGCCTTTGACGACGTCAAGACGATATTTGGCTCGTTTTCCCATGCATTAAATTATTATTTATTAGGCTATTATTAATTATTATTAATAAATTAATATTACAAATAATTTGCCCATGGAGACACAAGCTTGAAGAAACACACTTTATTATATTATTAAGAACAGATGACAGAAAAGCAGTTTATTCGCATGTATGTTTGTCCGGAGGCGTGCAGTCTCGTGCATGTAAAAGGTTCTCACTCTTTCTTTGTTTCTGTCTTCTGAATTTTTTTTATTTGCAAGAACAGTACGGTCTATGAGTATTGCAAATGACCTGACATCTCAGCTCAGGAGGTGCTTTGAGTTCAGTTCCCTTTATTTCCACAGAGCAGTTCTTTGTGAACAACTCTGCAGCCTGTACATCTGTGATTAAAAGATAAAATACAAAAACACATTCACCTCAAACCACGATTTATATTTCAGTGATTATCATCATCATTATAATTATGTTTACATTTATAATTGTTTGTCTTCATTTGTGCAAGTAAATTTCTGCCTGCATGTTTAGACGGAGACTTGCCTAACGGTAAATGGAAAGGTGCTACATATACATACACACACACACACACGGTCAAAAGTTTAAACACTTGACTGAAATGTTTCTCATGATCTTAAAAATCTTTTGATCTGAAGGCATATGCTTAAATGTTTGAAATTAGTTTTGTAGACAAAAATATAATTGTGCCACCATATTAATTTATTTCATTATAAAACTAAAATTTAATAAATTAAATTTAAAAAACGTTTTTTTGAAATTGATGATTTAATAATAAAGAAAAGCAGTCAATAAGTGCCCAACATAGATGGGAACTCCTTCAATACTGTTTAAAAAGCATCCCAGGGTGATACCTCAAGAAGTTGGTTGAGAAAATGTCAAGAGTACATTTCTGCAAAT
Organism: Myxocyprinus asiaticus; assembly: GCF_019703515.2. Classification (NCBI taxonomy): domain Eukaryota; kingdom Metazoa; phylum Chordata; class Actinopteri; order Cypriniformes; family Catostomidae; genus Myxocyprinus; species Myxocyprinus asiaticus. The sequence continues at coordinate 36,544,749 of NC_059379.1, read as the reverse complement.
TCTAGGCAAAGGGTGACTACTTTGAAGATGCTAAAATATAACAGTTTGGATTTTGTTTAGTCACAACATAATTCCCATAGTTCCATTTATGTTATTCCATAGTTTTGATGACTTTACTATTATTCTAAATATGAAAAAAAAAAATTATAATAAAGAATAAGTGTTTCAAAACGTTTGACCGGTAGAGTGTGTGTGATATAATATATATTATTTTGTTTATCACTTCATTATTTTATTTGCTTCTTCATTTCGTTTGGAGTGCAATGTGAATTTAGAAATGTATTTGATTTCAGTTTTTCATTTTTTAAATTCAATTTAATTTTCAATGCAAAATCACCAAAGCAAGAATATTCACGATCCCTCAGGCCCGGGTTTGCCGACGTAATTGGATATTGCGAGATATCGTGAAGGAGGGATCAAAACGAATTTATGCATACACGATGTATTTTCCCGGACAATGAAATACCCATCTGTTAGAGAATGCACAGATGAAGTAGTTATTTGCCAGAGAGATGTTGACAACTGTTGTAAAACCATCTTTCAAAAAGTTGAACACATTTTAATTGCACTTATTTTTTTTCCAGTTTCATTTGAATTTTTAGTTAAAATAAAGTTCAAAGTTTGAAGGTGTCTTTTCTATTGTGTAGGCTTAACCCTAACCCTGCTTGACGAAAATTACCCCATAGTACCACCTAGCGTCCAACGAGCAGTAATAACGACGGTGTTCGTCATTTTTATGTGGAGTTTTTTTATGCGACCAACCGACCAATCAAAACATGGTCGACCAAGACTCTTCTCATTGACTAACGTTTGGTCAACTATCAGAGGGCAGCCCTACTAACATTCAAAACATTAAACATTTTCAAGTCCTGTGTTCTGTATTAACAAGTTGTTGAGTGTATACATTTTTATTTTTACACGCGTAAATACGGGTCCAGCCGATCAGGCTTGTGGACGTTTGTAGAACAGCACAGCTGCTGAAAATAATCCTGGGGGAAACACTGCACACACCGAAAAACTAAAACTAGAACACTACAAAAATGCTAAAACAAAACTCACCTTCAGCTGGCAAAGCAGAATCCCTCTCCACAGCTTCCATAGGCTCTTGTATCTAAAATTTAAGATACATGAGGATCTGTTATTGGTGAAAATATTGAAAATAAAAACTCAAGTCAGAGCACGAATGGAATCAAAGACATTTAGTCATTAAGCATACAAATCAGGCTTACATCATTTCCACACTGCATGGGAGTGGTGTGACAAAACTATAATGCTTCAACTATGATCAAGTTGTCTACTCACAGTGTTGGTGTTAAACAGGAGTAACTTTGATGTTTACCTCAGTAGGCTCAGTCACACCACTTTGTGTTATTAGGGTGAAGCTGCTCTCTGGATCCTCAAGCTCTTTAAAGCCAGTGAAATCCTTCACTGCCACCACTCCTCTCAATTGAGGAGTCTTCATCAGTTCACTGATTCCAAACTGATTGTTAACAGGTTCACCTTTTTGCTTTGGAGTCTGCATTAACTGCTTCACACCAGTTAAGTCCTCTACAGGCTCAGCCTTCTTCTTGGGGGTCTTCATCAGCCTCTTTACGCCCAGCTGATCCTCAATTGGTTCCCCTTTGCATTTTGGGGTTTTCATTAACTGTTGAACACCAGTTTGGTCCTCTTCAACTTGTCCTCTCTTTTGCTTAGGTGTCTTCAACAGCTGTTGAACACCAGTTTGGTCCTCTTCAACTTGTTCTCTCATCTGCTTGGGCATCTTCATTAGCTGTTGAACACCAGTTTGCTCCTTTTCAACTTGTTCTCTCTTCTGTTTAGGGGTCTTCAATCTTTTCACCCTAGAAGTATCCTCCACCAGCTCTCTCTCTAATTTCGGTGTTTGCATCAGTTCTTTCACCCCAGTGAGGTCTTCGCATTGCTCAGACTTTTCCTTTGGCGTTTTCAAGAGCCTTTGAAGACCAGCCGCACACAATACAGGGTTACTCTTCTCTTTTGGTGTCTGCATCACTCTTTTTACTCCAACCATGTCTTCTACTGGAGCTCCCCTGTGTTTGGGTGTCTTTAGGAGTTCCTTAACACCTTCTAGGCTTTCCTCCTGGGCAGGTTTCATTTCCTTGGGGGTCTTCAGTAGCTTGCCTCTCAAGTCCTCAATCGGTTCAGCCCTTTGTTTGGGTGTCTTCATGAGTTTTCTGACTCCAGTGAGGCATAGGGATGGTGCTGCTTCCTTTTTTGGAGCTCTGACTGGCGTTTCAGGGGTAGCCTTCTCTTCCTCCATTTGGTCAACAGTGGGTATCTCCTTAGCTGGAATGATTTCATGGGCATATGCGTCATTTGTGTCTTCCATTAAACTACCATCCTGGTTGTTCAGAAGTCGTGTTACTGCTTCATTGTTGTAACGTCCGCATTTGGCTGCAGAGACTACGCTCAATGGAGATACCATCATTTCACCTGTGTGGACAGAGATAAAAGATGAAATTGTAATTAGGTGGTGCATGACATGTCCTCAATTTTATTGTCCATAATCAGAAAAATCTAAATAGTGACAATTGCGGAATTACTGCCAATAATATTTATTTGCTTGCTGCAGAGAATCTCTGACAGTTTGCAGCTTCTCTTCCTTTCAGGCAGTCTCAAGCATGTGTGAGCACAAACAGCACGTGTGTGTCACATCAGTGTCTAAAGCCAAGTTAGTGTTTTGCGTCGTTCTTTAAGGATTATTTCTACATCTATGCACCATGTTATGTTTTGTTTGGGCTCGTTTTAGTCAGGATTATCTGCTGTTAATAAAGATATGCAGTTTTCCACACTCGTATTGTTTCATGAAGTTGATACGCGAATATGCGACACACACAGGTTATGTATGTTACTTGGGGGCAATCATTGCTACGTTTTCACTTAATACATCATAAAACAAATGGAATATGGAAAATGTCAGATCGTTACTTACAGCAGATGATCCCACTTAGCCTAAAACTTGCCAAGAAATATGTCGACAGGCCCCAAAAAATAAACTGTTCTCATCAAGGCAATTCAAAGGGACTTTAAACAGGAGCAGCTGAGATGGGCAGATTGTGAAGTTCAAATTCCAAACTTTTAAACAATAATTTTAAGTGAAATTTCTTTTTTTATATTAGTTATCAGCTCCAAGGTATAAAAAAAACAAATTCAGTTATCAGCCACAATGAACTGTGAAAATATCAGTTTCGTCCCAGAAATTCCATATCAGTAAACCTCTAAAATGTAATTTCAAAACATCATGCAGTAGAATACTCAAGTCTGAACTACTTACCAGATTCTTCGGGTGTTTTCATAATTGACATCTCATCCACAGGGGTCTCTGGACATGCATTTTTCATGGAAACTACATTCTTAGATTTACTGTTGGCTGGAGTTTTAAAAATGTCAGCAACACCTAACAATATAAACAATATTCAGAATTTGAATAAGCGATCAGGTATGTACAAGCACTTATTAGATACACTGTTCTCACAAAAATTATAAAATTGTTAAATTCTCTCATTTTCTCACCCTTATGCCATCTCAAACTTTCTTCTGTGGAAAACAAACGAAGATATTTTGATGGAAATATATGCTTAGATGTATACAATAGGGTCAATGGGGTCCAACACTTCCAAGCTCCAATATAATGTATAGATGTATTCACATCATATCTCCATCAAAATATGTGTGTTTTGCAGAAGTCATACGAGTTTAAAATGGCATAAGGTCAAGATAATGATGAGGATTATCATTTTTGGGTGAACTATTCCTTTAATATTTTTTAACAACATTGTATAAACCTGTAAAATCCTCATCCATTTTCATGTCCTTTTTGAATAGTGCCATGTTGGGCACTATTTTAGGTGCGGCACCAATAGGCTGGTTAGTCCTCATATGGGCCTTGCCAACAACAATGGTGGCTGGAGATGCCGCATGTCCAGTGCTGACGTCATCCTTCAGCCTTCGTGCAGGGGTCTACATAAATAACAATCAATTAGATTAGGGATGCTCTGAGCAGCCAATATTAACTTCCTATGACTCGATCGGTGGTCACCTAATTCGGCCATTTTCATTAACCGATTGCCCATATCGCAAAAGATCTACAGTTCCTTTAAGACTTCGGTATCACTGTCATGTCATCACGGATCGAGAACACTGGCCAAGTGTTGTAAGCCAACAAACTTGATTCAGGAGTAAACAACGACGCAGTAAGTGCAGTATGGCGAATATGAAAATCCTGTGTACAGTATATTGCGTTTCACATGCGACAAAGCAAAAGGACAGTGGTGCATCTTTATTATCGTCAGTGGCAGTGGTCTCTGTGTCCGTTGCGCATAAGTATTATAATAGGCCACATAATGCAGCAAAATTCGGTTGTCATCTAAAAAAATCTAAATAGTGACAATTGCGGAATTACCGCCAATAATGTTTATTTGCTTGCTGCAGAGAATCTCTGACAGTTTGCAGCTTCTCTTCCTTTCAGGCAGTCTCAAGCATGTGTGAGCACAAACAGCACGTGTGTCACATCAGTGTCTAAAGCCAAGTTAGTGTTTTGCATCGTTCTTTAAGGATTATTTCTACATCTATGCACCATGTTAGTTCACGTTTTAGTGCTTAATTCCGGTCTGTACACAGACACAGTTGTGATTTACGGTAGCGACAAAAGCATCAAGTTCATTCACTCTTCTGCGCGTTTGGAAGATGGCAAGCTACACAGGTGAGGAAGCTCTACAGATGGTCCTGGATAGTGACGAAGAGTTCACATTTTCCTCATAAGAAGAGTGGGAATCCGACGAAGAACGTTTGCATTTTGAAGAGCGACTTGATCCAGCCGAGGATACAAATTTCGGATGAGTAAGTCTTTGCTTACATTAGTTGACATGCTATTTTATATAAACATATTTTCCTAGTTGGACTATTTCCAGACTTGCCAGCCAGTATTCAGAGTATTGAAATTTGAAATATGTCCTAATAGGCAAGTTTTAGTTACATTTAAATGTTGTTTCGGCTAAAGCAGGTATTTAAATTGTATGCTGTATGATATAAATATGATATGTAATATGATATAAAAATAATATGAATGTTTAGATTATATTTTAACTAGTGTTTATGCTGCCTCATTATCATCAACGAAGCTTGTGCTTGCAAATATCTGTTCGGGTGTAAATGTGTAAAATGTGCTGTAAATATGCCCATATTAGAAAATCAGCATATTAGAATGATTTCTGAAGGATCATGTGACACTGAAGACAGCAGTAATGATGCTGAAAATTCAGCTTTGATCACAGGAGTAAAGTGCATTTTACAATATATTCAAATAGAAGTTACTTTAAATTGTAAAAATATTAAACAATATCACTGTTTTTGCTGTATTTTGCATCAAATAAATCCAGCCTTGGTGAGCAGAAGAGATTTCTTTTAAAAACATTAAAATCTTACAGATCTAAAAAACTTTTAAATGGTAGTGTAGGTCTAAAGTTTTAAGTCTTTATGTAAAGAAAATGTATAGTCAGATAATACATTCAATCATTAAGTCTCCTCACATTCATTCTCTCTCAGGGGAGGGGTCTTTGTCTACTCAGGTGTGAATCACATCAATATTCATGATCATCCACACCTCCTCGCATATGGCCTTTCAAACACTAAAAGTGTCTTACAAAAGTTAAATGACTATATTGTTTTGTATGAATGAGTGATCAGGATGGTTTTCACAACATTACAGTATGGATTATCAGTTTGAATCGTACAAGGGCTATCTATCCAAATACATAGGATATTTTGTTGAAAACCTACCGTTACTTGTTTTTAAGGCCTATTTAAAGGGTTCGTGACATGAGGAACCAAATTTTCCTTGATATTATGACATACTAGACAAATAACTATGGTATTATCAACAATTCAGTTAACAGTGTGCAGAAAGCTTATGTATATCCGGCTATGACAGTGGTCCTTAAATAAAATTAAAAAAATAAATAAATAAATAAAAATAAAAAAAAAGGTTAAATGATCTTTATCCTGATCGTGGCATCCCATGTAATAAAGCCTCAGATTACATCAGTTATTAAAGAGTATTATGTCAGTGTGATTTTTTTCATTAAAATTAGTCATAATTTAGGAATAATTGGTCATTTTCTATCCAGTTTTTGTGCCTCTGATTCAAATGCTCCATTTTTTGGGGCATGTGTTCTTGAAGACTTCAGTGTAAATGGCCACTGCTGTGATTGGGAAACATCTTTGCATGTGGATAAGTGTAAACGCCCCCGCCATTAAGCGCATGTGGGGTTGTTTTGAAAACTTTGGATGGTTAAAATGACAACCGGAAAAATTCATCCATACATGTTTGAGCCAGATTCTGATCCTGAATTTGAAGAAAATTAACCCCCTCCACAAACACCACGGATACGGCAGTCTGTGACAGCGTGGCAAGTAATCACTGTAATTTACTCGTCTATTTGTGTAATAGGTATTACTTTTATTCTTGTTTGAACCAAGACGCGACACAACGGTTTGTATCTTGTTACATAGTTGGGGCATTTTCCAACGGTGAAACATTTCCGTGTTTTACAAATGCTGAGTAACGCATGACAGAACAAAATAAACAGTAAATACATGGTGCTATCACATTTATAACTGTGAAAGGATACACTTACCATGCAACATGTAAACGCATACAGGATAAATTCACCGGTGTTTGTTGCACTGTCGTTTGTCATATAATCATCTTTCATCTTATATTCAGTGTAGTGACAAACGCATACGTTGTTCATTACAATGAGTCATGTTTTCATTAAGAAGTAAAGAGACTGTCTAAATATATTGATATCAATACTCTAGGAGCATCTGTGGCAATTGTGCCATCATGCCAACAGAACAAGAAAATATATGCTGCTTAGAGATCCCTGTGCATTTAAACTAATACACGAGCATCTAAAATCACTAGGATCAAATCAATACACATCTAACAATCTGTATCATATGAAGCAAAACAATTAACATGGACACACACTTGTTTGTTGCGACATCACTGTCAGGTCCAATATAGTTGGCACTGCATCAACTTTTAATTCAAGTGTCTCTGCAAAGCCTGCTTCGAACTGTGTCTTGTTTGTAAAAGAATCATCGGTAAAATGAAGGGAACAAACACGTTCTTACCGACGCGATCCGGGACTTCATTAAAAATAAACGTCAGCCACTCACTTAATGTTGGGATCCTTGCGAAGCAAATGCAAGAGATCTAGTTTCCCACAACCTGGCACTGCAACGTCTTGACATCTTCATGGCCATCGTGACACCTCCTGTTGTTCCAAAATAATCTCACCGCTCTACTCTAACCGCAAGACCGGTGGGCGGGCCTAAGCAGTGTCGAAGATAAAGTAGGCGTTGATCTGTTTATGCAGAGGCTGGCCTGTGCTGATGTAATACCTCACTATGACATATTAGTGAGGAGGAAGTAGAGAGCAAGCCATTTTGGCACATTGGTTTCAATAAAGCCTTTTTTTGGACTAACGAATACGTTTTCGGTTCTGAAATTTACAGTGTGTTTTATAGTGCTATGAACTTATGTCAAGATATCATGTTAAGTTTGATTTTCCAATTCATGACCCCTTTAAGATAGCTAAACCCATTAACCAAAACGTTATAACAAACAAAAACAACTTGCATTTTATTCAGAAAAAGAGCCCTCTTTTGTAGCTTACCTTGAGTTTTGATACTATAGTTCTCTTGACCATTCTGCCCTTCATAATTTTTTTCTTAGCTGTGACTTCTGTTTGGGGTTTGGTCTGACCAAACTTCACAATATCAGCCCAAGAGGTCAACACTTAAAACAGAGGAAAAAAATAAATTTTTAATCCGATCAGAAAAGGAAAACACATAACTGTATAAAAATTAACTAGTTTACCTTTCAGATTAGCCAGTGATGCTCCACTGCGTCTTGAACGCATGACATCAAGTTTACTTTTAATAGCACTTTTGGGGGTTTTTCGTGCAGAAGATTTCATGCTCTTCCTTCGTAACGGGATCTTTGGTGTTACGGACTCCTGAGGCACACTGTCTACGATGGTTGGCTCCACTTCACTCTTTTCCTCCTGATCCTGGACAGGTGATGGAGTGCTAACACGAGAGATTGAAAACCGCCCCTGCGCTCTAGGCGTTTCGGTTACAGATCCATCACCCAAAACCTTGATCATTGAGTTTGAAGCCCTTCGAGCAGATGCAGGTGTAGCAGGGGAAGAGGATGATGAGGGTACTCTGGTTGCACCAGAAGGTGACTTTTGACGTTTTGGTGATGGAGTTTTAGCCTTGGTATTTGGTGACCTCTTGGCAGGTGATGGAGTCTTCACTGCTGATGCTGCCCGTTTAGGTGATGCTTTCTTTGAAGCACTATTTTGAGCCTTAGCAACTGCTTCAAATCGAAGGGCCTGAAGAGAGACATTTACAATTTTTTCAAGTTTCAAAACCTTCAAGTTTTAAAAGATAGAAATTAAATTGTCCAAAAAAAAAAAATTCAAAACTTTACCAAAAGACCAATGGTCGATGCTCTCCGTAGGAGAGACTGGGGTTTTTGTGAAAGTCCTAAACTGCGTCGCCCTGGGGTTGATCCGCGGCGGAGGGGGGAATTGGGGGGCAGCCTCTTGTCAAAGAGCTCTGGACTCAATTGCCCACCAAAGGAAACCCGCTTTCTCTTTACATTAAGAGCGGTTACATCAGAGAGCGATTTGTTAGCATCACACTGCTCATTAACTGATGTGTTATCTGAAGGAAAAAAGTATAACAATTTTTGTATTTGTGAAACATTTACCCAAAAGCCCAAAGGTGGATATGATAATGCACTAAAAATTGCAGTGTTAAGGCTTATTTACAATAACAGCGTTTTTCGGTGCTTAAGTTGGTTCTGAACGAGCTTTTGTATAAGAACTAAGCATTCTTATGCCGCTATTTACATTGTTTCTTTTTTAGAATTTAATGTAATGTGCCGATACCTCATATAAACCTTAATGTACCTGGTGTTTTGTACATTAATTAATATGTATATCACTGCCTGTTATTTTATCCTGGCATTAAAAATAACAGTGACGTAATTTCATATTTTCGATGACTATTTTTCCTTAATGTATATTATTCCATGTGTATTTATATCACTACACCCTGTGTTCTATTATCCAGGCATATAAAAAATAAAACAATTACGTTTTTTGCATAATCAGTTTAGAATATCTTTACATTCTTATGTGGAACTAATTGGGAGTACTCTTTAATATGTAAAGAAACACAAACCTCTAACTACACATTATTTCAATATAAATGTATAAGATTATTAAGAAACACTTTATTATTAACTAGTATACTGGATAATGTAGCAGCAAAATTAGACATCAATTCAATTTTCATTCACACAGTTATTTATTGGAACCCATTCAACTTAAATATTGTTATAAATTGTAAACAAATACTAATGATGACAATAATAATAATAATAATAATAATAAATTGTTATTAATATTATTATTATTGACTTTAATTTTAAATACAACAGTAATATATTTAAATCGTGCACTTTTTAAACCCTCACACTTTTATTTTGACATTCTGAACTCTCCAGGAAGTCCTGTACGTGTCTGTTTGTAGGGAAGTTCACAGTAGTTTAATTTGCTTCTTATTCAAATTCTGGTAAAATGCACCTCTGGTGCCGTTCTATTATAAGTGAACCGAACTATTGAGCATCTACATCTGAGATGCTGTTCTTGAGTAGCGCACCGCTGTGAGTGCATCACCAGCCTGTGCGTGAGATTGTGTCAACAGAGCAGCACCATTCAGTAACGCGCTGGCGCTGCGCATACTATATATTTACTTATTAAACACAGCCTTTTGTGATTCACTGAGCTATCGCACGTCTTCAAGTGGCTTTGAATAAAATGCACGAGTCATATGAACTGCTTTAATGGTGTTTTAATGGTTCTTTTATGTCATTTTTTTTTTTGTCTGTTTAAACCCTGCCCCTTTCTTATAAATACCGCAACCTTGCATAGAGTTGAAAGAAGCATCAATTGCTTATTGGTGAAGATGGCAAGGTGTATTTTCATCTGTTTTCCTTCAAAACTATCGTTCCTTAACCCAAACTTCCTTGGTTACGGGTCAGCTGGCTTGAATTTACATTTCGAATGAAGAGGAATAACGACGAATTCGCGGTTGTGTTAGAGACATTTCACGGCTGAATTGCTGAGGTGATCACTAATGAATACAACGCTTCGGATGCCTCTGGAGTTGACTTATATTTTTGAATGCAGTTATCTTGGGATGCACAGCATGAGTAAATATTTTTTTCCCCTTTATATTTAGTGTATTGTGATTCAAAACGTTAAAATATTATCTACAGTCTCTTCGTAAGCATAGGCCGTGATGTGCTCGTGCGTTTATGTTGTCATTTTGATCATAAATGTGTTCAGATTACTGCTCAATTTCACCAAAAACCGGCTCTGACTCGAGCAGCACGGTAGTAAGGGTGTGTGTGTGTCCGCTGCAAACTCGCATTCACATCTGCCTCTGTTCCGCTTGTGCAACACCCATATTTTCACAATCCAATCAACAACCAATGGATAATCTAAAATCACCGCCCTACATTTTTTTCTTGTTCGATAAGTTGTTTCACTCAGAAATACCTCAATACGGATATCGGTCGCAACTTCTGTTTCATGCCGACTGTAAGAAACAGAAAAAGGTGCAATCTCACCTTTGTCCTTGGAAACCGGTGTGGTGGTCTTAATCTCATGCAGAACATCTTGAACTTGAAACCTTTTGCCAGCATTTGCTCTTGGGGAAGTTCTTGGTGACATTTTCACATCAATGTTCTTACCCTCTGGGCCTGGAGTCTGAGGTTGACATGAAGATATTTGGAGAACAATGCTCTGATCCTGAGATCCATTGCTTCGGCTTCCTTTCGGGGATTTGGGTGTTTTCTCCTCTATGAGAATCTGCTGGACTACCTCACCGGCGCTGAACTTCTGAGGTGTTTTTGAGGGTGTTCTCTTTTTCTGAGACACAGGAGTTAAGCTTTTCTCTGGGGTGCTAGACCCTATAGATGGCATATCTTCAGCAGGTTTCTCCTCCAGAAATGAGGATCTTCGCTTCTTAGTAGATGGGGTTGTGACCCGTTTAGGAGTACTTTTAACATCTGCCGTGGGAACTTCTTGCTCATCCCTGACATGCTCTTCATGGTCAACCTGAGGTCTTGCAATAGGTGTCTTCGTTAGCCCAGGCTTCCACGGAGATTTAGCAGCCAAGTCCTGTTTAACCATTTGGTAGAGCTCACAGAATGGAGACATACTGTCCTTCTTAAATTTGCCATCTTCTGCTGTCTCAACAGTTTGATCCATAGATGGGGGCAAATTGGACCCATCTTTTAAACAAGTTTCTGAAAATACAATACACAGGACAATCACTCATAAGAACTGGAACTCTATCAGAACAAAAAAATAAATAAAATGATGGCAAGCATAGAATATTGCAGCAAATGACCCAAACTCAGCCACTAACCAAAGGAATTCTCCGATTTCCTTTTCTCCAAAGGAGCAGGGGTGTTTTTTTCCTGCAATAAACAATTAATGAAGACACAAATTAAGAAAGGCAGTAAATCAATTAAAACTGCTGTCAAATTAATTATAATACACTAATTAATCAAATTAATATACAGGTGCATCTCAATAAATTAGAATGTCATGGAAAAGTTCATTTATTTCAGTAATTCAACTCAAATTGTGAAACTCGTATTAAATAAATTCAATACACACAGACTGAGGTAGTTTAAGTCTTTGGTTCCTTTAATTGTGATGATTTTGGCTCACATTTAACAAAAACCCACCAATTCACTATCTCAAAAAATTAGAATACATCATAAGACCAATAAAAAAAAAACATTTTTAGTGAATTGTTGGCCTTCTGGAAAGTATGTTCATTTACTGTATATGTACTCAATACTTGGTAGGGGCTCCTTTTGCTTTAATTACTGCCTCAATTCGGCGTGGCATGGAGGTGATCAGTTTGTGGCACTGCCGAGGTGGTATGGAAGCCCAGGTTTCTTTGACAGTGACCTTCAGCTCATCTGCATTTTTTGGTCTCTTGTTTCTCATTTTCCTCTTGACAATACCCCATAGATTCTCTATGGGGTTCAGGTCTGGTGAGTTTGCTGGCCAGTCAAGCACACCAACACCATGGTCATTTAACCAACTTTTGGTGCTTTTGGCAGTGTGGGCAGGTGCCAAATCCTGCTGGAAAATGAAATCAGCATCTTTAAAAAGCTGGTCAGCAGAAGGAAGCATGAAGTGCTCCAAAATTTCTTGGTAAACGGGTGCAGTGACTTTGGTTTTCAAAAAACACAATGGACCAACACCAGCAGATGACATTGCACCCCAAATCATCACAGACCGTGGAAACTTAGCACTGGACTTCAAGCAACTTGGGCTACGAGCTTCTCCACCCTTCCTCCAGACTCTAGGACCTTGGTTTCTAAATGAAATACAAAACTTGCTCTCATCTGAAAAGAGGACTTTGGAACACTGGGCAACAGTCCAGTTCTTCTTCTCCTTAGCCCAGGTAAGACGCCTCTGACATTGTCTGTGGTTCAGGAGTGGCTTAACAAGAGGAATATGACAACTGTAGCCAACTTCCTTGACATGTCTGTGTGTGGTGGCTCTTGATGCCTTGACCCCAGACTCAGTACATTCCTTGTGAAGTTCACCCAAATTATTGAATCGATTTTGCTTGACAATCATAAGGCTGCGGTTCTCTTGGTTGGTTGTGCATCTTTTTCTTCCACACTTTTTCCTTCCACTCAACTTTGTTAACATGCTTGGATACAGCACTCTGTGAACAGCCAGCTTCTTTGGCAATGAATGTTTGTGGCTTACCCTCCTTGTGAAGGGTGTCAATGATTGTCTTCTGGACAACTGTCAGATCAGCAGTCTTCCCCATGATTGTGTAGCCTAGTGAACCAAACTGAGAGACCATTTTGAAGGCTCAGGAAACCTTTGCAGGTGTTTTGAGTTGATTAACTGATTGGCATGTCACCATATTCTAATTTGTTGAGATAGTGAATTGGTGGGTTTTTGTTAAATGTGAGCCAAAATCATCACAATTAAAAGAACCAAAGACTTAAACTACTTCAGTCTGTGTGCACTGAATTTATTTAATATACGAGTTTCACAATTTGAGTTGAATTACTGAAATAAATGAACTTTTCCATGACATTCTAATTTATTGAGATGCACCTGTATGCAGAGAAAAGCCCCAAAACGAAGATAATTCAAAGACATTATATTACTGTAGGAGACTGTAGTAGCAGCTATGAATGGGCTGACTACGGACTCAGAAAAGAAATGCTTTGCACTTAGGTGGTACTTCAAGCTTGAACTGCTCCAATTGAAGCTTATTACAGAATTTACATACCGTACGTGTAGATTTATTAAAAATTTTTTTATTAAACATGTTATACTGACAGACCTAAAACGAAGATACCCGTCATTTGCCAGAAATCTTATAAGCCTCATGTCAAATACACACACCTGAACTGTTTTGTCGTTTCCAGCTGTGGACAGCCTCTTTTTCTTTGGTGTTTTTGGAGGTGGATACTCAAACCTTAAGTGTGAGACAATTAGACCACACAAGAATATCAATTACTCCATTATCAAATATTAACTAATCTGACTATTAATGAGGAATCTCAGAGAAAGAAAACTTGACAGGAACATCAATATTTATTACTATTATTATCATCATCATCCTAATAATTATTAGGGAGAAAACGGACTCACCTGAAAGAACGATCAATGATTGTGATGAGATCACCATGTTTTAAACGTTCAGACTGTTGTAGGACTTCTCCATTAACACGTGTGGGGTTCACAGAGCTTAAATTTGTCAAAATAAGCTGAAAGAGAGAATTTGTAAATTTAGAATTAACTTTATCATGTTCTCCATGTGGAATAAAAACAAATAAGAAATATCTGGGGGACAAATAAGATCAAATTCAAACTCATAACACCACAATATAATTACCTCTTTATTCTCATTCAGCTCAATTCTACAATGCTCTTTTGACACTTGTGGCAGCTGAATTCGAATATCACAGTCCAGCATCCTAAAAAAGTAAAGAGTAACACAAAACTGCTTTATCTTTTTGGTAAATGTAAAATATTAAAGTATAATATACATGTTTTAAGATAATAAAAAGGCACATGCATCTCTCGCATGCTGTGACCTTGCACATCTGGACACGTTGGCAGCTGTTCGTTTGTGCAAAAGCAATTTCTAGTGATTCTTATTCATCGTTATCAAACTCTTTACTGACGATAACTGAAGCATTTATCACGGTATAATGTTTTATCATGGTACTGTATTGAATTACAAAACAGGTTGAAAGATAAATAAACTTTGTTGTTCTTAAATACAAGATTTAGTTACTTGTTTTGTACTTTTTAAATTAAGATCACAAAGTAACTGCAAAGTTCAAACCATTTAAGATTCAAAGAGACATGGTGGCTTTCAAAAGTCTGAGTCCAATGCTTCTATTTTGCATTTATCAAATTTATTACAGTTTATTTTCATTGCAAATGAACAAGTAACAATGATAACATTGAAGGAAAAGTTTAATTGAAAAAGAAACATGAATTTGAGTTTCCTAGTAATTTGAGATGTCTCCCTATTAGCATCATGGGAATATTGATTTACTGATGGAAAAGTGGTTGACCGATACATTTTCCCGTTTGGATGATTATTTTTTTTAGGGTGCCGAAAATCACTTGCTTGCACGTGAAGTGACAGAGACATGTAAACTACCAGTTACGGTTCATTTTGTTATGTGCCATCATGTTACTACAATTATAGACTGGTGTGCAACACAGTGTCATTTAAACGGTCCGCATATCAGAGTCGCGGCACATGTTTGAGCTCATAAAGTGCTCACCTGTTTCATTCTCCCTCTCTCTCCTCAACAGTTCCCTGTAACTTTTAACTGTCTTGTCTAATGATAAAAAGGCAAATATCAATAAAACTAATATCATATACCGTCTGCAAATATGCGCATATCTCCTTTAAACAGATAATAAACCAACCTCACACAACTTCAGAAGATTCAGCATCCTGTGGAGCACATATTTATTTTCCTCTAAAGCATGTATACTAACAGCCTCTCATCAACAGTTCCCTGTAACTTTTCTAATGATAAAAGGCAAATCAATAAAACTATTATATACCATTTGCAAATACGCAGATATCTTGTTTAAACAGATGTCATTTCACGAACCTCACAAAAATCCAGCGTTTTACTCCTGTCGAGCGCTCATCTAATATTTTCCTCTGAAGCGCATATTCTATCAGCCAGAACCAAAAACTTCAGTATCAGGATCAAGAGTTCCTCTGATTCACAAATCATGAAGACAATCCAAGAAGGTGATCCAGGCCATTTAGACTGTCAGGAGATTGCTGGATCTGCACGAGCGCAACTTCAAGGCAGCATCCGAAACTAGGAAAATGCTGCCTCTGGAGGCTGTATACGGAGGTAGGATGAAAATAAGGTGCTTTTCAAACTGTTCAGAGACCAGTTTCCTTAAGAGTTCCATTCATTCAAAACAGCTGTCAGTGTAACCATTAACTGATTAGGCAGCATGGTAGAAAGTCAGCTGCCTAAGTTTTTGGATGCAAGGAAAAAGTGATTCACATGTGCTATGAGTAAATGTCTACTTCACTATACACTGTATGTACAATTGGTTTGATTCTGTATTTTTTTGTGAAAATGCAATTGCTAATGTGGACATGCCATCCATGGTTTAAGTCAGGGTTATTTCCTTCTTCCTAATATATTAATTTCTTCATGTGCAAATAAATTACAAACATTTGATGACTAAACAGAAATCTGAAGAAACTGCTATCAACCATTTAAAATACAATATAATTTTTTTGTTCTGTGCGAGTAAATATAGTGCTAAATAAGAGTTTATTTTTTTTCAGCAATTTTATTTTTGTTATTTACTATATTAAATTGTGTGAAATAACTTCATTATATCGGCCCAACGGGGGCCCCCCTTCTCTCTGGACATCAGCCGACCACTAGATGAAAACGCTACAGAAATGGTTTAGACATTTTTTTTATGCAAATCTAAACAATTTGGTTAATAGGTTATCTAAAAATTCACAGTATTTCAGTGTTTCCCACACGATTTTGTGAGACTGTGGTGGGTGGACCTTTGACCATTTAGGGCAGAGGTCAGGAACCTTTTTTCACTAAGGAGCCAAGTTTAAAATTTTTGGTTGATGCATTTTTTTCATCCTACCACAAACGAATAACTTACCATTTTCAAAAAAGTTTTTCAATAAAATAAAATGTTTATATTGCCCATAGACTACTCAAAAACAAACAAATATGCAAAAATGAATAGGTAACATGTTGCAATATGGAATTGAGCACACGCGTTTGTGCGGGTCTCCATAAAATTCATTTTACAATTGTTCATGAAAAATGTAACTTCTCTTTTGGGCTGGGCGATATGTACAAAATATTTTAATGATAACTGCATTTAAAATATCACAATATCCAATTATATGGTCAATCCCCAAGGTCGGTGAATATTTTTGCTTTATTGATTTTGCTTTAAAAATTCATTTGAAACACCAACTTAAGACATTTCTAAATTCAAATTGCACTTAAATGAAACGAAAAAAGCCATTAAAATAACGAAGTGATTAAAAAATTCTTATAATCACCTCCCCAAATCCAAACATTTACAGCTTCCAACGGCCCCATTTGCCATCACGCAGGCATCACAAGTGAAAAATTACTAACAGCGTACAAATTAAGAACTAAAGACAATTATAAAATGTAAAGAGTTATAATAATCATCATCATCATAATAACAAATAAGCCTAATTCCCTTGTGTTCCCAAAAAATGCTGCCAAATGTGTGTTCTTATCGAATGTGTATGTATTGCATTTTGGTAACAGTTTATGCTGCCTAAAGGAAATAAAATAAATGATTGGAAAACAACGTGTAAGAGCAAACTGCTCCCTGGAAATAAAGCAAACTAAACTCACAGCACCTCACGAGATGATCGGAGATCATTTGCAGCATTCTCATAGATTATATTATTCTTCCAAACAGTTTTCAGTTGAATGAAACAGAGAAAAAGGAGTGGTAACTCTTTACATGCACTTGTTCCATGAGACAGGGTCCCGTTGCATGCCTCTGAACAAACAGCGAATCAGACATGAACATTTTCTTTTGTCCGTTTTTAAAAATATAATAAAGTGTGTTCAAGCGTGTCTTTTTGACTAACAGCATTTGTCGTCATGTGTCACTCCGAGATGTTTTACAGGTCACCCGCCTGCTGCGGGTAGATGAGCAAAATGACTCACGCATGAAATACATTTGGACGAAGAGCTCGCGAACTGGATTGAGCCTCGTCACATTTTGCGGGTGCTATATCACACCCTGGGTGCACATAAGATAATGAATGTTCATAAAATTGCTCGTAGAAAATGATATAACAGCTAAGGTCAATAGTTATTGGGAAACGAGGACCAGAACTCCATGCATGTGCGTGTCTAGAAGCGCTTTCATTGCACTCGTGAACGGCAGCGCTCACTGCGCACATAAAATCAGTTGCGCATTGGCGGCTTTTCTTTCGTTTGTTCTTCAAAATATAATCAGGTTTTGTCAAACACGCATCTAATTTCTTGTAATATATCACTCCGAGAAGTCTTTCAGGTCGCCTTCCACAGTGGCTGGTACATCAGCAAAATACTCCACATGAAAAATTTTCATTTCAAACCTTGTTCACCAGGAGTAGGGTGTACGACAAATTTGGAAGGAAATCAAAACAGTGTCATTGACTTCAAGCTTTGCAATCACACCCACACAAAATTATCTCTAGTCTGTTTAAAATGATCGTGTTGGTGAATGGTGAGACACCCGGCGAGCCACTTGATTTTTAAAGAAGAGCCACTTGTGGCTCGCAAGCCATAGGTTCCCAACCCCCGCTCTAAGGGGGTCCGGGGGTATGCTCCCCCGTAAGAAAATCAAACAGGGCGCAGTTGTTACTAGAACACTAGCGAATTATAAAATTATGTGCTCTTGATAACTTTGACTAGCACAATAAAAATATGAGCTTTCTAATAAGCGACACAGGCCTAGGCTATCACAAATATAGCTGGATATTTTTTTGTTATTGATGTTTTAATCAGTCTACTTCTCCGGTCGGGCAAGTAAAATTCTCTTTCACTTGCCCCTTCAAAAATCCACTTGTCCCGGACAACCGTTATTGTTGAGCGCTGTGAGCCATCAAAGAAATGAAGCAAAAGTGGTTACCTGTGTTGAACTTGCTCCTCAGATGCTGAAAATATTTACGTTGTCAGAGCCGCTGATAATAAAGTTGACGGTTCCAGTGTGTGAGCATGCGCACGTACAGCGGGGGCTGAGACGGAGAGATGCTTTGCTGAAGCAATGGCGCAAAACACAACGTTAGAGATATTATGATTTTATGAGAGGTGTAAAAATATTTTCGGTTAATTATGAAACTGTGGCGGGACAAATTAGACCACCATAGTCCAGGTAATTAATGGGAAACACTGGTATTTTTAAGTGCTCACGATCACAATATTGTGCATGTTATTTGTCACGGTATACCTCAAATGTCTAACTGTGAATACTTTTTCCAACTAAACAATGGATAAAAAATGCTTTGTCTAAACTTAGTCAAAAATAAATCAATTTGTAATAATATGTAACTAAGAGTTTGACTCGTACAAACTAAATAAAATGGTACCGTATTGCATAGATAGTACTGTCTCTGCTAGTCACCAAACATGTGAGAAAGAAACAATTAAGTGAATCATTTGCAAAATAGGATGACTGTAATAGACATATACACAGGGTTCATACAGATGCTTCAAAGTTCAATTCAAGGACTTTAAGCACATTTTTATTTATTTTCAAGGACTATGCTCGAGATGTCATTAAAAAGAATTCTTTATTTGTTCATTATAAATAAAAAAAATATTGTATTCACTCAGTTAATTTATTTTTTATAAAACACCACTTATTACAAGTACAACATATCTCAATGTGCATCTTTAACTACATATTCTCAGTACCAATTCTTGGTTCATTCATGACAAAATGTATGTGTTATTGTAGTGTGCTCCCTTAAAATGCACTTTGCTTTCCAACAAAAGTGTATAACTGTGTCCGTAAACAGTAGTCCATATGACTCGTGTGCTGTGTTCCATGTTTTCTAAAGTCACACAACAGATTTATGAGGAACTGACCCAAACTGCAAATGGGTCACTCTCAAAAAATTTTTACTTTCCAACTTACAAAATATTTAAATTTCCCATTCAGTTCAGTTTTTGTCCATAAACGCTGAGGGTAAACATTTTGTAACCTGTTGACATTATTTTTATTCATAAAGAACAACTTGGCTGTTGCTCTTTTATTATTTAATTTTGTTTCACGAACGAAGTTAACACTAAATTAACACTAATGAGGGTTAAATCGGTTACAACACCAAATTTTGAGGGTTCAATGGGGTACAACACCACATGTGTGTGTGAAAATATTACAGTTAAAATGTGAATTAATAACCTTTTAACATGCTGGAAAAAAATCACTATATGCATATTTAAGCAGCCTCTGAAAATATTTTTAAAACATTAATAAAAATAAATAAATAAAAAGTTTTGCCATGCCATGAAATTAAGGGACAAACATTATTTTTAAATTATTCAAATTATTATTCATAATTTTGTTTTGCTATTTTTGAACACTTGTTTGGCCTTGCACTAATGCTTCTATTAAAAATAAATACATAACTTTAAATGTCATAGAAGTCATGTAACAGATGAAGGGGACAAGGATTTTTTTTTCTTCAGGCAATTGATTTCATATATATATATATATATTATATAATTCAAACAGAGTCAAGCCATTTCATATCATTAAAGGTTAGGTTATAGAATGATACCTTTTATTTGTTCGCTATTAGGAAGCTATTTCATTACTAATAAAGTCAAGGGACATGTTTGTCAACATATTTTGATACTGACCCAAATGTTGTCAGAAATAACCTATTTTGTGAGACACAAAACTGTCTTTACACCAGGGGGCGCTAGACGGCACACAAAACTGAATCCTCCATTGATCTGCATTCAAATCTCAGAACGTTTTACACCTCATCTAATTTTTTTCACTCTGGAGAGTCATTTTTAATTAAAACTGATAGTTGCAAGAATTTATACTTGTTAAATCCGCCACAGCTGTATATATAAAATATATCTTTTCAAAATCCTCCAGTAACACTTGATTGTGATTGGCCCATTCTGAACAGCGCTGCCAAAAGTAACACGTGCCACGTGACAGCGCCGTCTATGCGCGGCCAGCTTGAGCAGCGGTCTAGTTGGTCTGTCGTCATGTTTTTCCGAAAATAAAGACATTTAATTTATTAAATGATTTAAGCAACGTATTTTACGTTTTTCTATAATTCAAGCACCTCTTGGTAAAATAGCTATTTTCAAGGGTTTTCCTGGACTTAAATTTGAAAAAGCCAAATTCAAGCACCTTGTACGAACTCTGTATACAGGAGTATCAAACTGTTTAACGAACACGTGGAGACTTCTTGTCGTTTAGTATTGTGTGTTCTGGTTGGCTGAAGTGTATCTGCCTCATATTTGACGGCGACGAAAAGCCCGCCTGACATGAAACGCGTTGAACAGCACATGGCCCAAACATTTGCTTTGTCACTTGTAATTTAATTGACGCTTAAAATCAAAGCCACATACATAACAAAATGTACATTAATGACAATGACCCTAAAACAACATGGATTTTAGCGACATCTACGTTTATGTCATTCAAAAAGTATTGACGTGCCTTGTTTAAATGTGTCCTTCGTTGATCATACTTCGTTTACGTTAACAGAAATGTACATTTTAATGGTGAAGTTGAATAGTTACTGACCTTCCAAACAGACAGGACGCAGTAAGGGGAAATTCAGTGCCATCTCCTCCGTTCCTCTTGATCACCACTATCTTCCCCAGCAAAGGCATTTTAAAACAACTTACCTTATTTAGTAAAAACAAACACACACAAAAACTCTTAGAAAAACTCAATTACAGATGAGCATTTTCATCCATGTAAATAAATTATTTCATTTTAATCTCTTAAGAATCTATAATAATGTTCATATTCTCTTGGAATTTGGTGTTAACCACAATACACGGAACTAAGTATAATTTTTTTGGATATACCGTATTGATATAAAGTTTTAATATATAGATTGCATGCACACGCACTGTTAATAGTAAATTATTTTGCCAGCATGGCCAAGAGAAAAGAAACATTACACACTAGTCAAAAAGCAGACGTAGCATATAAATCCATATATTTGCTAATCAGGACAGATGGGAACACATATTACTGGCTACTTTCGCTACAAAGAAACTACTAGTTTGGTTTATTTAACTGAAACTGTTAAAGCAGTCGTCGACAGACAATGTTACCGTGACAACAACGCTTGTGTAGAAACCGTCTATCTCAGACATCAAAATAAAAAGTCTTTACCTGAGTTACCGATGTCCAATCCTGACTTTTTTTTTCTTTTTTTTTCAACAAAACCAGATTATTTCAGCATTTGATTTCTTATCCCGATCGGTGCACCTCCGTACTACTATTAACTCGCACTACTATAAACAACAGCAGCAGCGCGAAACAACACAACTCGCCTTACTGGCAGTCAGATATATCCCTCCGCAAAAAAGATCAAATAACCACCAGTTATTTACTAGCATGTAAATATAATAACGTAATATTATATAATTAAAAATGTACCTTAATCGACCTCGTCAGAACTGAGATTAATTTAGAATATAATACATTATAAAATGAGGGTTTATTTTCTCTGTCAATCTGCGGAAGAATAAAAGGCGGATAACTACCAATGTTTGAAAGATATTCAAAATACCGCGCGAAGGCCTCTGATTGGCTATAAAAATTGTCACAGCCAATAGAATTTGGTGTTGACTTAGAGCGACTGTAAAGACGGCCAATTGAAACCACGTTGAATTTGCAACCGCTCGTTTAAACCGATTCAAACTGAACATGACCCGCCCTAGTCTGTTCAGCGGGGAGACAAGAGAGACCGGAAACACTGCACTGCAGTACATTACAAAGAGTAAATCTCTAAGAACAAAAATCCACATAAAAAAAAAAAAAGACTTAGTGATGACCACACACAATTTAAACAACATTACCCGCTAATAGACTGTTGGAAATGCAGTGTTTTAATGCACATTTTAACACATTATCGTAAAAGCACAACACTGTAGTTAAACAGTTTTATGCAACGACCCTCAAATATGATCCACTTGTGAGGGACCTTCTCCTTAAATTAAAGACAGCTACTTTATATATTTCATGTATATATATATATATATATATATATATATATATATATATATCCATATATATTGTTTGAGGAAAAATAGTAAGCGTGATATTCTGAAGACAACATTTTTGCTACATTTTATTTTTTTTATTTTTTTTACTTTGTATTAAGTGTATCTTTTTTTACTCACTATTAGTATAATTTCTAGATGTATATACTTGAAGAGAAACATTTGGAGAAACCAGCTTTACAGAGAATTGGCTTATAACCTCCAGTGAATGAACAACTAGAAATAAATAAAAATGTTATTTTCATAAACTGTGTACCTATATATGCAGATTTGTTTTCAGGTCATACAGTTGGACCCCAGTTTGACATGTCAGTTGTGATTACTTGTGTCAATTAAAATACATAATCGAGTTGGATACATTTAAACTGGTAATGCACGAAGGACTATGTTAAATTCATTACACACAGACTGTACAATTGTTACAGAGGTGTGTGGCAAATGTAACAATGAATAATAAAGCACTATAATATTAATATAGGGTACAACAGGGCTAAAGGCACACTTTGAGGAAATGTGCTTTTTTTCTGGCCACAAAGTGTCTCAAGATTCAAGAGATACTTTTATTTTTATTGAATATTGAATATTGAAGGAGCAGCATCATTTGTGTGAAAAGAAATAACAACAGAAGGTTGTTTTGAATATAATTCTTTCTTTTAAAAAAAATAAAAAAAGGTGGCAAGGGAGCCTTTTACCCACACTACACTTAGGGTAAAAGGCTCCCTCACTTGGGGTAGAAGGCCCCCAGCGGGGTTATACTGATATAGTGTACATACCGGGGCAATAGTTATAGGGCACAATTTGTCAACTAATGCTAATACATTTGAGACAGCAAGATGCTTTTTTGTGTAACAAAGTAATATACTGCTTATTCAAAATAACCACTTTAGAAAAGGGTGCATAATTTCTTGTTCATTTCAATCATATTTGACATTTCGTTACTTTAATGTATTCCATAAGCAAATTAATCTCCATTGTGATCGGATCAGTCAATGTGAGCCCACTTTGAACATTCTTCATATCAAATCTACTCCCCCCATAAGAAACACAATGTGTTTAATAGGGGCCTTTAGCCCCTGCAACAGGGGCTTTCACTTATTGGACAGTTATTGATTTTTCTTTTTTTTTTTTTTTTTTTTGTATAATCACCTTGAACAAAATTGAATATGACAAATAAGTACAGTATTTTGTTTCAAAATAAATGTGATAATTTCAAGGATATTCAGCAGCTACATACATTTACAACATTTTAAATTTTGCAGTTCATAGTGTAAAACAGGTGTTTAGAAGAGTACTCTGCTAGTTTATTGATGCTATAGTGTTTTGGGAGAATTAAAGGAGCCTTTTACCCCGTGGAGCCTTTAGCCCCATTGTACCCTATATATGTAATGTGTATCTAATGTTAGTCAGTAAACAACACAGTATTAGACTATGAAGCACAGACTAAAATATAAACATACTTAGATAGCACACATCACCCAGACCTCTATTTGATGTGCATTTTAATTTGGAACTGAATTTTTTTTTTAGAGTGTTTGCTCATCTGCAACACGTCTATTAGACATTTCCTCTCGGATGTCAAAAGGATATTCAGCAGATGTCTTTTAGAGAGTTATGATTTAGAATTTATGTAAATCTGCTCTTTTTAAGATGTTTATAAAAAAAAAAATTGAATGTTGTGCTATCCAGATGAAACATTCTTAAACAGATATCTTGAAGATAGTCATTTTACACAGCAAGTTGAAATGGAAATTACTGTATATTTTTAAAATAACAAAATTAACTTTTAAATAACTTTGCCTCAAAGAGTTTTTAAATGACAACATAAGTAGAGCACAAACGTAGTTAAGCTCCAGGTATACTAGCAGTGTGCGTGCTTTGTTTGCTTTCTGTGTATTCTTCATGAACTGAACATCATTTCGGCTTCTCTAAAAGAAACTCTTACATTCATACAGACTGAATCATCATAGATGTTTTGTAATATTGTGACCAAATCAGACCAGAAAACAACACACCATTTGTAACTTCTGAATGAGAGATCTTTACAATGATGTACCAGTAGGTGTGTGTACTCACCGGTCACACGACTTATGGATTAATATGTAAATGTTGGCGAATTAGTGCTAACTTTAGATCTGTTTAAGTCTTTCCTTGGTATGGATCAAAAGCTATTATCAATGTTTTTCTTGATATTGTCTTTCAGGTGTTTTTGCATTCACTGCCATTGCTTCCTTCCGCTGATGGTCACAAATATTGACTGAAACAGATGGATAAGCACTTCATCTTTTTACCAAGTTAAAAGAATGGTCCACTAGGTGGAGATCCCCTCAGGAGTGAAGATGTCTGCAGCCCTATACAATCACGGCAACTTATAACAAGCTTGGCATCCCGCCCCCACTGCACGTTTCACTGCGAGCATATAACCGGAACATACTGCCATCTCACAAGAATTTCCTTCTTCAGGGTTGTGATTTCATCTCTGGTGCTCTAAATGCCTGCATCTTCACTTCGTTATTGATCCAGCACACCATCACAGCGAGTGGATTCTTTTTCTATTTCTCTGTGGCGCTCCGACGATCGAGCACTTCCCCATCGTGTTCTGGCAGACATTGGTGTATCCTTTTCACACTATATTTGTGTTGTGTTGTTGTAATAAAGAATATTACTGTATACACAAGCACTAAAAGAGGTGTTTGCTTAACGACGTCTTTGTACAGATGCCGTTGAGCAAATGTTTCTACTATTTCATGAAAACAAAGAGATATATCCATCTGTCTGACAGACATGAGCGCTGTTTTACATAAGCGGCACTCATTGAGACTGATTGCGTTCTCTGTGAATGCATGAATCTCAAGACGCTTTGCTTTTGGCTTGCTTTTGTTCTGAAAGCCAAATCCGTTCCCCTCTACTCCCACCATACTCCTTCTGTGGCTCTCGAGGGACCACAAGATGGAGGAGCGCAAGGTCGCTATACAGAACAAGGAGAGTTTGAGGATGATTTGCTGCCAACTCGGGCCATGCATTTCTCCTCTTCTCCATCAAAGCAGCTTTGCCTGGCCAGTATGGCCACGATTATCTGTGCGCTGGCACGCATGCTATGATCATGTTCGGCGGAGAATATGAAATGGAGGGGTGTTTTATCACTGACAATTATCCTTGCCAGGCACGCAGTGCTCGTTGAGTTTGTGATCATTATGAGCACATGACACTCAAAGCGCTTTGCTCTTGGCTTGATTCTGGGGAAGCTGACGACGGTCCCCTCTCTATGTCTAGCGAGGATGGGATACAGAGCACAGAGAATTTGAGGATGATTCGATGTGCTTGAGCTTGCGTCTCTCCTCTTCTCTATCTCCAGCATCCTCGCCTCTTCAGAAATGTGAGCCAGGAGTGAGTTTTTGGTGTGAAACAGGTCATTCCGATGCCTGTTTTCACTTTTGTTGGCGCTATGTCCAATACGTGGTTTTTAGGCACATCCATGTTGCCTAGTGGCCCTCTCGCTTTCCCAGCTGTTGCAAGCCGTGAACGAGTTTGTGGTGTGACACAGGCCACTTCGATGCCTGTTTTTACTGTTGTTGATGCCATGCCAGAAGACTGCCATGCCACAACACGGAAATCTTAGGCGCCTTCATGACTGTTTGTGTTGCTGTTGGCTCTGTGCCATGATTGTCATGTTCCAACAAAGTTGGAAAGCACCATTTTTGTTGCACGAGGAACAAAACTATTCACTATAGAGACTATGTGCTTCAGTTTGCCAGGCATCCGTCTCACTTCAACAGCATCTTCTCCTCCGCCATCACAGTGCGAGACAAGCAGATTTTGTGCTCAGATTTTTTCGTGCCGGTGCGCAGAAAGGCTTCTACAGCCGCTATTTACTGCTAGTGTCAGGTAGGACAGCGGGCTACGGCCATGCTAGGCTTCAGGTTCACGGTCTGATCTGAATGAACAACACTGAATTTGTGGCTCCATAGTCCACACATTGTCACTTTTAGTACTCCATGGCAGGCTTCACTAGGCTTGGACGCCCTAGCTCACAAATGGCTGGCTAGACTTAAATACAGTATGCACTCTCTCCCATCCACTTGCTACACAGATTGTTGTGCAAGATTCAGGAAGACAGGGATACAGGGTTGCTAACTGCACCAGAGTGGCACAGTGGCTTTTGGTTCCCTGAGCTGGTACAGCTACTGGATGATTTCCCATAGCCATTTCCTTTGTAGAGGAATCTGCTCTCACAAGCCGAGACACGATCTAGCATCCCCTACATGAGTTGTGGAGACTTCATGTGTGGCCCCTAGGGCTATATGCCTTGAAATGGCGAGTTTTTGATGACTGGTGTGCAGGCAGCGAGATGATTCAGACCCTCTCGTCCCGTTCTATGTTTCCTCACTAATGTGTGGGTGTGGGGTTACACCTCTTGGTGTTTTTCTATCCAATGTTTCACTACCCCGTTGGCTAGTGTCATTGTAAATCCCTGCACATCTGTGCTAAAGGGTATTTTAGGTTGTGTTTGAGCTTTTCTACCTCTTTTTGGCTAGTAGTGCAATATGTGTGTGCAATCAGTAGCACAGCATGATGACATAATTTCCTACAAAGAGCTACTCTCAATAATCATTCTATAGGTAAAATTGGGGGGTATTTTACTTCCTTCCTGTAAAGAAGAGGTTTCTTTCCTGTGATTAATATATATATATATATATATACATGCATTCAAAGAATTTTCACAAATGTCCATGAGAATTTGTTAATTCAACAAAGACTGAGTTAATTGTACATTTTAAATAAAAAAAACAACTCAACGAGACAAAAAGAAGTAGAGTTTAAATAAAATCATTTAAAATTGTTATTACATTAAAGGCATTCATTTATTGGGACAGTTACTTTCTAAAGATATGCAGATAGGGTGGTGTTTTTATATTTTTTATATAAAATATTTTATGAAAATAATTAAACTGTTCATGATAAAGGTTTCTTTGGTAGAAAGGATCTTTTCAGACAAGTTAAGATGTTACTTCCTACTGCCAAGATTAAAATTTATGGGCACTGGAGGAAGAATGCATAACTGGATAATGAATTAATTTGAGTAGACAGTTTTGGTTGGATTTGCCTTAAATATGTCCATTATATATCCAATAGACCAGTGGTTCTAAACCAGGGGGCCTCAGCAAACTTCCAAGAGGCCCTCAAAATGACTTGAAATTTTCATAAGTGCAAACTACAAAGGAGAATTAAAAAAGGGCTTTAAAGCCTGGACACCCATGAATTAAGAACTAAGTTTTTCTCCTCTGTAAATATGTTCAGTTCTAATGAACTTTAATTGAAGGAAAATGCTAATTCAATAATTAAAAGCCTTATGACCCATATCTCCCACCTTGGTCTCTTAGATCCTCTGAATTTAGTATTTTGTCTGTTCCGATTTCGACTGTCCTCTGTGGGCAGTCTTTCTGAGCTGTTGCTCCTAAGCAATGGAATTCACTACCTCTTAATCTTCACAATATATCCTCTTAACTTTCAAGTCTCAGCTTAAAATAATGCTTTTTTACTATGCATTTGGACTCACTGTAATAGTTCTATTTTGATTTGCAATCTCTGATGTGATCTGATGTGTTGATTTTTTTTTTGTGTGTGTTAGTATTGTACCTAATTGAATCAGTTATATATGCTGTAAAGTGACCTTGAGCTTGGGATACAAATTAATAAATAAAACTTATAAATAAAATATAAATATCCCCTTTTCTCCCAATTTGGAATGCCCAATTCCCTCTACTTAGTAGGTCCTCGTGGTGGTGCGGTTACTCACCTCAATCTGGGTGGCGGAGGACAAGTCTCAGTTGCCTCCGCTTCTGAGACAGTCAATCCGCGCATCTTATCATGTGACTCGCTGTGCATGAAACCGCAGAGACTCACGGCATGTGGAGGCTCATGCTACTCTCCGCAATCCACGCACAACTTATCACGCGCCCCATTGAGCGCAAGAACCACTAATTGCGACCACGAGGAGGTTACCCCATGTGACTCTACCCTTCTTAGCAACCGGGCCAATTTGGTTGCTTAGGAGACCTGGCTGGAGTCACTCAGCACACCCTGGATTCAAACTCATGACTCCAGGTATGGTAGTCAGAATCAGTACTCATTGAGCTACCCAGGCCCCAATAAAACAACTTCTTATTCATATGAAAGATAAATATCAGTACAGAAGTCCTACTGTCAGAATGTTTGAACATAACCCTACATAAATGGGGCATTAATAAAAAAACATTTTTTTTTTTTTTTACAGATATTGTTGTTAATATCAGTACATTTACATCTGCATCACAACTCAGAATCAAAGCTTTACTGTCAAATGTGCATTTCTATGTGACAAAAAATATGCCGGTTGGACGGTTAACTGATCATGGAGGAATACATGGGCCTGACGGGCTGGATTTTTCAAGGGCCGATTTTTACTCCCAGTCTAGCCCAGCTACATGACAAATAAAACTTTACAACAAATACAGCCTCTTTGTGTCTTTATTTTAATTAATTAAAAAAAATTTGAACTTAGTACTTTGTGTGGTGCTTGAAAAAAAACAAACAGGAAAATATGTAAGTATGTAAGGAATATTTCCCGCTGGATTTAAATCCTAGGTAACATCTCAATAAGAATGACCTCTGTTTTCAGAATGAACCACGAGGACATGCCATTTAGGATCACGTGATCATAAACAACCATATTACTTCCTGAAAGTGACCATTGAAATTACACTTTGTTGATGGTAATGTGGAAAGGACCATTGAGAAAGGATTGAAAAATGAGAGTTGCTCACATTTGCTTGGAACAACCTTTCAAATGACATCCCCGTCACACAGTGCCAAAATTGCCAACATTGCTTACAGCACTTTTAAATGTTTGTCACCATTAATTGAAGCTATTTACATAATTCAAGTAATTCAATGACATCTTGGTATGAATTTGGAAGCAGTTGTGGATATTATTATTGAGTGTTGTTTTAAACAAATAATAAAAAAATAGCCAGCAAAACAGATCACACATGCAACAGACTGGTGAAATCAAAAAGTTATGACATTAAAGCCTGTTTCCCACCACATGCCAAAGCACTGTGTACATGAAGCTGCAATGTAATTAGTTTAGCTTTCACACTGACAGCGTTTCTGTTGTGTAACAGAGCTGCAGCTCAATACAGAAAATAATGCGATTTCTAGGTAGCAATGTTGAGTACTCCATTTAAAATTGACCATAAATTATAAAATGGTTATTTATGGTTTAATTTCATCATGAAATGAAATTAACATGAGGAGGATCACATTTACAGCCAAATGATCATTTATTTACATCGAACGGACACTAAACCTCACATTTCAGGATATGAACTGCTTAAATCTTCTAGATTCAATCAGATTTATTGTACAGAAACTGTTTGCGTACGTCACACTGCGAAACACATGCCAAACAAATGTCTTTTTTCAAACAGTGGGTGATTAATTCACTGAATTGTATTATGTGACTCCATAAAAGCCTATTTTGCAAAAGATTGAGTTGATAAATAGATGTATAGTGGATAAAAAAAAAGTGCTGCTTTTGCGTGCGATGTGAAACAGGCCTAACACAGCAAAACTCACAATTGTTAAAACTTACAGCAACATCTTTTGATGCTTTACATCTATATAAATTAGATCTAACACAGCAAATGCATTCTATAGAAGTATGTTTAATCATCATCCTTGCAAAAAATCTACAGTTCCGGAAAACTAGCCACAAATTTGCCACTCGTTATTTTCACATGCAAATTAGCTTGTGATTCGCGGCAAATGTTTGCCAGAAGTTTGCAGATCATCACCGGCAGTGGTGAACCTGCAGCTTTGGTAACAACGTACAATTTGCCACAAAGCTCATTTGCTTGTGAAACTGATCAGTGGTGAATTTGCCATGAACTGTCAATTTTTGTAAGGGCAGCGATGCTGCTTTTTAAAAGTCACAACATGTTTATTAAGGAAACATCCAACTGGCTTTTTAGAAACATGAGTTTGAAATTATTGACAGGTAAAGGACATATCCCAAATTTTCATAAAGCAACCTGAACAAACTGCATAAGTTCACGACTATTCTTTATGAAAAGATAACCAGGAGATTATTTGTAGTATTTAGCACCTCAGTATAGCACTGATCCAGAATCAACTTTTCTATGCCCTTATCACATTCATTAGAAAAGCATTATCCCATTACAACATTATTAGTCTTAAGTCAAAGTGACCCAAGGAAAACATAAGGCAAAAAGAGCATGTAAACTGAAGTCGGGTGCAAAATATTAACAATATTCATTGGCGCATCAGCGTTTTCATTCTTCCATCATGCCATATGCTTCTTCCGCTTTCATGTAGTACTGACTGGCCAGTCTGCCCTTCATAGCCTCCATAGCTACATCAGCTGCCTCAGTGAAAAGATCACCTACAAAAACAACACGTATCAATTAAAGAAATCAAACAATGCTAAATACAAATAATAACATGCTACCAACCATATAATTATGCATAGTTAGGTGTAGTATAGTAAAATAAATAGGCTTCTCAGCTTTTAAAAGGGAGGAGAAAATAATTCAAATAAATAAATAATTTTAAAATTCATAAAATTTTTGGAAGAAAAAAAATGATAGTATGAGTAGTTTGGAATAATCTTTTATTATTATTAAAAAAAATAAATATATATATATATATATATATATATATATATATATATATATAACTAAAAAAAAAGGTCTGAATTTTTTTTGCAATTAATGATCTATTTGCATAAACTCACATGTATTGAATGTGCAAGGAAAGTATTTTAATACCTTATACTTGATAGTTACACCACATTAAATAAACTTTTTTCAGAAAAAAAAAGCTATAAATGTTTTTTTTTTAAATGTATAAAATCAAAATGAACAAAAAGATTACATTTTTATTAACTTGGCACATGTGTTTAAAACTAGATTTTTAAAGACTTTTAATTTTTATCACCTCAGACAACCTTTAATAAATTCATATGTCACTGTTAGAAGCTAGCCACATTAGGCAGATGCCAACATTGGACTGGTTGCGTGACATGCCCTCATCCTTGAAAACTGAACAAAACTAAGCAATAGAAATAGAAA
Organism: Myxocyprinus asiaticus; assembly: GCF_019703515.2. Taxonomy (NCBI): domain Eukaryota; kingdom Metazoa; phylum Chordata; class Actinopteri; order Cypriniformes; family Catostomidae; genus Myxocyprinus; species Myxocyprinus asiaticus. The sequence goes on along the minus strand of NC_059379.1, from coordinate 36,513,123 downwards.
TAAATGGTTTGGACTGTGAGAATAAACATGGTTTGTGTGGTGAATTATTGTCTGCAGAGAGCATGAAACCACTGAAAGTCAAGAGACATTTAGAATTTTGCTAACCGTCCTGTTCAGCCTATATCGTGTTAAGAATTTAACATCCTGTTGGGCCTTATGCAGTTTATGGTAATATTAATACATTTCAATGCACTGTGTTTGATTACCACATAATGTCCAATGTAAAATCTGAAGCAAATCCTGTTGAGAAGCACTGTGTAACAGGATGTTCATGAATCTAGACTGAGAATGTCATGAATGTCACCTGCTCTTTGGGGGTCTGCACTGAGGTTGAATCCTCCCTCTTGGTACATCTCAGCCAATCGTGCCAGCAGAAGGTAACGCGGCTCATCCTGCATCCCGTCAAACTCTCCCCCCTCATCATAGTCTGTCATCTTCAGCGCACAGTCGTACCAGTGCACAGCCTGTTTCCAGTCCATAGTCCTGTTTTTTTCAATTTAGTCATAACAAATATGATTGTTGTGAAAGAGAATTAAGCCTTATTTTTAAGATCATTGAGATTTTTGCATTGTGGCATTATTTTCATGACCATTAAGCACATTTCCCCCAAATTTTCATTCCTGTAATGCGTAAAGATGTTTTACATTTTTTTAGTAATTCCCTTTATTGTCAATAACGATTCTTATTAAATTCTTACATAAGAATACTGTAATTTTACTTTCAATTGACATAAATTAAAATCAGTACAACCAATACTACCATGATGTGCAAATACTTTACATCTTTTTTTCACATTGCAGTAATGGAAATTACTTTTTTTGGATTACTTAAAGTGATAGTTCACCCAAAAATGAAAATTCTCTCATCATTTACTCACCCTCATGTCATCCCAGATGTGTATGACTTTCTTTCTTCAGCTCAACACAAATGAAGATTTTTAGAAGAATATCTCAGCTTTGTAAGTCCATACAATGCAAGTGAAGGTGGCCAGAACTTTGAAGCTCCAAAAAGGACATAAAGGCAGCATAAAAGTAATCCATACGACTCCAGTGTTTTAATCCATGTCTTCTGAAGCGATATGATAGGTGTGGGTGAGAAACAGATCAATATTTAAGTCAATTTTTACTATAAATCTCCACTTTTACATTCTTCTTTTGCTTTTGGCGATTCATACTCTTGGTGCATTTCACCACCTACTGGGCAGCGAAGAAAATTTATAGTAAAAAAGGACTTAAATATTTATCTGTTTCTCACCCACACCTGTCATATCGCTTCAGAAGACAAAGATTATACCACTGGAGTCGTTTGGATTAATTTTATGTTGCCCTTATGCCCTTTTTGGAGCTTCAAAGTTCTGATCACCATTAACTTGTATTGTATGGACCAACAGAGCTGAAATATTCTTCTAAAAATCTTTGTTTGTGTTCTGCAGAAGAAAGATATTCATACACATCTGGGATGGCATGAGGGTGAGTTAATGAGAGAATTTTCATTTTTCGGTGAACTATCCCTTTAATTTAATTGGAGAGAAGGGGTATTCATTATTGTTGTGAAAATAATGTCACAAAGCAAGTTAAATATGATGTTTTATTTCTTTTTGATTTTGGGTTAGTTCCCTGTTCATTAGTTCCTAAGACATATTGGTCCATACACATTGAAAAAATTGATCAATCCATTTCTCACCTATCAGAGGAGAGGTTAAAACCAGTGTCAAATGCACGTGCCACTAGAATCATACTGGGTCTGTCTCCTGCCTCAGCAGCCTGAAGCAGAAAGCGGAAGCCCTTCCTTCTGTTCTCCTCTGATGCCTGTGATTAGACAACATAGGTATGACAGAGGGAGCAAAAGCAGGGCAAAAAGACACTAGAAGATTATCAGCGATTCAAGACTCTGTTCCTCACATAAAGCTATCGTATGACTTCGGAAAATGTTATCTATGGTCACTATGAACTGTCCTTGTATGGAAAAGAGCTGCACAAAGATACTTCAACAATTCGCCTTTAAATTCCACAGAAATAAATAACTGCACACAGGTTTGGAACAACATGAGAATTTTCAATTTTGATTGAACTGTTCTTTTAATGCCCATGCAGACTACAAAAAAGGGAAAGGGAAGCACCTCTAATTCGATCTCAGATAGAATGTGATGTGGCAGCTGAAGATAACATTGACCGAGAGCAACAATAGCCTCCAGCTCCCCACACATAGCAGCTCTTTCCATATGATACATAGCAGAATCTTGGTCCCACGGTGCGTCCTTCTCACAGAACCGCCCAGCCTCATGGTACCGGACCATTGCTAAATGAACCTTAAAACATTAAGTATGTCAATGAAAATGCAGATGAATATCAACTGGTTAATAAAGACACAGCTAGACCCAGACGGAATCTGTGGACTGTACTTTTACATTTTCTTTACTGATTTGATTCAGTGTTTGTTCTAGTGATATTTCTTCTGTCCATGCACATCTCTGAAATTCTTGACCTGTGAGAACTCGGCTGGTCGAAAAGCATTGATGATTGATTCAAACTAAACATGGGTGTGGTTTGGACGTGAGTTTTTTTTTATTTACAATAGCACATGCCAGATGAGGAGCTACCTAGGTTAATGTCATTAACAATAGGTAATTTTGAAGCATGTCTCTCAGACATTGTGCAAAAGTACACTTTTTTTATTAAGATTCACAACACAAACTCCACATGTGGAACACAAAAGGAAAAATGTTAATTAATATCCTGGTCCATCTATTCAGTACAATGGCAGCTGACAGTGACTCACTTCAAAATAACATGTTTCGTATGTTTCACTGACACATGTTTGCAAAATTCTTACTATAGAAAGTTTGAAATTTTATACTCTAATTGAATTTTCAGAATTTTGCAGTTCATTTCTGTTTCTTGATGTTCATTTTCTTGACATTATTATGCATTTACTTAGAGTTATTACATTTTTATGTTTGAAGTAAATTATTGGTAGAAAAATGCTTATTCTGTGTATTCTCTTTGTAACACCATGGTCAGGTTTGATTGCATAATGACATAAACTGCAAAAACTGACACTTCAAATAAATTTTAAAATGCTAAACTTTGACAAATATTAGTTTAATAACGTCTAAACATCTATCAAAATGCATATCTTGTGATAAAATATAAAATTAGGCTACAATAAGCCATCAGACAACACAGTAGGTGGCTTCAGCCATCTGGTGACTACAGCATGGCATGGTTTTCAAGTCACGTTATTTATATTTTATTCACCAGATCGCAGCAATCTGCCTCCAATTTATGTCACATTCTCATATTTTCTTCATGTTTCAACTTATAGTGTATGTTCTGAATTTTCTTTTAAAAAAATTGCTTATTTGTATATGCAAATTACTGGTAAAGTTTAGAAATTTACATGTTAATAAGATCAAAATATCATAAAATCCCAAAAGAAATGCATCATTTTATTGTTCTTTCTTCAGGGAAGAAGAAATGGTTTCATTATATCATCATCTTCATCATCATCATCAAATAAAAGAAAAAAAAAAGGGTTACACATCTAATCCTTCTGGTCAAAAATGACCGTGAATACCAAAGGGTTGTGTCATTTTTCAATACCATAGGAGGGTTAAAGAAGAACCCAAAAGTATCATAAAAGTGTCATAAAAGTGGACCTTTTAGCATTATTTCTCATGATGACGAGAGAAACCGTGAACAAACTTCTATTAGAGTTCTCATGTAGATGCAACGGATGTCAAGATTTTTACTGAAAAATTACTTAAATGTTAGATAATGTCTCACCAAAACCTATCGTATACCTTCAGAAGACTTGGAATACTATGTAGAGTACTTTTATTATACTTTTGGTTGTTTATTAAGCTGTGAAGAGAGTCACTTTCAATTGCCATCATATTGATAAGATGGACCAGGAATATTCATGAATGTTTATTTATTTTTTATTGTCATACGGAAAAGAAATAAGGGTGAGTAAATTATAACCGAATTTTCATTTTTGAGTGAACTGTTCCTTTAATAATAAAACAAACACAGGGTTGGGGGTGTGTAGAAGTATGTGAATGATTGGTGATCCAATTCTATGGAAAGTTCTGCAGCCCCAGATTCCATGTGGGTCTGGACTTGGCTCAGTTTCTTACCTTGCCTAGGATGGATTTACCAATTTTTCGCTCATGGACCATAGCGTTCAGTCTCTCCACCTCCATTGTCACACAGGAGGATCTGTGTATATGTGAGCGAGAGGAATGGTAGAAACTCCATTTTTCTTCTGTCAGCTGAGAGGTACAACAAAAATTCAACATATAAATTAAGAGTAAATAACAACATTCACTATATCAATTGTCCCATGTCCTAATGTGAACAAGACAAACACTGCATGCATTTCAGGTGTTGGTCATAGAAAGGAGGGTATTTTCTCTTTTTCCACATTATTGGCTAAGACCAGGGTCAGAAATTAACCAGGGCTCAGGAGAAAAACTGTCACGGAAATGGATGAAAATGCTGAAGACATTTAAAAGGCGGTTGCAAAATGTAGCCCCATAGTGAATATTTTTGTCTCTTACCAAACATTTGATCATTTTATTTTATAATATCTAGTGATGGTTTAATGCCCCTGCAGACACTCTAGTGACCGGTAGCTTTCATATATCTGCATTCATTGTCTCAAAGCAACTGTTTTTGAATGTGGAGCTAATAATAATAATAATTGATAAAAAAAACAAAAAAAACTAGTCAGCTCTGAAAAAAAAAAAAAAAAAAACAAGAAAAGAAAAGAAAAACATTCAAAAAAAACAATGCCAATATCAAAAATTCCAAAAATCAATTTCAGGGGGTAAATATTGCCCTGTAATAAAAAGTTAATATCTGACACTGGTTTATTGTGCATAACGAGGAAACTATCTATCTATGAATGCATATAAATATGCTTTCACAGCACTGTACTTTAGAGCAGTTGGTGAGATCAAATACAGTGTAAAGATGATCTGTGATTTGTTCGTCTACATGACAAATGTGTCTCATTTGATATTTCTTTTTTTTTCTTCATGTAAAATGTTCCTAGTAACATCCATACAGATAGAGAACAGAACTAACATCTGTGAGATTAGTCTGTACTTCAGAAACCACAATAAGAAACAATTAAAATACTTGAAGAACTTTACTGCACTAAAAAGGCAATCCTTACTGTGGAGAAAGGAATGCAGGAAATCATATGCAGGTCTCCCACAGTTTGACCACTGAACTTCTATGACTTTTCCAGATTTATTTATTTATTTATTTATTTTATCAGATTGCACGCACAAAGATCCCTTTCAAGCCAATGAAACTGAGCATAACTAGAAAAAAATATTTTCCCTATAGAAATATCCCAGATTTCTAGGCCTGGAAATCACAGTTTTTAAATTCCCTGATATTTCCAGGTTTTTCATGACCGTGAGAACCCTGCACATGGGTTACAGGAGTGTTTACAGTTCAAGAAGGGAGTGTTTGCCATTAAATGGCACTGGTGAGGGGATGAAAGAAAGATGAGATGATGATAAAGGTTAAATTAGCCGTTCTCAACTGGTTCTGCTCCAAGACCCAGATTTTAGTAACAACCCATCATAGTACCAAAATGGTTAATCATAAACCATCATAAACAAACATCCACCAGTTGAGAACCACTGGGTTAAAGTTCAGATAAAGAGTGAGATGGAAAAGGTGGGGTGGATTACAAAGATGGCACCTTTAAAATAAATCAATGTTCTGTGAGAAGGACACTGATTAGCAATCATTAAAATGATGAGTGACTCTATCATGATTAGACACAGGGAACTATATTAATGGTTTTGTAGTTACCCGACGAACACTGTCTTCATCCGATTCTGAGTAATGTCTGCTGTAGAAGGGGCGTCCCTAAATGATGACGTATAAAACCTACCATCACATATCTCAGGAGCCCAAAAATGGTTACTTCTGCATTTCATGATAGATGCATTTAAGAACAACACATAACAATATACAGTATGTAGTGCAATCTTTTCTGTAGGGCAAAAGTTCTTTACAAAACCACAATTTACATCAAATAATTAGATTTGACATTGCAAGAATGGCTGAAAATGTAACTCCATGACAGCTATAAATTCATACACACATTTTTGTCAGCCAAATTCTATCTTATGCCAGTTATTCTCATTCTAAAATGATCTATGCTAAATATTATTATCGTGGTGACATTAAAATAAAAATGTGGGGTTCAATACAAGTTAAGCTCAATCAACAGCATTTGTGGCATAATGTTGATTACCAAAAAAAAAAAGTTTGACCTGTCCCTTCATTTCTGAAAAATAAAAAAATAAATAAAAAACAAGGTTACAGTGAGGCAATTACAATGGAAGTGAATGGGACCAGTGTTTGGAGGGTTTAAAGGCAGAAATGTGAAGCTTTAATTTGTATAAAAGCACTTATATATCAATTCTTATGTGAAAACTCATGTATTATCTGAGTTGTAAAGCTGTTTAAATAATATTTTTTACGGTCACTTAGTGTTTTAGGGGTTGCGGCATTATGTTGTCTTGGCAATGAAGTTGTACAATTGGATATAACTTTACACTGAAAAGGATAGTAAGGAAAATCATGTTCACACGCATAATGTTTATGTCTTGTGGCTATACTTATGAAACAGATTGGCCCCCATTCACTTCCACTGTGCGTGCCTAACCCAGATTTTTGCTTTTTTAAAAGAAAAGAATGGACAAATCAAAATTAATTTTTGTGGTAGTCAACATTATGTCACATATGCAGTTGATTAAGCTTAACTTGCAGTAGACCTGAAATATTCCTTTAAATCAATTTATCAATGTTTAATACATCACACATTATTTTTCAAGGCTTAGAAAAACACATGTACAAGATCAGTGAATGAATCCCAATTAGCCCAATAGCCATCCGCCGAACTGAAACTCTCACATTGGGCCTGAGCTATCATTATTATTGAGCCCTGCATTTTAAATTTACATGACCTAGTCAGTGTAAATTAATCATAATAATCAGTACCTGGTTGTGATGTTCAACAGGATCTCCTTCACTGCGTCTCTCACTAGGGTAACCGCTGTCTCCTCCATTATCTGAGTCCTATGAACACAAGTACAGTAAATTGTACAGAACTATCAGCTTTCCATTGCTGTTAAAATGAACTTAGTTTTCATTTGAACTGTTTAATAACATTGAGAAGACATTAAATATATTGTTTCTTTAAAAACGGACCTTATGATCAGAGTTAGCTCGATGTGTTTCATTCATTTCATTCATGAAAGACCAACCTGTAAAGGAACAAAGCAGAAAGGTAAAGTTAGTGTTTGTTCAGATGAGAAAAGAGGAGAGATCCAGTGGTGCAAAAAAGTACACTTCTAGACACTTAAAGGGACAGTTCACCCAAAAATGAAAATTCTCTCATTATTTACTCACACTCATGATATCCCAGGTGTGTATGACTTTCTTTCTTCACCAGAACACGTTTGAAGAAAAATAGCTTGGTATGTCCTTAATATGCGAGTGTATGGAGATTTCTATTTTGAAGCTCCAAAAAGAACAGACAGTCAGCATAAACGTCATTGATACGACACCGGCGGTTAAATTAAATTAGGTCTTCTAAAGCAACACGGTAGCTTTTGGTGTGAAAAAGTTCAATATTTAAGTACTTTTTTAACTCAAAATCATACTTCCGTTCTGCAGCAGTATGCGCGTGTGACGTAATCGCATTGGCATTTGAAACACGCGAGAACTGAGGAACGTGCGACACAGCCGGAAGAGCAGCGCTGTTTACAAGTGAGAAGGAGGAACTCTGTACAGTAGCTTGGTTGGTTTTGGTTTAGATCTGTATTGATCAGTTTCTTTACTCACAATGGTGCGTTTGTGTGCTTATCCTGGATGTCTCAACTGAGTGGAGAACATGAGATTACATCTGTATCCATGGCAACGCGAATACGTCACACAAGAGACTGCTTGGACTCCACCCTCTCCTTAAGCTTACCGGAAGTGATGATTTAGAGTTAAAAATTTCTTAAATATTTATCTTTTTTTGTCACTTTAGAAGACATTAATTTAACAGCTGGTGTCATATGGACGACATTTATGCTGACTGTTTGTTATTTTTGGAGCATATCTCCATTCACTTGCATTTTAAGGACCTACTGAGCTGAGATAGTTTTCTATTTTTCTTCAAATGTGTTCTGGTGAAGAAAGAAAGTCATACACACCTGGGATATCATGAGTAAATAATGAGAGAATTTTCATTTTTGGGTGAACTATCCCTTTAAATCACACTAAAATGTATGATCATCATTGTATTAGATAACAAAATATCAAAGAAACTGTCCACTGCACACACAATTAATGCTAGGCCTTTTCTCAGAACTAACTTCACTTTTCTGAGCAATTTTTGCAATAACATTTTAGTCAATGTCATTATTTGTGGATGTATGATGTCAGTTCTCCTAAAGTTCACACAGGTGTAGTTCAGCACGGAAAGTGACAAAATACTGTTTGTCTAAATATATTATCTATTGATATATAATTTAAAACCTAACAAATCTCAGTTTTGCTTAAAAAGTGCACTTGAGCTATGTTTCTTTCAAATAAATGACACTTAACTTTGACAGTATATTTTCCGGTCTTATGCAATAACATGCAGTTATGTGCAATAAGTAAGGTTTAAGTTTCCAAATCATTTTTGGAGTCACTGTAAATCTATGGGTACTCAACAAGTACAGTACTTGAGGTACTTTAAGGATGAGAAGGAGTGCTGAGGTTGTTGCTGTATAGTAAAAATGATTAGTTGTGGTTGCATGTCATATGTCAAGAAAAGTCCTTTATAGGCATGTATCATTCATATGTCTGTCATCTCCAGTAGAGTCGGATGTAGCATACTGACATTACTCCGTTTGACCACTTAAGTGTGTTCACATGTAGTACTGCTGTACAGTCCTACCCATGGGCGATCGACCCACAGCAATGCCCATACTAAGCGGAGAACAGGGAATGGAGTCTGTTTCGCTGTTCTCATCCATTGAGGAATTCTCTCCGAGACGGAACAGGAGAGGAGGCATATGTCCGAGCGAGGTCGTCCTCACACGGGGAGAACCACACAGCTCCTCACAGCCACGGAGAACAGTCCGAGCTGACTGCTGCTAAGAAAGAAAAAAAATTCATTTAGAAAAACTGTAGAAATCTGGGTTTAAATAATACAGATGCATAACCAATGGAGAAAATGTGTTGTTCACAGGACTCAACAATAAGTATAATTCCTGCTGGTCCATTTGGGCCAGTAGTTGAAATTTGTATTTGCCCTGGTGACATTTTCATTGGCCCTGAGACAAAAATTAAAAATATTTCAACATATTTTCAAATTAAGTGTCAGAAGCAAAGTATATTTTATATATGCCAAATTTACCACAACTTAAAAAAAAAACTGAGGTCGAGAGTACTCAAAATGAAATAAGTAACTGAATAATTCTAAAAGGAACATTTAAACAGACTTTTTCATGGGGCAAACAAGTGGTATAAATATATTTACTCAGTTTTTACTCGCATTTAAAGGGATAGTTCACCCAAAAATGAAAATTCTCTCATCATTTACTCACCCTCATGCTATCCCAGATGTGTATGACTTTATTTCTTCTGCAGAACACAAACAAAGATTTTTAGAAGAATATTTCAGCTCTGTAGGTCCTCATAATGCAAGTGAATGATGACCAGAACTTTGAAGTTCAAAAAGCACATAAAGTCAGCATAGAGGTAATCCATATGATTCCAGTGGTTTAATCCATGTCATCTTAATCGATCCAATCGGTTTTGGGTGAGAACAGACCAAAATGTAACTTCTTTTGCACTTCATAGGAAGTGTAATCGAGCTTGAAATCATGATCGCCAAGGAAACTGCTGTCAAGATTTACAGTGAAAAAGAAGTTACATTTTGGTCTGTTCTCACCCAAAACTGGATCACCAGATATACTCGATCACTTCAGAAAACAATGATTAAACCACTGGAGTCTTATGGATTCCTTTAATGTTGCCTTTACCTGCTTTTTGGACCTTCTGAGTTCTGGCCACCATTCACTTGCATTATATGGACCTACAGAGCTTAAATATTCTTCTAAAAATCTTTGTTTGTGTTCTGCAGAAGAAAGAAAGTCATACACATCTGGGATGGCATGAGGGTGAGTAAATCGTGAGAGAATTTACCCAATGACATAAAATTAAATATTATGAAAAACCATACAAAGAAGATGGTGATTATAAAAGGACTTGAATTTTGTATTTTAAACCAGTGGTTCTCAACCAGGGGGCCAGGACCCACTAGGGGGCCTAAGCACACTTCCAAGGGGGCCTCAAGATGACTTAATTTAAATGCTAAAAATACTTTAAGATGTATGTCCACAAATTATAAACAGACTCTTTCTGAAACTTCTAGAATCAAAAATTATCCATGATTAATTGTTTTAATCAGACACGTCTAGTTTCGGGCGAGGGGGCCTTCAAATATTGTACTGGACAGTGGGGGGGAAACACTGTTGTCATTGTTTCAATTGTTTATCTAGGTCTCATTATTTGGTGAACCATCCCTTAATCTAAGTAAACAATGCATCACATAATTGACATTTTTAGCTTTATTTTCATTTGTGTTAATTCTCAACAATGTTGTCACAAAAAGGCCCATAGACAGTATATGCAATACATGTTCCTGCTTTCCAGTGGATTTTTTTTTTATTGTTGGTCCATGTTTAGGCTAATTATATTAAAAATTATGATGAAATGCACTAATGTATTTTTTCTGCTAAGGTGTTTGTTTGGTGATATTTCTCTTCGCGCACATCCCTGAAATTCTTCACCTAAGAGAACCCAACGAGTCGAAAAGCGTTGTTGATCGGTGAGTTTTTTTTCTGGTAGGCGAGGTTGATGTTGAGGGCGAGAAAAGAAAATAGTGCGAGACGAAGTTTGGGAACTAAAAGCTTTTATTTATCTTCTCCATGCACCAAGATGTTCATCTCCGTATTTTCACACACAGAGTGACACACATGTCATGTCTGCCTCCTTCATCTGCTTACACAAACAGAGATGTTATCTGTATCTTCATCTAAAGCTTAAGAGAGACTGAGTGCTTAAAGGAATATTCCGGGTTCAATACAAGATAAGCTCAGTCGACAGCATTCGTGGCATAAGGTTAATTACCACAAAAATTAATTTCGACTCGTCCCTTCTTTTCTTTAAAAAAAGCAAAAAGCAGGGGGCCTGGGTAGCTCAGCGAGTATTGACGCTGACTACCACCCCTGGAGTTGTGAGTTTGAATCCAGGGTGTGCTGAGTGACTCCAGCCAGGTCTCCTAAGCAACCAAATTGGCCCGGTTGCTAGGGAGGGTAGAGTCACATGGGGTAACCTCCTCATGGTCACGATTAGTAGTTCTCACTCTCAATGGGGTGCATGGTAAGCTGTGCGTGGATTGTGGAGAATAGCATGAGCCTCCACATGCTGTGAGTCTCCACGGTGTCATGCACAGCGAGCCACGTGATAAGATGCACGGACTGACGGTCTCAGAAGCGGAGGCAACTGAAACTTGTCCTCCGCCACCCGGATTGAGGTGAGTAACCGCGCCACCACGAGAACCTACTAAAGTAGTGGGATTTGGGCATTCCAAAGCTTATAATTTTATAAAAGCACTTGCATTAATTCTTCTGTTAAATCTCATGTATTATTTGAGCAGTAAAGTGGTTTAAAATGTAATTTTTACAGTAATTTTAGTGTTTGTTGACATTACATCGTCATAGCAACGAAGTTGTAAAATTGGCTATAATTTTACACAGAAAAGGTTTGTAAGTGATGTTATCACACTAAAATCATGTTTACGTGCATATCCTTTCTGCCTTGCAGCTATACTCTTGAAAAATTGAGTATTTTAACAAAAAAATTGGCTCACATTCACTTCCATTGTAAGTTTCTCACTGGAACCAAGATTTTTGCTTTTGTAAAGAAAAGGAGGACAAGTCAAAATAAACTTTTGTGGTAATCAATATTTTGATGTACAAGATCAGTATTAAGATGCTGTCGATTGAGCTTAACTTGCGTTAAACCCGGATTATTCCTTTAAATACACAGTTTCATGCATACTGTTGCAAAAACATTACTGGAGAATGCACATACAAGGTAGACATGTGAACACTGTTGCAGGGTAGGCAAAAGTTGCACATGTAGGCTTTCCAAAAACAAACTGAGGAAAGCTCTCCCTTTGACCTTAGTGACCCTATCCTAACAGGGAGCAGTACATAAACCATGTAAGCAAAAAGCTGGATAGAAATACCTACAAGATTAGAAACTGTGTTTTCTACAGTTGTAAAGATGTTCTATATTTATGAATTTTCCTCAACAAGTTAATTTTGATATGATGCCATATGTAGTATAAACACTTGCTTCGTTTGACAAGGGTGCTTTAGTTCATTCAGGAGAAGAAAAATGTAGTTTCTTCCATTGTATAAATTAGACTTTAGACAGGCATCAGACAGACGTCTGATGCTGTTGCATTGTGTCACACTCTTTTTCCAAGTTTCCAAAGAAATTTAAAATACAACCTCAATTTCGAAAAAAGTTGGGACAGTAAAGAAAATGCTAATAAAAACAAAAAGGAGTCATTTGTAAATTGTAATCCCCCTGTGATATATTGAAAGCACTACAACAACACATTACTTTTTTACCTTGAGATTTACTAGGTTTTTGTTTTTTACAAATATACTCATTTCAAATTAGATGATTGCAACACGCTAAGGGATGGGAATTGTAAGGAATTTAACGATTCTGATTCCTCCAAATGATTCCGGTTTCTTAACATTCCACTAACGATTCCAGTAATTCTTTTAGCACTTTTTTTTTTTTTTTTTTTAAGAATTATTTGTAGATGAGAAATGCAATTCTTATTGTTTCTACTACCCTCTGCAGTCTGGTACCAAATGATGAGATCATTTCAAGCTTCTACAGAACAGATATAACAAATATAACACTATACAGACATAACTGTTTAAGGTGTAATAAAGGTGTGTTTGCAGATTTTTTAGAGACATAAATCCAATCCAATTATAAATTCTAACTATACTTTAAATAAAAAAATAAAAGCATAATGAAAGCATATCTCATTTATTCCTTTATAACATTCCACTTATTACAACAATACTCGTGTATCTTTAATTACACATTGTCATATGAACAACCAGTCAGTATCTGCACTGCTTGATTAAAGTCTCACAGGTATAAAGTCACATTACATAACAGTAACAGTTCCAGAGCCAGACTGTGTTATATAGCATAATGTTGTACTTCAGGCTTGTGAGACTTCAACAGTTCTCATTTCATTTCGAGCTGGACATTAATAACTTGCGCATCAGTTGAAGAATACTTCTATACCGGACTATACCTTAAGTGCCTTATGCTTCACACTGTAGATTCAAAAGATCCAGCTCATTAGAATCGAAGTTTACCAGAAGCGCTGTATGTTTCGCGGTGTAGATTCAAGTCATTAGTTTGGTAATCAAATACACTGGTAGCACTGTGTGTTTTAAGCTGTAGAGTCATTAGAGGGCAGCGCTGCTGCAGAATTTAAAGATGGGGAACCGTTAACGGAACCAAAAGCCATGAAGATCATACGATTCCAGTATTTTTTAAAGAATGGAACCGGTTCTGAACAAGACACGCCCCAAAAAAAGTTGGGACAGTCGAGTGTTTACCACTTTGTAACATCACCATTTCTTCTAATAACACTTATTAAGCGTTTGGGAGCTTAGCGAGCAGAATTTTCCCCCAATTATCCATTATGCAGGTTTTCAGCTGCGCAATTGTACAGGGCCTTCGTTGCCATAGTGTGCACTTCATAATGCGCCACACATTCTCTGTTGGAGACAGATCAGGACTGCAGGCAGGTCAATCTAGCACCCATACTCTCTGCTTACACAGCCATGCACTTGTAATCCGGCAGTATGTGGATTGGTGTTGTCCTGCTGGAAAACCACTTCTGAATGCATGTGATCTCTGATCACTCAGACGTCACTGTCTTAAAAACCATAATTTGTCTGTGATGGATATCATGACCTTGTCTCGGGAACACTTCAGCTGACCTTAGTCAGCCAACAGCATTCTCCGCTGCATCTACAGATGCAATTTAAAAGCAGAAGCCCTACATCAACACTGTCCAGTAGCGCCAACATCTTCTCTGTTCTCGGTTTAATCTGAAATGGAAAGTAGAACAATGGAATCGTGTTTTGTGCTCCGATGAGTCCACATTGCAAATAGTTTCAAGAAAAAACAACCGTTGTGTTCTCTGGGCCAAAGAGGAAAACGACTATCCAAGATGTTGACAGCGTCAAGTCCAAAAGTCAGTGTCTGTCATGGTATGGGGGTGTGTCCGAACTCATGGCAATGGTTAACTTGCACATCTGTTGTTTATTCAGAAAGATATGTACAAATTTTGGAGTAACATATACTTCCATCCAGACACTTTCTTTTCCAGGGACGTCCCTGTATTTTCCAGCAGGACAATGCCAAACCACATACTGCCGGGATTACAAGTGCATGGCTGTGTAATCAGAGAGTGTGGGTGCTAGATTGGCCTGCCTGCAGTCTTGACCTGTCTCCAATTAAGAATGTGTGGAGCATTATAAAGCACACCATACAGCAGCAAAGATCCTGTACAATTGCGCAGCTGAAGACCTGCATAATGGATGAATGGGGGAAAATTCCACTTGCTAAACTTAACAAACTTGTGTCTTCAGTGCCCAAACGCTTAATAAGTGTTATTAGAAGAAATGCTGATGTTACACACTGGTAAAGACTCCACTGTCCTGACTTTTTTGAAGCGTGTTACAATCATCTGATTTGAAATGAGTGTTTATTAAAAAGGAAACAAAAAAAAACAAATTCACAAGGTAAAACATCTAATAATGTGTTGTTGTAGATCTTTCAATATAGCAAAGGTAGAATAGAATTTACAAATCACTCCTTTTTGTTTTTATTAGCATTTTTCATACTGTCCCAACTTTTTCATAATTTGGGTTGTAGTTTGACACGTCCCAAAACGCCTGCATTATATTCCATTCTGTTCCATGTGTGCGCAACACCCCTCACTATTTTGCTTGCTCGGTTTGTTGAATGCTTACTCGACCGCAGCTCTATGCATGTACACACTGAGTTGACAGCATAAATGCAACAGTGAGCAACCTCTCTTACACTGGCCCTGTGTTATTAGCCATCCTTATCGTCGAGGCCTGGGTACAGTTAGAGCATACATTAATATCTCTTTTTGTCAGGTACTGACCAGCAGTTTGTTGGTGCAGTCCAGTTGTGCTGTTTCAGCTGGGGATAGGTCAAAGCGGGTGAGACCCATACTCTTACAGATCTTATTACACAGGTGAGAGTGGAAGAAGAGAGCCATGCCACGCAAACCTGAAACACACACACACACACACACACACACACACACACAAGCAAAGATTACTACAATCAAAGCCAAGAAACTGTTCTTCAAAATCAATAACTTTCAAAAATCAAAAAATACATTCATCACACTAGGCCAGGGAAGTACATGTAACATTTGTGCTTGCATTTGCAATTAAAAATTATAATATGTGACAACAAATTTGAACCCATTCGATAACATATCAATATGCAAGAGTCATAAGAGTAATTTCCGCCTGTGAGGAACGTTGCAACGAAGAACATGTACATGTCTGATGTCTGCTTTGCTATTGCCAAATCGAGAGCATGCAAACATCAGAGGGTTGCTGTGGACATGTTGCAATCTTCTTTGTATGCTGTGTGCAAATAAAGAGACCGGTAGAAACTGATGAGATTAAGAAAAATGCAAGATATTATTCTGTTTGCCCTCAAAGACTGTGAGCATGTAGTTGCTCAATATACACTCACCAGCCACTTTATTAGGTACACCGGTACATCTACTTATTAATGCAATTATCTCATCATGTGGCAGTAGTGTAATGCATAAAATCATGCAGGTGTGGGTCAGGAGCTTCAGTTAATGTTCACATCAACCATCAGAATGGGGAAAAAAATGTGATCCCAGTGATTTAGGCATGATTGCTGATGCCAGACGGGCTGGTTTGAGTATTTCTGTAACTGCTGATCTCCTGGGATTTTCACACGCAACAGTCTCTAGAGTGTAAAGAGAATGGTGCGAAAAAAAACAAAAAAAACAACTAATGAGCGGCGGTTCTGTGAACGAAAACGCCTTGTTGATGAGAGAGGTCAACGGAGAAGACCAGACTGGTTCGAGCTGACAGAAAGGCTACAACTGTAGTGAGCAGCATCTCAGAATGCACAACATGTTGAACCTTGAGGCAGATGGGCTACAACAGCAGAAGACCATGTTGGGTTCCATTTCTGTCAGCCAAGAACAGAAAACTGAGGCTGCAGTGGGCCTACCATATGTGCACCTCAGCAGAAATCCAGATTTGTCAGACCAGGCGATGTTTTCCAATCATCTATGTCCAGTTTTGGTGAGCCTGTGCCCACTGGAGCCTGAGTTTCCTGTTCTTAGCTGACAGTAATGGTACCCAGAGTAGTCTTCTGCTGCTGTAGCCCATCTGCCTCAATGTTCGGCATGTTGTACTTTCAGAAATGCTTTTCTGCATAGAACTGTTGTAACGTGTGGTTATTTGGGTTACTGTCACCTTCCCGTCAGCTTGGACCAATCTGGCCATTCTCTGTTGACCTCTCTCATCAACAAGCCATTTTCACCCACAGAACTGCCACTCACTGGATGTTTTTGGCACCATACTCTTTACACTCTAGAGACTGTTGTGCATGAAAATCCCAGGAGATCAGCAGTTACAGAAATACTCAAACCAGCCCGTCTGGAACCAACAATCATGCCACGGTTGAAATCACTGAGATCTCATTTTTTCCCCATTCTGATGGTTGATGTGAACATTAACTGAAGCTCCTGACCCGCATCTGTTTATTTTATGCACTGCACTGCTGCCACATGATTGGCAGATTAGATAATCACATGAATAACTAGATGTACAGGTGTACCTAATAAAGTGGCTGGTGAGTGTATAAACATATATTTATGACATGGTATAAAAATTGTAGCATTAGAAGTAGTAAATTGTAGTAGTTAATAATTTAATTTGAGTTATTACATTTTTTAGTTCACTAGCACCAGTGCTTACGCATAAAAAAAATATGTGTACAGCTTTGCAATAGGCACAGACCATCAGTCTGTTGTGAGCTGTGTTGCTATATCTTTTTTAACTGATCAGACTTATGGATTTTCAGACAATTAAACATCTATTGGTCATTCTGTCTGTCTAGGTCCTAGGTTTGTCTCTATCTGTCCTAACCCTAACCCTAACCCTTAATGCTATATAGAAGTTAAAGTATTCAAGGTCCATATACAAGACCTATCCAACCTTCAAAATGTATAAACTTTTTTAAACTTTCCGAACATCAAAGCTTGTCTTGACAAATGTTCCTTTTCTCCTCATATGTAGATGAGTCATGCTTAAAACACCTTAAGTTTCTACAAACTGACAAAAACTGTGAATTATAGCAGGTTGTTGAAAAATACCCAAGTTGCCATCTCCAAAATCGGTGCCCTTCTCAGTATGGATCTGAGGGTCTGTGTAGAGGTCACCAACACCCTGAATGTCCACCACGATCAGCTGGTGTCCAGAGCGCTCAAATGTGAAATGACTGAATGCCTAAACACACAAAAAGGAGAAGGAACCAGGTAGAACTTAAGAATTACCCAACAAACAATCTTTGGCTAGGAAATGGTTCCCAATAAATAACTAAGTGGAAACCATACACTAACATTAGTTGGATGTTCTATGTTTGCTGGGTACACATCATTTCAATGGGACATAACACCTAATGTACCTGGGGTGTAAGGCGTATGTTATCATCCCTCACAAAGCCAGAGTTGGAGTTGTATTTTGTGTACTTCCCCTCAATGTAGTGTTCAAGGTGAAACAAAGGGTTTCCAGGACGACCAGTCATTTCCACAACACACATCTGCATGATATCAACCTAAAAATGATGGGATACTTTTAAGAATTTCATAATACATAGCTGATGCGATTGATCAAACCAATTTGCAAAACCAACTTCATAATATTTCATAAAACCTAGTGAAGAAGCACCTGCTTAGGAGGCCTGTGGCGATTGAATTCTTCACCCCATAATTTGGCCTCCATCTGTAACCTGACATCCTCAAAGTAAACCTCTCTGTCCACAGTCTCCATGTAGCTCTTAGCCACATAGTTTGAGGCTGATTTCCATTTGCTGCTGTGAGAGAAGTTTGACAACTTCTTCCTGTGAATGAAATGGCAAAGAAAGCAGGTTTAACCCCCCACACACACATTTACAAACAAAACAGATGAGAAGAGTAAATGTTTATTTGAGAAATCAAATGGAAAGTTTTGCACTGATTCATTTTGAACTGGTTAAGGAAAATTAAACAACAGCTTGTTGCGTCACATCAAATAAAATAAAAAATAGATCCAATTATAATCAACGAAGCTGTCTACACTGAAAGCGCTCATTGGGGCATGTTGCGTCACATAGTGCCAACACTGGGATGCCCCGTTTTATTGCTGACGTGTCGCAGAGCTACTCAAGCCAATTTATTAGCACGTCTTAAATTAAATTATTTTGCTTCCCAAATATGATTTATTTTTGCCATGAATTTTATTTGTAACAGTTTTTAATAATTATTGACTGTAACAATAGAGCTAGCCTGTGATGTTTCTGGTCTCTGGTCTACAGATTTAAATAATCCACATTCAAGGTGGATAATGGCGGCGCCCTAGTCACGCTGAAAAATAAGGTGGACATACATTAAGATTCACTTGACTTACGCTCTGTAGCATTCCCTCATGGCTCCTTTTCCAAATGGCTGTAAAATATATCATCCAATTAAATTAAGAACATTAAAGGGAGAATATATTAATTTGCAGTATCATCTAGTACCATCTTTAAGTTGGTATGGCTAACACACATGCAGTAAATGCAAATCTCCACTTTGGTAGTTCATACAGAATGCAAGTGTATGATGCTGTACAAATACCTGAGAGGAAATCTTGATAAATATGTCATCCTTTACCCATTCACCAGTAACAGCATTGTATCTAAAGAGTAAGAACATATTTTACAACCACAAATCAGTTTAAATTCATTTCTTCAAGTATTGTTTATCTAATTTTTAAGACATGATTTTCAGTCACATTATTTATTTACACAGCACAGTGAGGAATTGTATAATAGAGTTTGTACAAAGACATTGGAGACATTACAGCATCACTTTTTGCAAAAGCATAATTTTCTGTAAAGCTGTTTTGAAACAATGTGTGTAAAAGTGCTTTACAAATAAAAATGACTTGATCTACGAACATAATAGTGTTAAAATGCACGAAAGTGATCTATCTCCTTAGATTAACCCCTGGATGGACTCACGGGTCAGTTTGACCTGTTTAAACTTTTAACACTGATTTACATCAACTTAACTAAGTTTTCGGCCTGAAACTTCAATAAAAAAAATAAAAAATAAAAATCACAAAAGTCTCATGTCTGCTCCATTAACTGTTTCTGCAAGCCCCAAACAGCCACAAACTCTATATCAGCTCTTACCTTAGGTTGTTTTCTACAAAATGAGTCTATTTTTACTTGTCTCTCAGCTTGATTGGATAAATAAACCACTATGTCTCAAATATCCAGGAAAAAATGCAGTTCAGCAAAAAAAAGTATTATAAACAGATCATCATGTTGCTGACTATTGATGATGAAACGTTATACATCATTGCAAAACTGAGGTTCTTGGCTTTCAAATGACACCAAAATCAAGTTTGTAGTCCGTTCAGAGACCGAGATATTCCAAGTAGGCATAGCTGCAGGCCGGAGATCTCCTAATGGGGGCAGAATCACTAAAAGAGGGTGGGGTTACTCCAAAAGGGGAGTAACTCCAAAAGGCGGCAACACCTCCTTACACGGTTAGGGTTAGGAACAGTTTAGGTTAGGGGCTCTCTATACTTTTGCTGGCAGTTTGGAGCTTTTTGGAGCTCTGCCTGCAACTATATCCTTCGCATATATTCCACAAAAAAATGGGGGAAGGGTGGGGCTTCCCAAAAAAGACTCAAGCTGATGCCCCAGAGCAGGCCACAGGCCTGGGAGTCGATTTGGTCGGGGAGGTGCGGGAAATGTGGTGGGATATGCAGAACATCTCGGCAATGCTGACGAAGGTCGTTGCTGACTTGGAGGAACATGCTGCGATACATCGATCGATCACTGCCATGGAGGCGAAGTTTACTGATGTGGTTACAAGAGTGGGGGATGTTGAGAAACGGATTGATTATCTGGAGTCATTGGAGAGGGAATTATCTGCTAATCTGCTAGTGACCAAGGTGGATTTGGAGCGTGTCTTTGTATTGAGCCAAAAGATTAGGGTGTATCATGTATCGATCTTCTATTGGTTACAAGTCTTCTCGTCATCTGTGTGGCAGCGGGGGCGTGGTATGGGCGCTTGCACCTGAGCTAGATTATGTGTAACACCTGTCTCTAATTCCAGTGAGCATGGGGAGAGCGGCATATAAGCAGCCACACCACCAGCAGAGAGTGAGAGAGTCTGGCACAAGGAAGGCCACGGTGCTCCTGAGGCTGCTACGTTTAATCTGTTATGTTTGTGAAGCTGATGTGTTTAAGTTACTAGTGCCTGTGAAGCTAATGAGTTTAAGTTTACGTGCCTGTGAAGCTGACGAGTTTGTGAAGTTGTAAAGCATTGAAGTGGCCGATTAAAAGTCCTAAGTTGAGCCTGGAAAAACCTGCTTCCCTGTGTTCTCCTTCCCTTCTGTTTGTGAGCTGTTACAATCTGAATTTGCCGGTGAGAGTTCACCAAACTTAAACTATGGTATGCAGCAAAATGCAAAATTTCTTCTCTCTAGTTTGCTTTTCCAATCTCCTGCGTTCGGATGCATTTGGGTTGAGGTAAATGGAGTGCAAAGTGTAGTGTGACCGCGTCGCAATAGGCACAATGTAATCAATGTACTATCGGTACCTTTGGATCTTACAGTACAATTATTAATTACTGTATTCTAAACCAGTGGTTTTTAAACTTCTTAGTACCAAAGACCACAAAATATGATGATTCCCTTGTGAGGCAGCTATACATTTTCATTTATAAAGACCCATTTATACTGTGTGGTAGAAATAGTAAGTGTGATACAATAAAGATAACATCTTGTTTCCAAAACTGAATACTTTGCTTTTATTTGCCATTGTACTAAATAAAACAAATTATAAAGATCATGTAGAAAATTCTTCTACATTCTACACAGACAACAACAGCTGTGACTGGTCTGCTTTGTAACCAGAGACCCTTTCCCAGGATGACAGAAAAGATATCTGAAGTAGCTTTGCATTATCTCCAAGATTATTAAAAAATGTTTGTCTATACATCATAACATGTTGTATTTAAGCTCGTTTTAATCAGAAGCATTTCTTGCAAAGTCATTGGAGTGAGTAAGTCATTTGCTTGCACTCATGTTGCAGCAAAGTGGACCAGCTCGCTGAACATTCGCTTGACTATTGGCTGGAGTTTCATAAATTATCTTTTGCTGTGTAATTATATCTCACAAAATTTGTATAGAAACATCAGACTTGAGCAATCCGATGGCAAGGTTGTCACGGGGGCTCTCATAGGTGTGCATGGACTGTTTGAGTTTGGAGGGATGGACACCAGTTGGTGCTGTCGTGCACGGGGTTATTGTACACGTTTTTCTTTTTTCTGTTTGTTTTGTCTGGGGGATGTTCGGAGTTTGATGGTTGCACCAATGTTGGAATGTGGTCTTTATAATCTTGACACACAATCTATTTTTTCTTATATTTCAAAATGTCAAATGTTAATATGAGTGTACTATCTCTCTCCACATAGAATGTGAATGGGTTGGGGCACCCCATAAAAAGAAGGAAGGTTATTTCTCTTCTTTAGTGTAAGAAATATGATATAGTGTTTCTTCAAGAAATGCACTTTTCTCTGCAGGAAGCTGAAAATTTTTGAAAGGTATGGGGTGGGCATATTATTTATAGTGCTGGCTTGAGTAAGAGCAGGGGAGTCATTACTTTGATAAGTAAACATCTACAATTCAAATGTCTCAACCAGAGTAAAGATAAATTAGGAAGAGTCATTATTGTTTTAGCTGAAATACAGGGACAAAGTCTTATTTTGGCTAATATTTATGCACCTAACGTTGATGATCAGGGATTTTTTATAGATCTTGATGGGATGTTGCAAGCCGCTGGCGCCCCTCATGATATAATACTGGGAGGAGACTTTAATTTTTGATGGACTCAGTCCTTGATCATAGTGAAGCAAAAGTGTGCAAGCCCCCTAGAGCAACACTGACACTTCACAGAATGTGTACAAATTTTGGTCTTACAGATATTTGGAAACTTCTGAACCCATCTGGAAGGGACTATACATTTTTTTCATCAGTCCATAAGATTTACTCTAGAATATACACTACCAGTCAAAAGTTTTGAAACACTTGACTAGAATGTTTCTCATGATCTTAAAAATCTTTTGATCTGAAGGTGTATGCTTAAATGTTTGAAATTAGGTTTGTAGACAAAAATATAATTGTGCCACCATATTAATTTATTTCATTATAAAACTAAAATGTAATTAAAAATAAAATGTTTTTTGAAATTGATGACTTGGACCAAATAAAAAAGAAAAGCAGCCAATAAGTGACCAACATAGATGGGAACTCCTTCAATACTGTTTAAAAAGCATCCCAGGGTGATACCTCAAGAAGTTGGTTGAGAAAATGTCAAGAGTACATTTCTGCAAATTCTAGGCAAGTGTGGCCACTTTGAAGATGCTAAAATATAACAGTTTGGATTTTGTTTAGTCACAACATAATTCCCATAGTTCCATTTATGTTATTCCATAGTTTTGATGACTTCACTATTCTTTTAAAATGTGAAGAAAAACAATTATAATAAATAATGAGTAAGTGTTTCAAAACATTTGACCGGTAATGTATATATTTTTTTATACCTAAGTCCCTCATTTCATCTGTTGCTGACTGCTCAATTGGAAATATTTTAGTCTCAGATCACGCCCTGGTGTGTTTAGAAGTGTTGCCACATACGTGCTATGCAGACCAACCATTACACACTGTAGATTAATACACAGTTATTGGCTGGAAGTCAAGTGACATTTCAGAGGTGTGAATTTACAGCTGTTTAAAATTAGATTCTTAACATGTGAGTGGATCCTCAGTGTCTGTCTATCTGATATCATACAGTCTCTCTTATTTAACAGAGAAACACATCCAGTAACAACTATTTTAAATCTGAGATTTAAACTAGAGTCTATGGTGTAAAGGCCGCAGTCACACTCTGAACATACAAAATTACTTCGGACAACACAACACACAGGATATGATGTCACGCTTGAGGGCTTCTGGTTTTAATTCATTATAATTCAATAATACAATAGTATTGTATTTAAATTGTTAAAATATACTGTCTACTTACTTTCCTGCAAAAACAAAAACATGCAACTTCGAAATATGTATACTTTGTATTGAGCCAAAAGATCAGGTTGTATCACATATCGATCTTCTACTGGTCACATGTATTCTCGTCATCTGAATTCGCAGGTGAGAGTTCACCAAACTTAAACTATGGTATGCAGCAGAATGCAAAATTTCTTCTCTCTAGTTTGCTTTTCCAGTCTCCTGCATTCGGATGCATTTGGATTGAGGTAAATGGAGTGCAAAGTGTAGTGTGACCGTGACGCAAGGGGCACTGTTGTAATCAATGTACTATCGGTATCTTTGGATCTTACAGTACAATCATTAATTAATGTATTCTAAATCAGTGGTTTTTAAACTTCTTAGTACCAAAGACCACAAAATATGATGATCCCCTTGTGAGGCAGCTATACATTTTCATTTATAAAGACCCATTTATACTGTGTGGTAGAAATAGTAAGTGTGATACAATAAAGATAACATCTTGTTTCCAAAATTAAATACCTCGCTTTTATTTGCCATTGTACTAAATAAAATAAAAATTATATAGATCATGTAGAAAATTCTTCTGCATTCTACACAGACAACAACAGCTGTGACTGGTCTGCTTTGTAACCAGAGACCCTTTCCCAGGATGATAGAAAAGATATCTGATATTATCTCCAAGATAATATAATTTTTCTGTCTATACATCATATCATGTTGCATTTGAGCTCGTTTTAATCAGGAGCATCTGCTTTTTTTGTATTCTGTTTATTTTGTTTGTTTCTTTGTAAGTTTTCCAAGAAAAATGCGACAAAAGCCACATCTGTTTACAAATTAAAAACTCGATACTTGTTTAGTGAGTGAAGCAATATTCTTGTATTATATTTGAGACCTTTCCGAGCTGTAATATGTTTTAACCATATCTTTGACAGTATGGCATGGTTAGAAATTTAGGAATGCTTGGGACAAAAGTGCCAACAAAAATTCGAAATGGGTATTTATTTTATTTTTTACATCTGATATACACTGGCGGCCAAAAGTTTGGAATAATGTACAGATTTTGTTGTTTCGGTAGGAAATTGGTGCTTTAATTCACCAAAGTGGCATTCAACTGATCGCAAAGTATAGTCAGGACATTATTGATGTAAAAAAACAGCACCATGTAATTTTTCTCCCCAATTTGGCATGCCCAATTCCCAATGTGCTCTAAGTCCTTGTGGTGGCGTAGTGATTCGCCTCAATCCGGGTGGCGGAGGACAAATCTCAGTTGACTCTGTGCATCTTATCACGTGGCTTGTTGCATGCGTTACCGCAGAGACCTAGCGCGTGTGGAGGCTCATGCTATTCTCAGTGGCATCCATGCACAATTTACCACGTGCCCCACCGAAAGCGAGAACCACATTATAGCGACCATGATGTGGTTAACCCAATGTGACTCTACCCACCCTAGCAACCGGGTCAACTGGTTGCTTAGGAAGCCTGACTGGAGTCACTCAGCACGCCCTGGATTCGAACTTGTGACTCCAGGTGTGGTAGTCAGAGTCTTTACTTGCTGAGCTACCCAGGCCCCCCGAAAAAAAATTAAAAAATCATTTTTGATCAAATCTAATCAGGCCCCATTTCTAGCAGCCATCACTCCAACACCTTATGCTAAATTGCTAATTTGGTACTAGAAAATCACTTTCCATTATATCAAAAACAGGTGAAAGCTATTTTGTTCGTTAAATGAAGCTTAACACTGTCTTTGTGTTTGTTTTTGAGTTGCCACAGTATGCAATAGACTGGCATGTCTTAAGGTCAATATTAGGTCAACAATGGCAAAAAAGAAACAGCTTTCTCTAGAAACTCATCAGTCAATCATTGTTTTGAGGAATGAAGGCTATACAATGCTTGAAATTGCCAAAAAACTAAAGATATCATAAAAAGGTGTACACTACAGTCTTCAAAGACAAAGGACAACTGGCTCTAACAAGAACAGAAAGAGATGTGGAAGGCCAGATGTACAACTAAACAAGAGGATAAGTACATCAGAGTCTCTAGTTTGAGAAACAGACACCTCACATGTCCTTAGCTGACAGCTTCATTGAATTCTACCCGCTCAACACCAGTTTCACGTACAACAGTAAAGAGAAGACTCAGGGGTGCAGGCCTTATGGGAAGAATTGCAAAGAAAAAGCCACTTTTGAAACAGAAAAACAAAAAGAAAATGTTAGAGTGAGCAAAGAAACAGAAACATTGGACAACAGATAATTGGAAAAGAGTGTTATGGATCTTAACCCCATTGAGCTTTTGTGGGATGAGCTAGACTGTAAGTTGTGTGAGAAGTGCCCGACAAGACAGTCACATCTATGGCAAGTTCTACAGGAAGTGTGGGGTGAAATGTCACCTGAGTATCTGGACAAACTGACAGCTAGAATGCCAAGGATCTGCAAAGCTGTCATTGCTGCACATGGAGGATTTTTTGATGAGAACTCTTTGAAGTAGTTTAAGAAGTTCTGAAATTTTTTTTTTCAAATTGTAATAGTAATTTTTCACATTATTAATGTCCAGACTATACTTTGTGATCAGCTGAATGCTACTTTGGTGAATAAAAGTACCAATTTCTTTCCATAAGATCACAATATTTACATTATTCCAAACTTTTGGCCACCAGTGTAGTTCCTAATATTCTATTATAGTACTAGTTATAAGTATAATGACATAAAATATGAACTGGTGTTGATTTAATTCAAAGAGTATGAGTTAATAAATTCTCAATTTGTATTAATCATTTGTATAATTTGTACTAATGAATAATGAATATAATGAATCAGTTAAACTGAAGTATCTGACATAAATGAATGAAATAGGTTGAACAAATATGGCCCCATAAAGGTTAAAAATGCCCCTGAAAATCAATCCAGTTGGGGCAAATATTAGAGGTAGGCTGATATATCGATTTTACTGATTAATCGGTGCCAATAGTTGCTTTTTGGAATTATCGTTATCTGCAAAAATCTATGGCGATTGTTGCCGATAGTTTTTTTTTTCTTCATAATTATGTCATTTCAAATTAATAGTCCTCGGTCTGTATTCCCACGTTATGCACCAAATATAAATTTTTTCAGGTTGTTTTGGGGTTTTTGGTTGAACAATAAACTGCATCTGGGATTTTTATACATTTAGGACTCTTTGTCTGTGCCCGTCTTAGCAAAACTATCGGCTGATTAATCGGTTTTCGGCTTTTCCCACCACCTTAGTTACCGGTATTGGCAAATCCACTATCGATCGACCCCTAGCAAATATAGCCCCTTAATATAAAAGTTAATTTCTGACACTGGCACTGTACAGTAAATAATCATATTTTATATGTTAGGAAAACAGAACACTCCTAATTTGTTAGCAAATTAAAAAGCACTTTTTAAGAGTTGGTCACAATTGCCTGTACAGTATATGCATTGTACAATCCTGCTTCCACGCTTTCAAAATGACACACGTTTTGATGACTTTTTGTTTTTTTGTCATATGCCAAAATATTTTACTAATAATTAAGCGACTCAAGAGCAAACATGCTCAAGCAGCTTTCAATTTCTTCCCTGTGAAGATACATTTAGTCAAACCTACTTAAATGAACTGAAAATCACGCACCTGTATCGAGTGCACTGTTCGGTCTCCATTTCTTCCAGATGGAACTCAGCCCAGGGATCCGGCATGGCTTTGGCTTTCTCAATAGCATGTTTCCAAGCCTCCTATGCAAGAAAGGAAAACTTCCATAACTTTCCCACTTCCCAAGACAAACTCTCACCTCCAAAACTTTAAGTCTGTGATCCACTGCATGTATTATGACTGTGCGTAAAATGCATGCACAAAACAATGATTGGGAGAAAGAAGTGAGGTACAAGCACAGGTGGAAAAGAGGTAAGCTACAATAAAGGTCAAGCAGAGCTTAAAGTTGAGAGAAAGGTTTTAATCAATGCTGAAACTGTTCAGTGGACCAAAATTACAGGTAACATGGCAATGTGTTCTTCAGTAAATGTTTTATAATGTCTTTTATTTGAATCATACCAATCAATTGCATCAGCAGGGGTGGCTTGGCTACATCATCACATCACAACTTCACTACACTGTAAATTCTGAATAACAACTGAACTATTTGGAAAATGCCTTGCAGTGGAATTGTGAGAACTAGTCTACACTGCTGTAGTGGTCTCATCAAGTATGGATGCAAGTATCATTAGTAATGTATACTTGCCCCGTGGCTTAATAGACATGATACAACATCCCAAAATATCCAGTACACCTAGATTTATAGTGAAGTATATTTAACTGATTATCTCCTTTAGAAAGGTCACAGTGAGACAGTGTGTGCATATATCAGCTACAAGTATGGAAGTATGGCAACATGAGACATTGAGTAGCCATAGAAATCTCTTGATACTTCTTGAAACATACTGTGAACAAATCCATGACTTACTGTACAGTATATTAATTATAATAACATTGTTAAACTGTTAGGTAATCAAAAAATAAAATGTAAACACATATAAAGAAATTTAAGGATGCATGATATATTGGTGACCACATGAGTATCTGCCAATATTTGCATTTTTAAGATGATCAGCACCTGCCTGATTAGGCTGATTTAAAGCAGATAATTTCAGGGATTATTTTTCCTATTTAAATAGGAAATGTTTTTCTATGGCAGGTTTCATGAATACTAAAAAGTAGTGACAGACCGATTTATTGTGTGTAAATTATAAAATTTACTGACAGATTTGTCAACTTTTTTAAAAGTTTGTTTAAATTTTTTTTAGTGATTTTTGTAAAATACCATAGTAAACATGAAGTAAAACAATGTTCAGCAATTTAATATTTTAATTAATAATTAATTACAGCAATTTTGTGTATATCTCTGCTGTCATTAAATTGTATTTTGATATACTGTATCTGCCTTTGGCCACCCTGCCACATCATTCCAGATCAGCACTTTAGGGGAAACACAGTTTAAAAAAATGAAAACTGAAAAACCGTACAGATTTATGGTAACACTTTGCAATAAGGTTGTATTACAACCCTAATTCCAAAAAGGTAGGGACAGGAAGAAAATTACTACAAAAAAAAAGAAAAAAAAAAGAGTGATTTATAATTTCTATTCACCACGCTATATTGAAAGCACTACAGTAACACATCATTTGATGTTTTACCTTGTGATTTTAATTGTTAATCTGGAAATACACACTCATTTCAAATCACATGATTGCAAGGTTAGGATTGCAGTAAGCTGTTAACATTTTAACACTGGTTAACTTCATAAGTTAAAATTAGTTATACGTACTTGTAGAGCATTAATACAATTTGGTTAATGTTAATTTCAACATGCACGTTTTTAAAATGAAATGTTGTACCTAAGTTAATGAATTAGGCACTAATACAAATTAACAATTAACAATTGCATTCTCAATTGTTATTTAACCCCAAACAAGATGAATAAATACCGGTACTTTAAAAAAATATTGTTAATTGTTAGTTCATGACACCTTATGCATAATCAGACCTCTACATTGGGAGTATATCACTCGCATATGCAACCAAATATTTTGGCTATGTGACTAAAATTTGTCTATTACTCGCCACTGGCTAGTAAATGTCCCGATTTCACTCGCCAGTGTGTAGTGGTATAGTGGTGAACAACTTAAGCACTGCGATTCTTTTACTGAATAAGAAGCTGGCGATTATGAAGCTTTCAGCCTCATCTTTTACAGCGTGTTGTGTCGTGTGAGCACGCACTCTGAAGAAAATTGACCTTATTTAGCTGCAGTGGGTCCTGAGGTGTTGTGGTCATGGTGTCACCATTCCTTTAGTTGAGCCATGATATGCCATAATTCCATTTACATTTCATTTAACAACATCAACTCTGATTTTGCTTAAACTTTTCCAAGGACCGTTTTCACAACATTCTCCATTTTACAGCATGGCTACAGTCAGACCAGTGTAACGCGCCTGTTGCACTGTTGCATCTGTTAGAAGGTAAAAGTGTTGCAAAACTGGAGAGCTTGTAAATTTGAATTTGGGAACTTTTACAATAAATATTTGTACACGTAAGTCAAAACACATTATGCAAGTAAACATTTCCTTTTGGCTCATTCCGTGTATATGTTGTCCAAAGACGAGATCCACGCACTCATGAATTTTAATTCTCTTTTAAAATCCTTTCTCTTATTTACAGTCAGTGATCAAAAAGTAAAAAATAAACATGAATGCTAATCATACATTGCACGGATGAAGGAAAAACCACAGTGCAACTTCTCTCTTGTTAATGTACTCTGCGCTCATTCAACTGTAAACATTTGCTCGCGGAGTTGCCGGTTCCCTTAAAGAGATATAGCGCTTGTTATACAAAGGCTTTCAATGTAAACTCAATGTAAACCATACAAGTGCATATAAACAAACATGTGACAAAATATAAATATTTAAAGGGACAATCATACATTACAAAAAATTTTAACTTCAACAAATGTTGTATAGAATCTGACAAATAGGCTCAATAGCAATTAAGTTATTATTTGAATAATACAATTATAAAAGATATTGTTATATGTGGAATTCTATTCTCATTATTAGCTTCCAGCCTTATGAATTTCAGTTGCATTATGCTTAAATGTCGTCAAATGTCTGGTGAATAAAAACACAAATTCACCAGCCAATGGTGATTCTTTCTCCAACTTACCCATTGATAATGCTAAAAAACAGAATCTTATTGTAAAGTGTTACCAGATTTTTAATATTGGGCATCATATTGGTTATTGCTGCATCATCCCTGCTCTATTCTCTTTTTTTCCATCTCTTTCTCTCTTAAGCAAAGTGAAAGGAAAAGAAGATGATAGGAGAAATTTGGGAAGAACATGCATTTCAGACTAGAAGCAATATGGTAAGATGGTTTACTGAAAATTGGGAAAGAAATTATAAATGTGAGGGCTTGAAATTGAAACTTAAATTGAACATACCCGACCTCTCTCAGTTAAAGAGCCGAACCTGTAAGAGTGTAC
Organism: Myxocyprinus asiaticus; assembly: GCF_019703515.2. Taxonomy (NCBI): domain Eukaryota; kingdom Metazoa; phylum Chordata; class Actinopteri; order Cypriniformes; family Catostomidae; genus Myxocyprinus; species Myxocyprinus asiaticus. Next base: position 36,482,550 of record NC_059379.1, on the reverse strand, counting down.
GTCCTGCTCGGTTTCATTTTTGTTCTACATTGAAGGAATAGACAAAACCACTTTTAAAATACAAAATTACCAGAGTAAATGCAACCAGACTTATGCAAAGTAACTTTAACAATACATAAGCTTAAAGGAACATTCTGGGTTCAATACAAGTTAAACTCATTCGATAGCATTTGTGGCATACTACTGATTACCACAAAAATGTATTTGAGGTTACAGTGAGGCACTTACAATGGAAGTGAATGGGGCCAATTTTTGGAGGGTTTAAAAGCAGAAATGTGAAACTTATAATTTTATAAAAGCACTTACATTAATTCTTCTGTTAATACTCATGTATTATTTGAGCTGTGAAGTTGTTTTAATCATAATTTTTACAGTCATTTTAGGGTTTTAGGGTTTGTTGACATTACGTCATGGCAACGAAGTTGTAAAACTGGATAAACATTAACACAGAAAAGGTTAGTAAGTGATTTTATCACACTAAAATCATGTTAACATGCGTAATGTTTATGTCTTGTGGCTAAACTTTTGAAAAAGGTTCAAAAATTGGCCCCATTCACTTCTATTGTAAGTGCCTCACTGTCACCTTGATTTTTACTTTTTTAAAGAAAAGGAGGGACATGTCAAAATTAATTTTTGTTATTATCAATATTATGCCACAAATGCTGTCGATTGAGCTTAACTTGTATTGAACCCAGAATATTCATTAAGAAAATGCGACATCACTTCCTATTAGCCAAAATATATTTAGTACCAAACACAGCTGCTGCCCAGACACTCCTTATAAGGAAGTGAGTGTGTGTCACAGAGATGGAGTTTTTGCATACTGCACATTTGTTTACTGCTACTTCTGGATGCTGTAACAAAACTAAATACCGTAGTTTTGTTATTGTGGTTATGAAAAAGCTGTTTGTGGTTTATTTTACAAATGAATTATTATTATTAATTATTTAAGTAGACACAAACAACATAGGGACCTTCTTGGATTATTTATAAAGTACCATCATAAAATGGACAGTTGCACTCCTGGATGCTGATTGGTCAGTAAGCGTTGTGCTAAAATACAGAATATAGTTATAGATTTGAGGTGATACACCTGTTCGACTCGCTGTGCAACACCCACAGAGGTCAAACTCATTCTATGTTTGGAATGGAGTGCTAGGGTTAGGCTTACTATTTTAAATCAGTATGTGTAGCAGTCTGCAATATGCAACAATAAACATTTAAAACAGTAGTACACTTCATTGTTGTAACCGGACCTCACTATGTTGTGGCTTTCGTCAGTGTGCCATTCAGTCATGATTTTGACAATACATTTTAATCTAATATTGTGTAAAAATGCATTAACATTAGGCCGTCCGATTAAATTATGAGTTAAGAAAAACATTAGATATATTGTGGATGGATGATATTATTACAGGTGTATTCAACCCCTTTTAAAAATGGAAGGTCAAGTTGAGGGCTCTCTGTTGCACTCTGCACATTTTGGCAAATGTAGAAGGACGTCTGTGTATTCCATTCACAAAATTCACATACTGAGCTCAATAAACATATTGAGTACTACAGAAATAGTATTTGTAAGAGTAGTATGGTAGTTTGCTATTCTAAACAAAGCTTTTGTTGTCACGTGAGGGATTATGTCTTCAAGCAGAAGAATTGAACTTATTGAGTTTTCTTGCTAAAAAAAATTATAAGGAAAATTAGGCCAGGAACATATTTTACGCAAGTATGTGTATGTAAATGCAAGTGCTTGGGCAGTGCGCGGTTAGTCTGAACATGCTTAACATGCACTAGAGGTCCTCTCAGGTCCTAAGATCTGTACCCGACCTAAATCAACCCAAATCACTTCTTACCCCAATCCGACATGCATAAATTAATTTTTTAAAAAGAAAACTCCGACCCGAGACAGACCCGATAAAATTAGATCCGAGTCCGACCCGACGGCAATTTTTTTCAAACCCGACTGGACCCGAATGTAAAAGGCAGCCATGTCTGCACAGCCTGCACGCGATAGTATCCAGTAGGGTTTGGTCATTTACACAAAGAAGCGCGGATTGACAGAGAACAGAGAAAAGGTGAGATAATAACGTTGTCATAGAATTATTTAATATGCATTTGTTTTAAATAATAAAAAAATTGTTAAACTCCCAGAACAAATAATGGAAAGTTGGCATATTTTAAAAGAATTCGGGTCTTCTCGGGTCCATTCGGTAAAAGCACATTTATTTTAAATTACCAAAGCTACTAATATCACTCCTGATCCGTGTCCGAGGCACTCCTCAAAGTTTGAACCTGAACCGACGTGGATCTCAGGTCAGACCTTGGGTTTTCAGATCCGAGTGGACCTGTAAAGACCTCTAACTTGCACTCGTGTGCACACCTTAATATTTCAATGCTGTAGTAACAAACAACAAAGTTTTATTATAGCAATAGACCTTATTCAGAGTTGTCTAGTTACATTTTTGGGAAAGATTTTTTTTTTCATGTGCAGTCTGATGAATGATCAACAGCAATTTAAACAACAGCAGAAACCATTTAAGAGACAGGGGCTCTATTTTAAGAGTGCCAGCGCTAAATGCAGCGCTTTGCCATAAGGCATAAGCTCAAAGTCAGTGCAAGCATGTGCTAAGTCTAGGCGCAAATGGGTTTGGTGAAATCGTGCACGCAACAGGCTAATAGGCTGGGTCAAGTGCAATTTTATTCTGAGGTTCTTCTCCGGTTATTGCCGTGTCTGCTATTATATAGTCCATTCCCTCAAGCACCAGCGATATAAACAAGACAGCACATTCATCAAAAATTGGTAGTGTAAATAGGCTGTTTACAATTAATTAAAAGAATATAAATTTATGTTCTTTTGTGCATTGTCCTTGATAAATATCATATTTCTATGACAGTGACACGCTCCTTTTATATGTATGGAAAATGTGATTATCATTAGAATTTGGATGTATGCTCCATTAAATTATAGAGAATGTAAGTATTAGGGAGGCAACGATACATGTATCCGCGCCGAACTGAACGGATTCAGGGCCTTCAGTACGGTATTTAATAAGACATAGCGCATGGTCGTTGCATGTAGAAAATAGAGTCCTGTTTGTCTATATCTCACAGCCTCGTTTTAATCCCCATCAATAGTTAAATATGGCGCTACTCTGAATAAGGCATGCAGTATTGTTAACATTAGTCACTTTACTGTGAATTTTATTCACCCTTTAGTCAAGAAGACTATCCCTGCTTAATAATAACTATCTTAAACTAGCCTAAGGTGATTTGCTCGTCTTAGCAGGCCACCGGTTTCCACTGGTCAGGCCAAGTATGTATAACTATATAGTAACTATAGTATAGATCTCCAAATGGGGGCGCAATCCTCAAAAGAGGGCAGGGTAACTCCACAAGGGGCGGAGTAACTCCAGAAGGGGGTTGGGCCAACTCTAAAAGATCAGGACACAGTTAGGGAAAGGGTTAGGTTAATAGGTGCTCTGTATATCTTTGCTGGTGGTTTGGAGGGATTTTCATTATTTAGCTCAGCCACTCGTCCATTATTGTCTAAGTACTGAGTAACAACTGCAAAATAACTGGGCAAATGCTCACCTTGTAAGTGAAGGAGTTTTTTGGCAATGAATTGGAAAGCTGCTTGTTGTGAGTAAGATTCCTTAGGTTGTCAAAGCTGCCTTTAGTTGGGCTTATGGGGTAGTCGGTGATGGGACAAATGAAGAAATCATCTTCCTCATTATCACTTGCATTGACATCTTCAAAGGACACTCTGCTGTGCCCACATCCGTTCCTTGGGCCATCCTTCAAACTGCCCACCTCCTCCATACTGAACATGAGCTCTTCCTCAGCCATAATGTCCAACTGTGTTGTGCACAAAACCTACACACAAGCACTGGCACATTAAGTCTAGCGTAAGAGTCAAAAAATCCTACTACATGCATTATAATGTGCATCGTAAGAAAACGTGGAAAACGAACGATCAGTGTGAACGGTATTCACTAAATCGGTTTCACTATTTGAGAGAAACCGATTTATGATCATGCGGTTAATCGCGATTATTTAGAACTAGTCATAATGTCAAATGTATACGAGGAATTTGTCTTGGTGACAGAAGCTTCCAGTGCACAAACAATACAAAAAGAAGACAGAGATGATATAATAATAATAAATAATAAACAAATAAACAAATAGAATACAAATAAAAAGTGAATAGAAAATATAAGTATATACAGAAATACATAATAAGACAATATATGTATACGTATGTACAATATACAAATCTGTTATATACAGATGCAAGGGAATGTATGGCAGAAGAGGTAGGATATGTTGGATGAATATAAATAGTGCAATCGAAGCTTATAAAAACCTCAACTAGAACATAGCAGGTAAAGGAAAGCAAAGTGCATGCCACATACCTTACGTTAGAATGAATAAAGCTGATATGTCGAAGGCATACCGCAAACAGGATACAGATATTCTCACTTATCTCGAATCATCGGTCTTCACACCCCTTCTTAAAAGGAAATAAACACTGAATTGTGCATTTAAGCGGAAGTTTCAGCTGCGGTTGTTTTTCAACTCCTAGACAGTGACAGGTTTACAGTGCCTCTACAGAAGTATGCACTACGTGTCAACTGTCCAGCAGTGCGAGCAGAAAATGTTCCCTCGTGTTGTTGTTAGCACAAACCTCGCATAGCACAAAACTTGAGTGTACACAACGACAAATCCGTACATTTTGCCCTCTAGTGGGCTTTCCAAAAAAGCATTAATGTTGCCATAGGTTTATTTCATCAGAGAGTATTTACTTTCATTCAGCGAAATATTTCCGGATACGATCTCAAGATCTAAACAATATTTATTTAACCTACTAATATATCTGCTTAAAGGAAAATACCATTAAATTATGATTCAAAGAGAGCCATGTGCCGTAGGCCATCACAGCCATTTATGGGTCTCTCATGTTGTTAATCGACCACTGAGGGCATTTAACGGATTCTACTATGGCAAAAGCACAGTTCATGAATATTCATTAGCTCGTACTGCGCCTTCAGGCACGTAATTTTATTTATATTCATGAGCCAAGCCTAAGACCGTCTTTCAGCCAATAAAGTATGCATACTGGACGAACGGCAAGTTACGTAATTAATATTAATAAGCAGTGCCTTCAAGTACACACAAAGAGTCTGCCTTTCAGCCAATCAAATTGCCATACTTGTTGAACGTGTCATTACTTAATTAATATTCATAAGCATGCCCTTCGCCATAGTAGGATCGTAAATTCTTGACAGTAGTACAGCTCGCCACACTGGTGAGGACTAGCTGCACGTAGCTAATGTCGAAGAGAACAGATTTGCCCTTCCCACTCATGTGACATTCGAACCAAAGAGGATCATTTTGTATTTTTGGTTTTGAGATATTGCCACTGTCAGCATCATCTATTAAGACACTCCGCGGTGTTTCACGCTCAAATTTCATGTATTTGTTTGTATGAAATTGCATCTTAAAGGGTAAATAATCGTCAGTTACTTACGTTTTTCAAGCAAGCCAATCCTATTCATAACCCACAATTTTCCTTCTTCAATCAATGTATTAAAACATGGCGAGTAAGATTTTTGAAAGCTGGTTAGACCTTCATTAACATATAGTATTTGTCAACAAAATAACGTTTTTTTATTAAAGTTATAAAATTGTACAGTAATATATTTGATACTTTACTTATACTTACGGGTAGCGTGGCCGAGTGGTCTAAGGCGCTGGATTTAGGCTCCAGTCATTTCGATGGCGTGGGTTCGAATCCCACCGCTGCCAAATACATATTTTTTCATATTACCGTCAAGGTTCACTTGTTTATTAAAGGAAATTTACATATAACCCACTGGAAAACCATAGCTATTAGAAAATAAGAGGTGAATACTATTGGTGTTGAATGACATGCATGGAAAACAGTGCAATTCATGGGCACTTTAGCACCTTACAATTTGTCATTTAATATTAAACATGTTACTTTTCTTAAGGATAAATCTCCTCTGTTCACTTGAACCTAATTATTCCTAACCTTCTTAAATTTGAAGACTGCCACCATTTAGCCTATTCTGAACGTCTGACGCTGTGTCAATAATTTGCTTAGGCTTTGGGTCCGTGACGGATTACAATTTTTAAAGGGTTATTTTAAAACATAAATGTATTTAATATTTTTTTAAATAGTTCAAACATTTGAACAATTTTGTACTGAACAATGTTAATTAAAACTTGACATTACATTAGTTTCATCTGTTTGTACTGTTAATCGGTTCTTGCCCTTAAAAATATCATGCAATGATGAAAATTAAGTCATGTGTTGCGACCATAATATTTATTTTAAATAACATGTTACCTTAATATACAGAATATTTTAACAAGTTATTAGCAGTACAGCGGTGTTTTGAAAATGAGTTTGCACTTTGTTTATGTTTTTAATCTGTAAGTAATATTTTCAAATGGATCTTTTAAGAGCAGTATCTCAGGTGTTTGATCAATTTTTTGTTAAAACCCATAAAATGTATGAGGACTAGTATAACAAAATGATCCACTTTAGCATATTGTAGGCTATCAGTAATTAATATTTCAGAAAGAGAAATTAAATATCTAATTTTAAGTGTAATATTTTTACATTTAAGTTTATATTCAATGTCATAATTCTTGTTAAACAATAAATGATAAAAATTATTAAATAAAGTCTAACAATTGTCTGACAATCTATTCAGATGCATTGTGTCACTAGGGAGGCCCACTGTCTTTGACTTTGAAAACCCCTTGTTTAGAGTAATGTCAAATGTCAAATGCATGTGTCCACCTTGCATTGTTTTCCGAAAGCCACTGGGTGAAAATGGACCAGTAGTGCTTGGGCCCGTCATCGCTGCTTGCAGCTATATTTAAAATAACTATTGTACCTCTTCCAGTTTTACTACTGGAGTGATTAACAGGGCATCATATGTGCATGAAAATTAGAACAATATTAATATAGCAAGCCCAAGCCTTAAAATTAATAAGCTCACTAAAGTTACACAATAACTTCTTAAAAATAGCAACTGTGGGCTCGTGTGTATGTGCTTGCAAATAAATAAACTGTATTTGAGATCCTTTCACTGTTTTTTCCAACAACCTCTGTTGCTGCATGCATGCATATGCTCCTTTTCAGAAACAGCCAGGAAAATAAGTGAATTCTTGCCAGTACACTACACTTGCAATCCATGTATTATGCAAAAAAATATATATCTGGAATAAAATAAGATGAATACAAAACAAGTAATTTTTAAATATTAATGTTCATGTGCCTTAAGTGTTCATGTCTGCATCACAGACAAAAATATACATAAAAGATCACATACATTTAAAGAGATATGAAGCTATAAGTAAAATGCAATGCCTAAAACAAACAAAAAGTCCATATGAAGAACTCCAGTGATGTGTACAAAAGGCAAATGTAAGCACTTCACTCAAAAATTCCGGTTTTCTTTAAATTTGATATAAAACATACAGTCAGTTTATTAATTCATAAATTCATGAAGCTGTTCTTGCTCATCAAGGTTTATCTACCTTTCAGAACATTCACCTTTTCAGCAAAACCCCACATAATTCATACTTCCATAAGTCATGTAAGGAAAATAACCTCTTCAACTCGGGGGCATTGTTGGGCTGCCGCCTGCAATTTTTCACATTCAAATTTAAAAGCTCATCATTCACACATACTGTGGACTAACTGCAAAAAATCCAAATAATAATAAAAATTTTAAAAAATCCAATTATTATATTCATAAATAATATTATGTATATTTACAAGCCTATGATGAAGATAATTTTTTAATATTTTTTTTTTCTAACTTTGTAAGCATGTAATTCTAGTTCTGTTCACTCTATCTCCCACTAAAAAGTCTTACTTTATTCCACTAGATGGCAGCAAGTATTAGAATTTGTTTTTCCTCTATCACCTTCCATCACAACATGCAGATCTGAAATGTAGGTGGCGCTGTAATGCAGATTTCAGGCCTGTTTTGTTATTTTATGTAACATAAATGCAGAAGTGATGGTTATTTATGAAAAGTTCAGATTCTAAGCTTTCAAAAATACCCCATATACCTGACTTATGTATAGAAGGACTTAAACATTTTCAGCGTAAACCTTTTTTTTTTTTTTTTTTTTTTTTTTGCAATACAGTGCCCCCTTTTGGATTCAAGTTGAAGAGGTTTCAACCAGCTCATTTGGAAGTAAGACTAATGTGAATGACTTTGTGTAATATTGATACTGTTATTCATTTAATGACAACAATATCATTCTAATAAAAATTTTACTTCACAGAGAAAAGGCCCTGCAGTCTTAATGGATCTGTTCTAATACCTAGTGAGCAGCTTACATAGGCAGCATTTTAAGGCATCCTGATGCAAAGGCTGTTCCAAAAGATTGTTCTGCCCAAATTCTAATGGCAGAATTGTATCTATGTATGACACACAGAGTTGCTGCCTATGGTATGTTGATTGTTCCAAATCAGTCACTTATGAAGTAGCTGCCATTGTATGTAGTAGACTATAGTTTTGGGACAGAGCCATTGAACCTTCCCTTCAGTATTGTCTCTGAAGTGGATCCTTTTTTCTTTCTATTTAATTTAATTTAATTTATTTATTTTGAATGACAGGCCCGTAGGAGTCATGCCATGCGAGGATCAGACGTGTGAACGGCGAACTCTGCGCACTTTGCTAGTTTTAATACTTTTTATGATATAAACCGGTGAGATTCGTTACACCCTGTTCCATCACTGTTCTAGGAGGACAATATGTCAAAGAATTCAAAATCCTCGGGCTCTGGAGACATTAAAAGACACTTGCATGCTCATGTTGACACCCCTAAGAAGGCCGCGGACCAGGGAGTCAATCGGAAAATTTCGTCGAAATTATTTATTACTATTATTATTATTACTGATATATGCCAGCACCCATATCACCCTGTAGCTCAAAACTGGTTGCCTACTGAAGCTAAGCAGGGTTGAGCCTGATCAAAACTAAGGTTGCTGCTGGAAGTGGTATTAGGGAGGCCAGCAGGGGGTGCTCACCCTGCGGTCTGTGTGGGTCCTAATGCCCCAGTATAGTGATCAGAACACTATACTGTAAAAAGGCACCATCCTTTGGATGAGATAAGGTCCTGAGGTCCTGACTCTCTGTGGTCATTAAAAATCCCAGGACACTTCTTAAAAAGTGTAGGGGTGTAACCCTTGTGTCCTGGCTAAATTTCCCCCATTGGCCCTTATCAGTCATGGCTTTCTAATAATTCCCATCCATTAATTGGTTCTATCTCTCCACAAATAGCTGGTGTGAGCATACTGATGCACAATGGCTGCCATTGCATCATCCAGGTGGATGCTGCACACTGGTGGTGGTTGAGGAGAGTCCCCTGTTCACTGTGTAAAGTGCTTTGAGTGTAGCGTCAAAAAGCACTATATAAATGTAACATTCATATATGTATGTATATTTTTTTTAATTATTATTATTTATTTTATTATCTGCATGTACTCGGGCTTGTCCACAGGGATGTTTGTTGGGGGTTAGGGCAGGGTTGGGGAATGGGAGGGGGGAAGGGAAATAATGGGGTTTAAGGGGGATAAAGTTTGACTCTACATTAATGTTTTGTTGTGTTATGTGTCATGCTGAAGGAGCAACCAATAAAAATGTTAATCTGAAAAATAATGGAACCATAGTGGAATCAAGTCAGTTCAAGTAATTAATATATTTAGCAATAATAATAAAACCTACCAAATGGAGAATTTGTCAGCCAGGCAGACAGACTTTACAAGCAAAAAGAAGTCCTACTATTGTGAATAATATTGATAAAACAAACAGTACATATGAGGACCCAACAACAGTATTATTGGGTAATTTGTAAGGTTGTCCTCCAACTTGTTCAATGTAAAATCCAACTGGAAATATGAGGGCGGCCATGCAGAACAGGACCACTACCAAAAACAAAAGTAAAGTTGTTAAAGCCAATAAAAATTTTTAGAAACATACAACACAAGCATTATATGGTGAACATCTCCGAGGTAACCTACTTCCCGTGAAGGCAATCCAGCGAGCATACTTCGTTGCCTCTCGTCGCCAGTGTGAGATCAAAAGCAAGCCACATGTGATTGAGAGTGATATGATGCCCATGATAATGAAGAACAGGGCAGTGATCCATTCTGGAGGAAGGCTTGGTGAGATACATAGCCTGTTCCGACCATAAATGGTCTGGCATTGCTTCACAAGGCCCATAGTCAGAGCTCCTATGTGCAAAACACAAAAATAGCATGACTAACAACAAAATAGAAGCATTACATGACAAACAACCAGGGTTAGAATAATCTGTTTCCATGACCATAGAAGAGGGCCATGTTAAGTTACAATGGTTAAGCACCAACAACAAAAGCACAATGGTGATAGCTCACGAATTAAACAATCCTGGTTTCAAAGCATCTCAAATCCTGCAGTCTTTGAATGCTTTTTTTTTATCTTAAGATGGTTAAATGGGTCTTTTTGCTGGATCTAATGTGTTAAACTGAGTGAAGGGAATTATATAATTAGTAAGGGTGTAACGGTTCACTCATCTCACGATTTGGCTTGGTTCACAATACTGAGCTCACAGTTCGTTCCAGTTTACGATTCTTTAAACTAAGCCTGAATCAAGAAAAGTTAAGGTTGAAAGTTTTATTAGGGGCCAAGCACTGAAGGTGCTATGGCACCTATTGTATCCATTGGTATTAATATTCTTCTTCTTGGCAGAAGAATCTATGGCAGCACATAGAACCACACATAGGAAAATTATTACATTTAAAGGGGTGGTCATGAATAGCCCCCATACCAAATTTGGGGTCTCTAGGACATAATCTATAATGCCACCACCATATAAATAGTGCACTTTTCTTCTGACCCCGTTTCCAGTCTCCACCTGGTATTAAGATGTGTTTTTGGTGATCGGATCGCATGTGGTCAGCCCTAAAAACAGGTCTAAATGGGGTCAAAAATGTTTTGTGATCGGATCACGGGAAGATCACAGCCCTCCACAGTTTTAGCAATAAATGCGTTGAGTTAATCTGCTTTATTAATGAAAATTGTATATCCTTTCTTATATGCTAAAATGAGAACTTTCCTGACCAAGACTTATAAAATAAATAAATAAATAAATACATCATTTATATGTTAAAATATATTTACATTTTTTTTAATTATTTGTTTTCTTTATCTTATGTATACATTTTGGATGGTTTATACATATTTGTAATTTTTGTAATCATTTTTATTTATTTTATTTGTTTATTGTTTTCCTTCACCTGTACTTGTCTTTATGATTGTATTCACACATTGTTTGATCTTATTGAACATTTATATAGAAAAATCTCCAAAGTTTTACCACCATTTGTGGACTTTTCAGACGGTCCCTTACCACACCCTCCACAGTATTAGCACATTTGAACACAATGTGTGGACTTTTCAGACTGTCCCTTACCCACCGTAGGCAAATTTTCCAACTTACATCAATGTTAAATTGGTTCTCTGAAATGATTTCACCGTCACGCCATCTGACCAGCTTAAATACGGGACAAATCGTGTCCTGTATTGATTCAATACGGGATGATTATGTATATTACGGGAGGGGTGGCAACCCTAGCTGCGCTAAAACAAGAGTTTAAATCTTGCCGGTTACGAGCTGTTTTAAAAGGAAATAACTGTCCGATCGTAAAGATTTAAAATATATACACAAGCTTGAGAACTTTTTCAGTGTGTCTGATATCAACATGCAGGGACACTCAGGTTGATACAACTAATCCACTAAAATAACGGACAATTCTGTTGGAAATGTTGCTTTTGTGCAAAGATTACATTTCAGCTGCATCATGGAGAAATAGCGCGCCGTTTTATTCGCACTTTCTTCGTCTTTTCTGACTTTGTTGTGGTTTATTATCATCATGTAGGAACACATTGACAGTGATTGATGCATGTTTAAGTGGTGGATTTACCCGTCTCTTCGGCCTGTTGATGAATTGCATACATTAAATAGTAATTGTTATAATCAAAAGGTAATCAAAGCGTTTTTAATCATGTGCATTTATTCGGTTATGTTGCAGGTCATTTTTGTATTTGATCTCTGAGAGTTTTATTGTGTTTAAGTTTATTAATTTCTGACAAATAGAGTTGAAGTAAGTTTACATACACTTAGGTTGAAGTCATTAAAACTAATTTTTTAACCACTATGGTTTTGGCAAGTCGTTTAGAACATCTACTTTGTGCATGACACGAGTAATTTTTCCAACAATTGTTTACAGACAGATTGTTTCACTTTTAATTGACTATATCACAATTCTAGTGGGTCAGAAGTTTACATTCACTAAGTTAACTGTAACTTTAAGCAGCTTGGAAAATTCCAGAAAATTATGTCAAGACTTTAGACAATTATCCAATTAGCTTCTGATAAAAGGTGTACTGAATTGGAGATGTATCTGCGGATGTATTTTAAGGCCTATCTTCAATCTCGGTGCCTCTTTGCTTGACATTATGGGAAAATCAAACAAAATCAGCCAAGACCTCAGAAAAAAATTGTGGACCTCCACAATTCTGGTTCATCCTTGGGAGCAATTTTCAAATGGCTGAAGGTAACACGTTCATCTGTACAAACAATAGCACGTAATTATAAACACCATGGGACCATGCAGCCATCATACCGCTCAGGAAGGAGATGCATTCTGTCTCCTAGAGATTAACGTAGTTTGGTGCGAAAAGTGGAAATCAATCCCAGAACAACAGCAAAGGATCTTGTGAAGATGCTGGAGGAAACAGATAGACAAGTATCTATAACCACAGTAAAACGAGTCCCATATCGACATAACCTGAAAGGCAGCACAGCAAGGAAGAATCCAGTACTCCAAAACCACCATAAAAAAGCTAGTCTACAGTTTGTAAGTGCACATGGGGACAAATATCTTACTTTCTAGAGAAATTTCATCTGGTCTGATGAAACAAAAATTGAACTTTTTGGCCATAATGACCATCGCTATGTTTGGAAGAAAAAGGGTGAGGCTTGCAAGCCGAAGAACACCATCCCAACCGTGAAGCATGGGGGGGGTGCTTTGCTGCAGGAAGGACTGGTGCAATTCACAAAATAGATGGCATCATGAGGAAGGAAAATTATGTGGATATATTGAAGCAACATCTCAAGACATCAGCCATGAAGTTAAAGCTTGGTCGCAAATGTGTCTTTCAAATGGACAATGACCCCAAGCAAAATGGCTTAAGGACAACAAAATCAAGGTTTTTGAGTGGCCAACACAAAGCCATAACCTCAGTCTGATTTGTGTGCAGAACTTAAAAAGCATGTGCGAGCAAGGAGGCATACAAACCTGACTCAGTTACACCAGTTCTGTCTGGAGGAATTCCAGCAACTTATTGTGAGAAGCTTGTGGAAGGCTACCCAAAACATCTGACCCAAGTTAAACAATTTAAAGGCAATGCTACCAAATACTAACAAAATGTATGTAAATTTCTGACCTACTGGGAATGTGATGAAAGAAATAAAAGCTGAAATAAATCTTGTTGTGCGCTACGTTCAGGAGCGGGTTTGGTTATTAGCAATAATTAATAATTATAAAAGATGATTATTATTAAAATCAACAGAACTTTGATTAGAATCAATGTTAGCTTATTGATCCTTCAAATTCAACAATAATCAAAGATAATTATGAATTATCAAATTCAATAGAATATTAATTATTATCAAAAATAATCATTAATTATTAAAATCAATGGAATATTAATACGGATTAATATCGCCGGGGCACCACCCTGGAATCAGGGACTAATAACCAGACAGTATAAAAGTCTCAATATTAGATTGTTCTCTTAGGAAAATCGATGTCCAGAGAACATCAACATTCAAAAGGAAACAATGAAGGCTTGAATCCGAGCACTGACATCCCTGCCAGCCTTTGACACAGGTGTATGCAAAACAAACCAAAACACTTCTCTTTGAAATATAACAAAGTTTATTTATGCAGTAATATCAATTAATAATCAATACAATGCAGTCAATAAACTTCTGACTTACAAATACAAACTAAACAGTGACATGATTAGATATGGTAACCAAAATAAGCCTATAACACATGAGAGGAAGGTATGTGTGTGTGTGTGTGTGTGTGTAAGGAGTGACGCGCACAAAATGGCGGACGTGACTCTCGTGGAGAGTACGTCACGTGAGATTTCCAGCTGCGAATGTGGGTGGAGAGAAGCCAGTTAATGGTGTCTGCCCGTTTACCGTGTATCTCCGCTTGTACGATAACTTAGGGACAAAGCTGGGCTTTATCACTAAGTTATCTACTAGCCAAATGTGTGTGCGGGAATGTTTGTGAGGGGTCGCGTGTGTGTGGTTAGTACAAGAGAGAGAGAGAGAGAAAATAAAGTGGCGGCACCGAAACCAGTTTCGTGATCGTGGGAGAGAAAGCAGCTGTTAGTTTATCACTCAGAGACGTGGTGAACGGCTCGTAAACCGTCCCGCGGTCTTTGGTTCTTTAATGGATAAACTCAGTGTGCCGGTCTCATCCGATGGCAGAAATACACAACAGTCCAACATGGTTGGATTACAACACAGCAAAATCTAATTCGTGATAACAGTATGTTACATTAATACCTTAAGTATTATTAGCAGCAATGAGCGGACTCGGCGGTCCATAAACTGAACAAGCAATAACCTTGATGCGGATTGCTCGGCGTCTCCTTCGGATCCGTTAGAGTGTTTTGTGGAACACAGAGTAATCTCAACTCGTGAGATGGAAATTGTATGGCCACAGTTTAAAGTCTTACGTTACTTCCTTGTGCCACGAGGCTACACCTGAGAGCAGCGATGAGCTGCGTCTATGCATGGCAAGCAAAGTTGCTGGAAGCGATGCCCAGAAGGATCTCAGAGGTTATTTCTACTCCCGATGACATCATGGTTGAAGGGCGTTCTGTCGTGTGCCTCATCCAATAGGAGTTGAGAGTTCGATCCTTTGGAATTTCAAACATAAGTGCAAAGTGAGCAAGGCTTCATGGGATTTGTAGTCTGTTTTGGACTCCCTTTGTTTGATTTTGCCGTGGTTTTTATCAGTAAGATTTATGAGTGTGTGTGTAGTCCTCAGTCCGACTGTGTTAGGCCTGCCTTTGTCTTATATCTGAATACATGAGGCCCAACACTCTCTACTATTATTCTGACATTTCACATTCTTTTTTTTAAATTTTTTATTTTATTTTTTTATCCCCTTTTCTCCCAATTTGGAATGCCCAATTCCCACTACTTAGTAGGTCCTCATGGTGGCGCGGTTACTCACCTCAGTCTGGGTGGCGGAAGACAAGTCTCTGTTGCCTCCGCTTCTGAGACCGTCAATCCGTGCATCTTATCACATGGCTCGTCACAGCACGTGGAGGATCATGCTACTCTCAGCGATCCACGCACAACTTACCATGCACCCCATTGAGAGCGAGAACCCCTAATCGCGACCACGAGGAGGTTACCCCATGTGACTCTACCCTCCCTAGCAACCGGGCCAATTTTGTTGCTTAGGAGACCTGGCTGGAGTCACTCAGCACGCCCTGGATTCGAATTCGTGACTCCAGGGGTGGTAGTCAGCGTCAAGACATTTCACATTCTTAAAATAAAGTAGTGATCCTAACTGACATAAAACAGGTTAAGTTTTCTACAATTAAATGTTAGGAATTGTAAAAAATTGAGTTTAAATGTATTTGGTTGTATGTAAACTTCTGACTTCAACTGTATATTCTTAGCATTCATCACTAAAATTATATTCCTGCTTAACTTTTCTGTTGCGTTTGGATGTATTTTTCTATTTTGTTCCAGCTGATAAGGACTGTGTCCCAATGAGGCCTGACAACCTTGAGGAAAAAATATTGTGTTCTGTCTAATGATGTCATTTCAGGGATTGTTTGTAGTTTTGAGAATCATGTGCCTAAGTCAGAGGAACTGTACGCCAGTGTATCTAAAGAGAAGACTCATCTCTGACCCATTTCTGCTTACCAACTTGACTTAAGTGTCTTAAAAATATAATCTTTGAGTGATTGCATTTGCGCAGTTAAAACAAAACACTGTGGTTGTAAGATTTCTAGAATCGTCTGTACTGTTCACTTATCAGAACTCTGTACTCATAAGAGATGTCAATTCATTTGTATATGCCTATAATTACTGTTGTTTCTGTAATCTAAGTTAGTTCGAGGTTAGATCCTCAACTCATTTTCTCTTTCTGTCTTTTGCCTTTGGAAATGTGGAGAACCTTCAGTAAACTCTCTCTCTCAATTGACTGAAACTTCAACTTTGACTCCTGGTCATCATTGTACATACCCTGGTCTCTTTACTGGGTATAACTGTATTTCCTTACAATGTCCCTCCCCCTACAAATCCGATCACAAGTGGTCACAGAAGACACATTTAAACGACCAGGTGTAAACAGCAATGTGTCTCGCCTGACCACATGTGATCGGATCACCTGAGACGCATCGTAATACCAGGTGGAAACGGGGTCTTTGTGTGTATATTTTTAATCGTATATCCTAGAAACAAAAATCTTTGTATCTGAATACTCTCCTCCTGATGGTTTAAATGGATTAAAATTAAAACTCCACCCATTACTGTGGCTGCCATCTTGAATTATGTCATTTATAATTTTTTTCACTACTATTCCTTGAAATCTGATCTGCCCAAACAATGGCTCAAAATAATCTCCAGACTGAGCCGCACAGAATGAATAATACAGAATTTAGATTTTGTTGAAAAGTTACACAAACACAAGGTAAACGAGGTCGACATGAAACAGGATGTGAGGCTGTATCTCAGCAATGCACTGTCCTATCGAAACGAAACTTGGTATGCTTCATCAGGATTTAAAAATAATTTTTTATCCCCTTTTCACCCAATTTTGAATGCCCAATTCCCACTACTTAGTAGGTCCTCGTGGTGGCACGGTTACTCACCTCAATCCGGGTGGCGGAGGATAAGTCTCAGCTGCCTCCACTTCTGAGACCGTCAATCCACACATCTTATCATGTGGCTCGTCGTGCATGACACCGTGGAGACTCCGTGATATGGAGGCTCATGCCACTCTCCATGATCCACGCACAAATTACCACATGCCCCACTGAGAGCGAGAACCACTAATCACGACCATGAGGAGGTTACCCCATGTGACTCTACCCTCCCTAGCAACCGGGCCAATTTGGTTGCTTAGGAGACCTGGCTGGAGTCACTAAGCACACCCTGGATCTGAACTCACGACTCCAGGGGTGGTAGTCAGCGTCAATACTCACTGAGCTACTCAGGCCCCCGCTTCATCAGGACTTTGTTCCATTGGATTGACCTCTGAACTGTGGAATGGAATT
The DNA here is from genome assembly GCF_019703515.2 of Myxocyprinus asiaticus. Classification (NCBI taxonomy): domain Eukaryota; kingdom Metazoa; phylum Chordata; class Actinopteri; order Cypriniformes; family Catostomidae; genus Myxocyprinus; species Myxocyprinus asiaticus. The sequence continues at coordinate 36,465,139 of NC_059379.1, read as the reverse complement.
TCCTAGGTAAGAATCTGTCCTGGAGTGATTGTCATGTGGTATCTGCTTGCTCTGCATGTCATATGCACTTGATGTGCTCTTAGTGTTGTGCATATGCTGCTTACACTCTGTCACTGATTATATACATTTAAAATATTTTAAATTAAAGCTGTAATATGTATCTAAAATAATATTGTCTCTGACTACATCTAAATATTATTTTCAGAAATACATATTTAATGGAAGTGCATGCTTATCAAGTTAAATAATGTCACTATTTAAAACCCTACTGAAATCAAATCAGACATGACATTTGACATTGCATAGTATAATTATACATATTGAGCATTATATACTGTATAGTAGATTAATATGGCACTATCATTAAACCTCTGTAAACATTATTTTTCTCTCACACAGTCAGAGGAGATCACTCAGATCCCTCATGTCTAAAAAGGCACTTCTCTCTCCCGCTCCCTGTATTACATTCGCTTGCATGGTTTCACTTTCGGTTTTTGCAGATTCAGGTAGTAATTGCATTTTAGAGCTCCTTGTGTGCATTGAAGTGATTTCCATGTGTATGCCCGCATTACGTAGGTGTTGGACGTTACGCGTATTGTATATAGACGCTTGTAAAATAAAAAAAATTAAAAATAAAAAGTCCAATCTCCATGATGTGTGTCGTCACATTTTTTAACACTACCATCCACGATATACTGTTACACCCCTAAGACACATTAGTTCATACCACCTGAGATGCTTTATGTTTTTTTGTGTAAAACAAGGCTAAAGGAATATTTCAGGTTCAATACAAGTTAAACTCAATGGACTGCATTTGTGGCATAATGCTGATTCCCACAAAAAGTGAATTTTGAAGCTTATAACTTTATAAAAGCACTTGCATTAATTTTTCTGTTAAAACGTGTATTATTTGAGCTGTAAAGTTGTTTAAATTGTCATTTTTATAGTTGATTTAGGGTTTTAGGTTTTGTTGCAGAAAAGGTTAGTAAGCAATTTTATCACATTAAAGTCATGTTAAAGGGATAGTTTGCACTGAGTTTGTAGAAAATCCCCCAAAAAAGACTCTTTACATGCTATATTTTACTGTAGACAAATGAATTGCAGAACCACACTTCTATTTTTATTGCAAGTGTAATATAACAAAGTATTGCAATAATTTTAATAAAGACAGAGAGCCAGGTATTCTTTTATATTCTTATAATATTATGCAACATTTTTTATAATATACCTGTAATTCTTAATGTACATTTTTCCACATGTATTTATATCACTGTACCTTGTGTTATATTATTCAGGCATTAATCCAGGCATTACAAAAAGAGAATACTGTATGGTTCGGGAGTCCTTTTGGAATATACGTAGCAAAATACATGTGCAAATAAATATCCAACAGTGATCTTTACTCATCTCACTCACATAAAAAACATTATATACTCCTGAAAACCATGGAAAGACACCATGGAAAGAACATAATGAAACAGTTATGCTTAATTAGGTAAATAAATACAGCATTCAATATATTAATCTGTAACAGCTGGAGGTGTGGGCAGGAGACTGCAATAAACTGTAGAACAACAACAGCGCCGCCTACTGTTCAAGAGTGAAATAGTTTTTCGTTTAATTTTTTACGGACTCAGTGTGAATAAACCTTCTGTCAGAGGTTCGTCTCACAAAATCGTCACGGATTTGGCGTGATCAGGCCTTAAATCACTGGATTTGTATGGATTACTTTTATGATGCCTTTATGTCCTTTTTGGACGTTATGAACCAACAAAACTAAGATATTCTTCTAAAAATCTTTGTTTGTGTTCTGCAGAAGAAAGAAAGTCATATGGATCTGGGATGGCATGAGGGTGAGTAAATGATGAGAGAATTTTCATTTTTGGGTGAACTATTTCTTTAAAATTGTGCCTCACTGTAACTGTGATTTTTGCTGTTTTTAAAGAAAAGGCAGGATGACTAGAAATAATTTTTTGTGGTAATCAGCTTCATGCCACAAATGCTTTCATTTGAGCTTAAGTTGTATTGAAACTGGAACATTTCTTTAAGGGGTGAATTTTTTATTTTAAACCACTGTTGTCAATGTTTCAATTAAACATAAATTTATCTAGGACTTTGTACTGGACACCAGCTTTTTGAAAAACAAAAATAAAATAAAATAAAATAAGGATTACTGTAAATGGCTAAAACTGCCAAAATAGACTTTTGCAGTTGGAAGCTCCATTTATGGTCATTGCAAAGGATATCCTGTTTTTTCCCTACATTTTTAGAGTACAGATGTAAAGTACAATGATCTGGTCTATCACACATACTAATTTGATCTCATATAGTACAAAAGCCTGAACACATTAAATGAATTAAGAAAAGCACTAAAAACACCCCCGAAACAAACACATAGTGGTCTCTTACAATTATAACAAAAAATTAGAAACAAACTAAAAAAATACTTTCCAAAAACAGGAGTGCACATACACATCAAACTAAAAATTTTAAATAAAAAATCCTTCTCCACTGCCCCTCCCCAAGAACCCTCCAAGAAATCCAAATATCCACCCCACTTCCTATTAAACAAATCCCACTTTCCCAACCTTCTGTAAATCTCCTCCTCAAATGCCGCAACCTCACTCATCTCCCCACACCACTCCCGAAACGAGGGTGTCCCAGCCGTCTTCCATCCCCTGAGGATTATTCTCCTGACCACCATAACTCCGGTCAGGACCCAACCTCTCAAGTGACTATCCCCAAAATTAATGACCTCCCCATCACCCAGAATGCAGAGTCTGGGGCAAAATTAAAACCGTGTGTTCAACACATCACACATTAATCCCTGAATCTTCAACCAGAATTCCTGTATTTTAACACATCCCCAAAAAACATGGGTTATGTCCCCATCTTCTGATTGGCATCGCCAACAGGTGGGTGTGTCTTTAAGACCAAGTCTATACAATCTAGAGGGGGTCCAATATAATCGATTCAAAATCTTAAATTGCATAATGCGCACCCGTGCATCTCTAGATCCAGACCTGAAGTTTTTTTAGAATCTTAGCCCACTCTCCCTCCTCCAGTACTAAGTTTAAATCTTTCTCCCATAATCTCTTGAGAGAAGTTGAAGCTCCATCCCCCCAGGGAGTAATACACTGATGCCTCATGACCTTTTCCAAAAGCAGTTATCACCACTTCTAGAGTATCTGCCCTTTTAGGGGGGTGTATGCTACTCCCAAAAATAGAACAGAGCAGGTGGCGCAGCTGTAAGTACCTGAAGAACTACGATCTAGGAATCCTGAAATGTTGGACCAAATTTTCAAACAATCTCAACCCACCACTCTCATATAGGTCCCCGAGTGTATTAACACCCCTCACAATCCACTCCGACCAGCAGAAAGGGGACTCACCAATATGCAACTTTGGGTTTAGCCATATGCTCGAAGCAACATTTAAATAAATGTCTGAATTGAACACTCTAGACACTTTTGACCATAGCGCGTGCAGATGCGAGATAACGGGGTGCGACTTAACTTCTCCAATTAGTTTAATAGAAAGGCTTTGTAATAGTAAAATAGGGGCAATAATTTCTATTCAATTCAAAACCAGGGAGGGGCTCTCTGAGGTGGAAGTGACCAATGAGCTAAATGTCTGAGACCAAATGCATAATAATAAAACAAAATCTTGGGTAGGCCTAGCCCACCTTTGTCAACCGATCTATGTAACTTGTTGAAATGTAACCTGGGACACTTTCCATTCCACATGAAGGACTTTGCTATGCTATCAAATTCCTTGAAATAAGAGAGAGGGACATCTACAGGGAGAGATTGTAGTAGATAGTTGAATTCTGGAATATAATTCATTTTAATAACATTAATCTTCCCAATCATTGATAAATGTAATGAAGCCCACCGGCCCACATCGTTTGAAAAACTTTTTATTAAAGGGTCAGAATTAACTCTAATTAAATCACATAATTTTGCTGGGAATAAAATGCCCAAATACTTAATGCCCTGTTTGGGCCATTGAAAGGTGCCCGGTTGAAAAGCCGATACTGGGCAGAACGCTGTCATGGCCAAAGTTTCGGATTTAGACCAATTAACTCTGTATCCCGAGAACTTAGAAAAGGAATTAATAATTCTGTGGAGGCAAGGCATAGATCTAGTGGGGTCGGAGACGAATAATAAAATATCATCTGCGTAAAAGAAAAGCTTATGCACCACACCTCCCGCCACCACCCCTGGAAAATCATCCTCCTTCCTTATCGCGGCTGCTAATGGTTCCAGGGCAAGACAGAACAAATATTTCCAGCATCTTAAAAAGATAATCCCATTCTACCATATCAAACGCCTTTTTGGCATCAAGTGAGATGGCAGCGACCGGAGTCTGATCATTCGCCACTGACCACATGATATTAATGAGACGCCCAATGTTGCCAGAAGAGCTGAGGCCCCGAATAAACACCACCTGATCTATATGTATAAGAGATGTCATAACTTTACTTAATCGGTTAGCCAGAATTTTTGCCAGAATTTTTACATCTAGCTGGATCAGGAAAATTGGACGGTAACTTTTACACTCGCTTGGATCTTTGTCCTTTTTAAGAATCAGACTGATCCGGGCTTGTGTCATGGGTGGCGGAAGCTTTCCATTCTTTAATAATTCTGTATAAACTTCTAACAAAATTGGAGCCAGTTCTGTAGTATAAGATCTAAAAAATTCTGCGGCAAAGCCATCTGGCCCCGGAGCCTTGCCAGTAGGAAGGGCCTTAATTACCTCATCAAGCTCCTCCAAGGTTATTTCAGATTCAAGATAATTTTTTTGCTCAGTTGTCAATTTAGGGAGTTCTAATGGTTCCACAAAGTTTCTAATATCTCCATCAGTAGACAAAGACGTGGAACTATAAAGATCAAGATAGAATTCTTTAAAAGCATTATTAATATCAATGGCCGAGGTACAAATATCACCACCAGCAGATTTCACTGAGGGAATGATAGAAAAAGAATCACTCTGCTTTATATATCTAGCCAAAAGCTTTCCTGCTTTGTCTCCCGACTCAAAGTATGACTGTCTTGCCCTGAATAACCAAAACTCCACTTTCCGTGACAAAGTAGTATTATATCTGTATTTCAAACGGGTAAATTCTCTGAGACCATTAGATGACATTTGGCGCTTCAGCTCTGCCTCTGCACTTTTAATATTCTCTTCCAACTCCACGTGCTTTGGATTTTTTGTGAATGAGGCATACTGTATGATCCGACCCCTAAGAACCACCTTAAGTGCCTCCCAAGCCATGCCCACAGAGGATACTGAGGACCAGTTGGTCTCCATATAAACATTGATTTCAGCCTTTAACATTTGTTGGAAATCAAGATTTTGCAAAAGGGATACATTAAAGTGCCAACTATTTGATTTATTTTTCTCCGTATGTGGCAACACCTCTAAACTCACCAGGGCATGATCTGAGACTAAGAAATTTCCAATTGAGCAATCGACTACAGATGAAGTGAGGAAAAAATCTATTCTTGAATAAATCTTATGGACTGATGAAAAAAATGTATAGTCCCTACCAGATGGGTTCAAAAGTCTCCAAATATCTGCAAGACCAAGATTTTTACACATCCTGTGAAGCATCACTGTTGCTTTAGTGGGCTTACACACTTTTGCTTCACTATGATCAAGGACTGAGTCCATCAAAAGATTAAAGTCTCCTCCCAATATTAAATCATGAGGGGTGCCAGCGGCTTGCAACATCCCTTCGAGATCTATAAAAAAGGTGCATAAATATTAGCCAAAATCAACCTTTGCCCCTGAATGTCTGCTAAAACAATAATGACTCTTCCTATTTTATCTTTAATCTGTTTGAGAAATTTGAATTGTAGATGTTTATTTATCAGTATAATGACCCCTCTGCTCTTACTTGAGCCAGTGCTAAAGACAACATGTCCACCCCATATCTTCCCAATTTTTTCAGCTTCCTGCGGGGAAAGATGCATTTCTTGAAGAAACGCTATATCATATTTTTTACGCTTAAGAAAATAAATAACTTTCCTTCTTTTTATGGGGTGCCCCAACCCATTGACATTCCATGTGGAGAGAGATAACCTACTCATAATAACATTTGACATTCTAATATAATAGAACAAATAAATTGTGTGTCAAAAACAAGATTATTCAGACCACATTTCCCATTAATGCAACAATCAAACCCCGAACTTCCCCCCGAACAAAACTAACAGAAAAAAGAAAAACGTGCACATGAACCCTGCGCACAACAGCGCCAACCAGCGTCAATCCGTCTAAACTCAAAGAGTCCATGTATGCATGCGAGAACCCCCGCAACAACTTTGCCATTGGAATGCTCAAGTCCGGTGCTTCTGCACAAATTTGGTGAGGCAAAATTACATAACAGAAAATACTTTGTAAAAACAGACCCCAGCCAATAGGCAGAGTAAACACAAAGAACATGTAGATTCATTCATAGAACTGTTTTGAAGGTGTGTTCCTCCACAAAATAAACTCCAGCTGATATAAAGACATTCAGTTTACTGAACAAGAAAATATTGTGGTTCTTCCAAGAAAGCTTTCCTTTGCTCCTCGCCTTGCACAACACTAGATCTTTATCAGATAATCTCAGAAATTTGGCCAGAATTGATCAGGGCCTGTCTCCCTCAGCAGATCTGTGAGCAGGGACTCTGCGAGCTCGCTCGATTTCCAGTTTATGGCCTGTTATGTCGAGCAGACCCGGGAAGAGCTCGTCAAGGAATTTCACCATATCTCTGCCTTCTTCATGCTCAGGAATTCCAACAATTTGTATGTTATTCATTCGGGCTCCTATTTTCCAAATCTTCCAGTTTTTCCAAGACTTTTTCCGTGACTATTTTGGTCGCGGGCGGATTAACGGATAATTCCCTTTCGGATGATTCCAGATAATCGATTCGTTTCTCAACTTCTGTCACTCTTGTAGCCAACTCAGAGAACTTTGCATCACCGTAATTGATCGACATATTACAGCAAATCAGCAACAACCTTCGTCAGCATCACCGAGATGCTGGACAGTTGACGCTGAATTTCATCTCCTGACATGCCGTCCAAATCGAGTCCCAGCCTCGCAGGGCCTCCAGAGGTTTCATCTTGAGCACGTAAGTGTCTTTTAATGTCTCCAGAGCCAGAGGATTTTGACTTCTTTGCCATGTTTACCTTAAAGTACAAATATATAACTGGGTGTATCAAATCTCACCGGTTATAACATGAAAATAATAAAAAAAACAGCAAAGTGCGCAGAGCTCGTGTTTCACACGTCTGCTTCTCGCATGGCGTCACGTCGTCCCCCGAAATTTCAGATTTTTAAATGATAACTTTTTGTGGACTTTGTTCTATACTAAACACTAGCATATACAAAATCTCAAAGCTTACAGGCATGGACTAAAAGAAGCAATAAACCACACAACTTTTTCCATTCCACCTTTAAAATGAAGTGGAAAATGTGTGGACCCATTGTAAGATCATTTGAAGCTCATCCAAAACATTCTATTAATACTGTTCCCATGTTTACATAACAGAAAAATGTTCCAACTAATTAACTGCTGGGTATCTCATCTCTGAGAAAGCCAATTCCCCACCGACTTCGTTAATACAGCAACAAACACAATGCAGTCAACAACATATTTCTCTTAATGTATTTTGCACATCTCATTCAGCACAAAAGACTTAATCACTGGCTTTTACCAGCTAATGTGAGGTGTTATTCTTTATTTATCTGTTTTCCTCATAAGCCCAGTGGTTACATAATGATACTGTCATGTCTTTGATGTCAAAAGATTGGAAGGGTAGGTTAAACTATAGCAGAAACAACAGAATATATATTAGTCGGATGAATTAAGACATTAAAAATTATATTTTAGAGGGAGAGGGTACAATTTAGACCTTTACAGTGGTAATCTGGGCTAGTTGTCACACAAAGTAGCAATGCAAAATTTTTCAGTAGCATGACAGTAGCTCAGCTGTTTTCACAATAATGTAGCTTTTCCAGTAACAAGCTATATTTTCCAGCGAGTAGCACTGTGGCGTCATAAAAACTCTACCTTTGTCACACTGTATTGCGAATGCAGCAGTAGAGTCAAGGGAGTAATCAAAGGCGCTCATCTAAACTGTCCACTCTCTACCAAATCATTTAAGTGGTTCTTTCGGACAGTTTGTATAAATGAATCAGTTTAAGTAAACAACTCCCTTATTTTTAGCATTGTCCTCCAATTAATTTAAGTGAGTTTGTTCTTTAGGATGGTAAATGAACTAGTTCACATAAATGACTTGAGCCTTTTGAAGTGAACAATTTAATTAATTGCTGATTTTTATCACTATATTTCAATTCAGTTATGTAAAATATTGTTTTCTAGTTTTATTTGTGTATATTAAGTATATTTTTTATGTTCACTTTGATGTTGACACCCTATTTGTATAACCTTTACAAAAATTAACCATGATTTAATTATTGTAATATTGTAGTAACCACGATAACTGTGGTAACCACGGTTCCCTTTCAAGTCGGTCACTTCTATGCTGCGCCAGTAGCTGACACAGTGGTAAAGACGCTGGCTACCACCCCTGGAGTTCGCTAGTTCGAATCCCAGGGCATGCTGAGTGACTCCAGCCTGGTCTCCTAAGCAACCAAATTGGCCTGGTTGCTAGGGAGTATAGAGTCACATGGGGTAACCTCCTTGTGATCGCTATAATGTGGTTCGTTCTCGGTGGGGCGCATGGTGAGTTGAGCGCAGATGCCGCGGTGGATGGCGTGAAGCCTCCACACGTGCTATGTCTCCGTGGCAACATGCTCAACAAGCCACGTGATAAGATGGGTTGCCGATCTCAGACGTGGCGGCAACTGGGATTCGTCCTCCACCACCTGGACTGAGGCGAATCACTACACTACCACAAGGACTTAAAAGCACATTGGGAATTGGGCATTCCAAATTTTTCCAAAAGAAAAAAAGAGCTCAGGTGGTAATCAAGGATGATAAGCCCCTCCACCACCCCTTGAGTACCCAATGAGTACTCAAGTAATTACTTAGAGTACTCGAGTAGACAAATTTACCAAAATGCCCATCCCTACTGGCTAGTGGGCATTGCTGTGTGCATGTGAATCAGTAGCATGCTGCAATGGTATACTTTTCCCATAGCGTCAGCTACTGATGCACCGTTGAAGTGACAAACTTTATAGGAAACTTTCTTGTTACAACTGTAACCTCGGTTCCCTAAAAGGAGGGAATAAGAAGATATGTACACTCACACGCTTCTAATTTCTCACTGTTAAGGGATCAAGAGATGCGCTCTCTTCCATTCAATTGGAAAATCCTGATGAAATGGTGCTGTGCTCTAGTTTATAGCATATGCACGCAATGACACCTGCATCAGGGGCGGGGTGCCAAGTGCCATCTTTAAATAGATTGCCGTGATTTTATAGGGCTTCAAAGATCATCACTCCTGGGAGGCGTTTATCGTATCGTTAGCTACTGGTGCAGCATCCCATTCCCTCCTTTCAGGGAGCCAAGGTTACAGTAGTAGCCAGAAAGTTTTTAGTGGAAACCATGGTTTTACTATAGTAACCATGACTGTAGTAACTCTGTTTTTTGGTGGAAACCATGGTTTTACTATATTAATATTGTAGTAACCATGACTGTAGTGGTTAGTTTTTTAGGTTATGGTTTTACCACTAATACCATGGTTAAACTATGGTTACTCTAGTAAAATCATGGTTTATTTTAGTAAGGAAATGTCACTATAATAAAATGTATAATTAGGTGATACTGAATTCTGCATTCAGAACTTCTGTTCACAGAACTAAATAATATCATCAAACTCTTGTATATCTAAAAGTATTTTCTTCTTTAAATAGCTTCAATTTAGTTTTGTAAGTAACGTAGATACCTACTTAAAAAAGTGTAGCTTGACTGTAGCTTTACTCCATTAACTTGTGAGTGGCTTGTAGCTTGATTAGCCACATTTTCAAAGTACATTCCCTAAGACTGGTTTTGAGTCAGAAGTGCTTGTTTTCTGTGATGGTTTTAAACTCTTTGTTCTACATTGTCATAAATTAGAATAATCTTTGTGACTCCAAACTAAAATTCCAACATCATCATATTTTTGTAATAATGTAGAGGAAGCACAATAAAACCACTTGCATACGTTAAGGCAACAGTCAGCTATATTTTGAAGGTAGATTTAAACTGAACAGTTTAACTTTTAAGAAAATGGTTTAAAAACAGTTGTCACTTGTGTTTT